>NC_062219.1:20150353-20457954 GCF_902686445.1 Sciurus carolinensis
TCTATTTAGAGATGAGAAAGGTAAGACATGGTGTATCAGTTATCTATTGCTATGCAATAAATGACCACAAATTGTATGGCTTAAAACGTGAGCACTTACATGTTACGTTTGCTGCGGAACAGGGCACAGTTTAGTGGACACCTCTGCTTTAAGATCTCTTTTTGACGCTGTCATTCAAGGTGTTAGCCAGGGCTCTGGTCTTATCTGAAGGCTCATCTGGGAAGGAATGGGCTTCCAGGTTTATACAAAGGATTATTGGCAGCATTTGGTTCCTTGGGGACACTGAACTGAGGGTTTCAATTCCCAACTGGCTGATGCCTCGGAAATGCTCTTGGTTCCATGCCACACAAGTCTCCCCAACCCGGCAGCTTGTTCATAACAGCTAGCAAGGGGGAGAATTGCTAGCAAGACAGAAGTCACACTCTTTTGATATCATGGGAGCGAGAGTTAACACCTTGGACATTTTCTATTGGTTAGAAGCAAATTACAGCTCTTTCCCACATTCAAGGAGAGTCCATTCATCCCAGGAGATTTGGGTCATTGGGACCATCTTAGAGACCTTCTGCCCCACACAGAGAGGGTTATATATCCAGGGATCGTGAGCTAATCAACCACGGAGCCAGCATTTCAGCACAGGAACTTGACCTCCAGAGGAAAGTGAGACTCAAACGATTTGAAAACCAAGCTCTCCCTAGAAAGAAGTATGAACTTCTATTTTACCATCTTTTGGATGAGTCACTAAAACGAGGGATGCCAAAGATTCAGGGTGCGTGTGTGTGTGTGTGTGTGTGTGTGTGTGTGTGTGTGTGTGTGTGTTGGTTGATTTCTTTTCCCACACAGGGTTTTTAGAATTTTTAAAAACAACATATGGCTTTCATGTAATTATCTGGATTTCCAGGATCTTTAAGAAAAAATAATCAAAAATACGGTGCTACTATTCCCTCTCTTTTCATGTGGCAACAGCTGGTGTCTAGAATGAAGTAACAGCTTAGTAACAAGGTGCTTGTCTGAGGCTGGCAGCTCTCTTGAAGCCCACTTCTTGTTACCAGAATGGCATTCACTGGAGGCATTTGACTTTGCTGCCACCACAAATTAGAGTCCAGTAGGGCTGAGAACTGAATAGTGAACCCATTCATGGGTCAAATAAAAAGTGGTCCCACCTAGATATTTAATATATGTCAAATTTCTTTGCATAATGAGAATTTACACAGAGAAATTAAACATTCCTCTACCCCCAAATTTCTATTAGCTTAAAAAATTATGTATATAGTTGTAGATAGCTGATTAAGAGGAAGGTTTTATTATCCCCACCTGAAAGAAGTCTACCTGCCTATCTGCTCATCCACAAACTAGTACCAACTAGTGCTAGCTACCAGAAATGTAAATGCCACACCCCAATGGCACAGCCTTTGGGGGAAAATAATTATTCAGTTGTTCCTTTGTTGAATGAACATCTATTCTGTATGCTGGGCACTTTATTAATAAGTCTAATTGTAATAACTCAAAGGCACATGAAACACTAAAATGCACATGATAGATAATTTCAACAATATCCTTTAGCAAGTCTGTGGTGTACAGGGACAAAACCTGGGTCTTCTACTTTTCCAACATTCCTGGCTGCCTTGGTTCAAATTCCTTTGTTATGTATATAAAAATGCAATATAGATTCGGGGTTGAAGGTATCATTGGGAAGCTGCTTCTCAATTACTATGTAATTATATGTTATTTGTCATATTCTTCATACTTCCAATGAACTTATGTAGCAAATATAATTGTAGCGATTGGATTCCAGATTCTGGTCATTAGGTGATTCAGACTGACTCTTTCTCTCTTGTAATTCTGTAGGAGCATGACATAAAAGAGGACTGGTATTTCCTACCACAGCCCCAGCTGGTCATTCCAATTGTCCCATGATTTCACAGCTGCACACCAGTCCCCAGCCACTCACACTTGTCCCTGGCCAATGATGCTTTCCTTAATTAGCATATGACTTAAACGTCAGGCCTGGCATATCTGTTGCTTTGGCCTCTGGAGTACCTAAGTACAGCCTGGTCTAATCTGGAAAGAAAACCTACTTGAACATAGATGCAATTAGCCCTGACATTGAACAAAGGGAAGAGCAATTTACCTGGTGGTTGTATTCACTTTCTTTATCAAGTGAATTTATTTTCTCTATTGCTCTGCAGTCTAGTCTTCTGTCTGGGCTTTCCACTTGTGGTGTTATTATATATATATATATTTTTTATGGTTCTAATACCTTCCCCAACTTGAGAATGAACTCTAGAAAAAGCCACTAGGATACTCCCTGCTGAAGCCTGTGAGCCCACCTGCAGGGTGTGGTTTGAGAAGCCTGAAAAGCCCCCTCCTCAAGGGAGTCAGTAGGTCAAACCTAGTACTGACCTTTCCTATTTTTTTTTTCCCTTCCTGTTTACCTTGCCGAAGCCCCTGTCACTTCTCTAGGTGGTTAAGCCACACAGGTGATAGCTTTTCTCATGACCAAATCCATGCATTTAATAGGAGGCATGTTTGAATAAACTTGTGATTCCTGGAGGTCTCTCTGGGCACCACTTAATTTTTAAATAAGTTGTATTGAAAAGTCACCAATAAAAGGTTCTCTAAGGAGTTGGGACATAGCATAGAACATAATAATCAGGACAGGATGAAGGTAAACATTTTTATTTCTAATGACAAACAGACACTAAGTAACTAGGATGTAATGGTAGTATACTAGATACTCAAGTGACATATAAAAGCAGCACAATGTAAGAGTGGTGGCCCCTTTGCAAGTTGTCCTTTCACCAGCATTCTAAATTCTAAAACGAAGTCATACCTAACTGATTAAGATAATAACTGATAATCTTTCTTTAGATGTACAAAACTCAGGACATCTGGCAACGCTCAGATAACATCAGCTGTATAGCACCCTCCTTATTCTAGGCCTGTCCATCAGTGAACACAGAGCATGTAAATTACTGTGAGGTTTAACTTGCATGGAAGTAATATTTTTGTCTAAAGAAGTTTAGGAACTAGAGCTAGGAGGTCAAGGTTGAATGCGATGTTTCAAAGAGGGGTGGGGGAGGGATACACAGCCTGTATGATGAAGACCCCACTCAGCACACAGTCCTTCTGCCTGTTGTGCCACTCCACCTCCTTTGCGTCCCCATCGAAGCCCTTTTGTGTACCTGAGTTCCCCAAGTTGGTCTGTTCTTGGGGAGACGGTAGCTCCAGCCATCTTCTCAGTGTGCCACTCTTAGATAAGTCTGATTTTCTTTCCACAAACTCTTTTTTTAAAAAATTTGTTTACATAATTTTTTAGATGTTGATAGACCTTTATTTTACTCATTTATTTATAAGTGGTGCTGAGAATCAAACCCAGGGCCTCACACATGCTAGGCAAGCACTCCACCACTGAGGCCCAGCCCCAGCCCCTCCACTAACTCTTGTCTCCTGAATATTGGCTTTGAGTGGTGAGCAGATGGACGTGGGTTCTGTAGCAAGGAGATCTGCTTCCATGGGTTAGGAGATCATGTATGTACTGACACTGATTATTTTTTTTTTTTTTTTTTTTTTTTTTGCGGTGCTGGGATCAAACCCAGGGCCTCATGCTTGCAAGGCAAGAACTCTACCGACTGAGCTATCTCCCCAGCCCCTGACACTGATTTTCGAAAGAGGTAATAGTACCCTTTGTCGCCTGTGAAGTGCTGAAAATAGCATATGCTACAGAAGCCTTTCATGGAGGACATGGGATGAGAGCTGACTAGTTAAGAGGGAGGAACTTCAGGTCTTTCATTTTGAGTTCAGGTGGCCTATGCATTGTGTTTGATGGAGGAAAAAAGGACATTAATCAGGACAGCCTGAAAGATTCACTTTGAACAGTTGAGGACAGGATTTGAAATTTTAAACAATGGGCACTAGATAGCGACTACAAAGATCTAAATGGAGAAAGACCAAGATGAAATGGGTGTCTTAAGAACTACGTTGACAGCAGGTTTGAGGTAGGAAACACTAGAGGAGGAAGCCTGGATAGGCAACACAGAAATTCAACTTTACCTAGGATAGCAACCAGGGATGAATGTGAAAGGCAAGAAGAAAGGAGGGATTAAAAAAAATTTCCTGGACATAGAAAAGTATTGAAACGGAAGGGCAAAGAAGACTGTGGTGTTTCCAGCCTGCATGACTCAGCCTGAGGTGGGAGAGGGTGATGTAATGTCAGACAGATGACTTAGTGAAGGGGAAAGTTCCAAATTTCAATTACAGGATCATAGAATTATGGGATTTTAAGTGAAATGGAAAGGAACTTAGACACACTAACTCTAGCCCCTTTATTTTATTGGAGGTTAAGTGAAGGGAAAGAAGGATGGGTTGTTCAATTGGTAGAGAGTTGAGCAAAAAATAGCAGGACTCAGTCTTCTCCCACCAGTCCCTTGCCTGCTTCATCAGTCTTCCAACCGAGCTCTCTGGACAATGCTCTCAAACAGTGGACTAAGGACCGGGGCCTGTCTGCAGACATATCAGACTCTAAATAAATAAACAATAAAATAAAACACTCCCCCAAGATTGAATTTTTAAAAATCTAAATTAATTCAAAGAACTGAGTTTGTGATTAGTCTAAGTTCCTAACTCGACTTGTTACTGACTTTGGGTTCTTGGATCCAGAGTTATAGAAATGAACAATGAACTCAGAAAGAATTTAAACACAGGCAAGACTTTAGTAAAGACTTCTGCTTGAGTCAGAAGGGGAGACAGCACCTGGGGGAAAGAGACCCCAGGATAGCTCTAGCAAAGAAAAGGGTGGGGGATTTATGCCCGAGGTAGAAGGCAGAGAGCACATGGGGACAGAGATCCCAGATAGACTCAAACACAGAACAGAACGGAATAGATTTCATGGCATCTATGGGATAGGCAGGAATGTGGTCTCTTGGTGTCTTCACATGTAGAGGTGGGACTTCAGTCATACCTTCCTCTTCCTTATCATGCTTCTTGTCTCGTTTCCATCTTAAGCTTCCACCTACAGGTGTGTGTTTTACTATGCTAACAAGGCAAATGTAACTGTGGATTACTTCAGTGACTATAAGAGCCCTCACCACCTGGAGTTGCCCTTACCATCTGGAAAATTCTCTAACATGACTTGCAGAGGTGGTGTGGCTGTGACCACATAATCTCAGAAGACTGAACTGATTTCCCCAGCCTCCATCACCTGGAGGTTATCTTATTCCCACAGCCTTGAAGACTAGTTCACTTTTTAACTCGGGATTTTCTAGTATGACTGTTAATTCCATGTGACTGAGAGTCGGCTTGGTCGTGTTACTTTCCTTAAAGGTATTCATCCCTTAGTTCTAAGGGGGTCTATGTTTCACGGAGATCCCTGATGGTGTCCTTTTTGTTGTTACTGGTTTTAAATTTACAGGCCTTTTAAATCCAAAAGTCTGGGAGGCATTTCTCTGCAGGATGGCAAATTACATCCGGTGTGCACTGTCTTTTCCAAGGTACATCAGTTGGGGGTAAAAAAAAAAAATGCAGCCACAAAAAAGATGACAAAGCGGTGTTTTACCTTCCTGCCTCCACTCCTACTGCCAAATTACAGCCATGATTTCTTCATTATGGTTCTCTTGAGATAGGAGTGGGCAGGAGTCTACAGGATGATGCTGGCTGAGGGACTCCCCGCACTCTGAACCACGGTCTCCTCTGGCCCTTGGTCTTAGATTGAGGTTTGGACATTCATTCTTTGATACAGACGTGGTATTTCATTAATCTTCAGTCACTTGTAAAGTATCTTTCACAAGTGGTATTGTCACAGGAGAAGAGATGCCTCCAAAGAAGGCTTCTATGAGTTCCCAGAGAGAGGGGCCATGGTGGTGGTGGCGGGGGAGGGAACCACTACCGGATTTGACTCAGGATCAGCAGGGTTCTTGGCATACTTGGTGGAAAATTTTTCAGCACAAGCCAAAGGCATAGACAGAGGTTTATTTAGTAAAGTAGATACACAGTCAAGGAGAATGGGGGTAATCTCAGGAGAAAGCAAAACGCTTTAGGGTAGAGCAAGCAAAACGCACTCAAAGGAGAATGGGGGCTAGCTACAGAGGGAGAGACAGCTACTGGTTGGTGCGGAGTGTTAATATTTAGGTTGCTAGAGGGTGGTCTAGAGGTGGAGCCAGGGTGGAGCTACCCAATTGCAACTCCGGTTTTCCCTGGGCTTGTGCATTGCCCTTGAGTTACTTTTGCAGAGTAGGGCAGGTCCCTCCGGAGTTGCAACTTTCTACATTTCAGTGGTTCGTGGGTGTTTCCTGCATATCAGTGGTTCGTGGGCACTTCCTTTGAGATTCAGTATCTCTACCTTTATTCCCTATTCCTATCTTATTTTCAAATACTTCCTTTGAGACTCAGTATCTCTACTTTTATTCCTTATTCCTATCTCATTTTCAAGCCCTCCCCAGTTAGATTAGTTGGCAGGAGAATGTCTCACTCCCTCACAGAAGCAGACGTTGGTGTATTCCCCGCCAGGGCTCCAGAATGACTCTGCCGCCTGAATGTAGGGCTGCGCTCCCCGTTAGAAGTTGGAAGCAAGAACCCTACAGGGGAAAAGGGGTCAGAGCACAGTACTGACACTAAATCATAAGGCTTGGGCATGAGTAAGCCAGCGAGAAGGACCCTGGCGGCAATCAAAGATTCAGCGAGTGCCGACCCATTTCCTGCAAATTTGAGCCGACGGAAAGAGCAGTGCGCGGGGCTCCAAGGGATGTGAGCCGCAGCTCCTCCATTCATCAGGTAGAACGAGTCATTGTACTTGGGCCTATTTTCTCAACTGTAAAACTAGGGGCCTCGATTCCTTCAAGAACGTAAGATTCTAAAATTGAACAGGACTTGGTAGTACTACGCCGCCCTGCACAGGCGCGCCGGGAACCCTGTGGCCAGACGCTCCAGGCCCGCGCTCCTCCAGCAGACTCTCCCACTCGGCGCCACGTCGCCGCGGTGGAGTCAGAGGGCGGCGTGCGCGCTCCCGTTGGGCCCTGCGTGCGCGTCTCCGCCGAGCTGAGCCGGTCGGCCGGGCCGGGGGGCGGGGCAAGGCGGGGCGGGGCGGGGCGCGCGAGGAGGGCGGCTGCCGCTGGAGCTGGCCGAGGGGAGAGAAAAGGCGGCGGCCCGGCAGCCGGGCGACGCGCAGAGGAGGCGGACCGGACGGGGGTGTGGGGCGCCGGGCGGCTCCGGGACAGCGCGGAGCAGCCGGGCACGGCGGCCACGGCAGCCTGGGCCTGGGCCGCGGTTCGGCCGCGAGCGCCGGTGAGTGTGGCGAGGCCCGCGGGTGGCCGGCGCGGCCCGCGCTGAGCGGGACGGGGGCGGCGGCGGGGCCGGCAGTCGGGTCGGAGGCGCGGGCCCGCCGCGGGGCAGTCGCGCGGCGCTGGCCGGCCCGCGCGGGTGCCGGGTCGGCCCGGAGGGCGTCCGCCGCGCCGCTGTCCGCGCCGGGCCGGCTGCGTGGCCGGCCGTTGAGGCGGTCGGCAAATGGCGACCCGAGCCCGGGGCGGCGACCCCGGGCGCCTCCGTCCGCGCGCTGAGGAAGGGCGAAGCGGGAGCGTAACTTAGCGAAGCCGGGGGCCGCGTCGACCCAACCGCTCTCCTTTTGTCTTCTGGAAACTTGGGTTCCGTGGGGACAAATGGGTTAAAGTGAGCCTGGGAGGCGTCGGCAACTGTCTCCGCGGGATGAGAGAAGTTGGTAACTTTTCCATTCATGGAAGCGGAGGCTCCGTCTCGGCGGCGGTCCCTGTTCGGGGGACGCTCTCGGTTCCGCAGACCCGCGGGGGCGTTCGTGCCCTGTCCTGCCCCTCGGAGGGGGACGCGGGGCGCGGGCGGGTTCCGAGGCGTGTCGGGTGTTTTCAGCGCCACGGTCTGTTTACGCCGCGGCGCTCCTCGTCCCCTCTCCCTGCTCGCCTTTCTGAGCCCCGTCGTTAAGTCAAGATGCTTGGGAAGGAATTGACCTTTTATTCCATGGTTACTTTGTTGACTGGGATCCAAGACGAAGTTATTTATGGGCATTCTGATATCAGCGTAGGTTAACCTTAATAATTAAAAAAGAGCCTCAAACTTTCTGAATTTCAGTACCGTGTTGCGCTCTTTGGAGACCCAGTAAATGATATGAACCTGTTTTGCCTTTGCTCATGTGAGGTTTTCCAAAGCAGTGCAGTTGCCGACTGGGCAAAAGGAAGAGTAGCGTAAAAATATGCCTTTAGGATTTTTTTGAGAGGTAGATTTCACTGTACAGTTTCCGCTGCATCACTCTTCTTTGTGCTTAGTCACTGTTTCTCACTGTAGAAATTTAATTGGGGATAACATGGTGTTTTGCTAATTTCTTAAATTGCCAGGTTTTTTTTTTTTTTTTTAACCTGGAGCTTTAATGTGGTGAAATAAACCATTTTTGTATGTGATTCTAGTAGAAGTGGGTGGAATTTTGTGAATAAGAAAACTGAAGTTTTGCCTATGTGTCTCAATCGTACTGGGTATTAATTTCAAACCATTGCTTCTTTACATAAGTCTAACATTGGGGGACTTCCCCCCCCAATACTGTGCCCTAATAAAATATCATTAAAAAGCAATACTATACAAATGATTGTTAACATTTTGAGATACTGCATGTAGAGAAGTACCTTAAGGTCACTAAAATAGGGATTGCTTAATGTGTTTACTATTGGATAAAACATGTTTCTAAAATGTAACTTCTCATAGGATAAATTCTGTGGTATTCCATATCGTCTTGGAGAGCGTTTAAATGAGTTTCCAAAACTGCTTATGTTGATAAAAGGAGTTAGTACTTGCTGGGCATTTTAATGTAGAATGGTATTGTAGTTGTACAATACTTTGATGATAAAGACTTGATTCAGGCTGTATAAAATATTTAATTTCAAGTTCATTGTGATGAAATAGGTGAGATTCACCTTGGCCTAGTAGTATTGTAGATGGTTGTAGGTGGATGTTAGATGTAGACAGGCATACCTCAATTTAAAAAGTCTTTTACCAAAAAAGTATCTTTTTTTAAACAGTGGATAATGTAAACTCTAGGTACAGTACTTCCTCTTAGAACTGCATTTAATGTTTTGTAAGTTTAAACGACCACTTGAAAAATAATTATACATAAAACTTTATACAAATGTGGCTATTTTATAAAGTGAATTACATCTATTTTCTGAGACCTACATGTTTATATACTGTTGGACACATGTAGTTGTAACCAACCTTCACAGAGTTCTAGATTATTTTCAGAGCAGAGTAGTTGCCTCAAGGTCAAAAAATTGAGACTCCTTATAAGCCCATTCCCCACACCATGATACCCATCTTAATTAACTGAGTTTTCCCATTTGGGTGGATTATTTTTTTGTGTCAAATAGCTCTTGTCTGAGTATTAAATAGTTACTAATATTATTTCAATTTCTGATGTAAGTTTATTATAATTTCATTTGTTTATTTAGTGGAGAATATTGTAAGTAGTTAGAACTTTCACTTTGGAATGAGCTGTTCATGACCATGACCATGACCATATTTAGAAATAGAAGATGTATGCTTTGGTTATATCATATCTGGAAGGATAAAGACTTGAAGAAAATTTTCCATGTAATTGGTTCTTTCATCCTATAAATAAAAAGAAGTCAGGATCAAAGTTTAATAAAAGGATATACCTTGTAGCCAATTAGCCGTTTTGGATTGGGAGCATATACTTTGCTCTGGGAATTTAATTATACTGTGTTTTTTGTCTTGGTTATCCACCTCCACTTCCCCCTGTAAAAATTAATTAACTAATTTATTTATTTGTTTCAGTGCTAGGGATGGAACCTAGGACCCTGCAAATACTAGGCAAAAACACTACCACTGAGCTACAACCCCACCTTGCCTGCTTTTTAAAACAGTGAAATACCATGTCCTGCTAAGGTGTTGATTTATTATGATCGTTAAAACTGAATGCACCTCATCAGCAAATTATTCAGCAAGTGTCTGCATTTACTGTACACTAATACCTCTGACTATACAAAGATGAACTAATTGCTAAATTTTAAATTTTAATTATGAACTTTCTTATAATAATGGTTGATTAATGGAACATATCTGTTTCCACATCAGTCTTACTTTGGAACATGTTATTGTTTAAGTAGATTTTTATTTTATCTAATACCATATTAATTGTAATATTAAGCAGTAGGCTTGATGTCACTTCCTATCTTGAGCTTTTCCTCACCTTGTACCTTACTCAGGCATCTAAGCATGTGCAGACTCTTATTTTTCTTTTTGAATCTGGTGCCTTTTTATTCAGTTGTCCCAGTAACTAGCCTGCTTGGCTGATTAGGGAATTAAAATAATAGAAAAACCTAGAGATAAATGTTTCCTCTTTTTGTTTAATTTTATTTTGTTTTGGAATTCCATTTTGCTATTTTCTTTTATTATAATTTTTCATTCTTGTGTTTACACAAATCTGTATTCTTGGCAGAGTTTTGAGTGCAGGGAAAACAAGAATGATTTAGATATGGTCCTGACCTGCAAAGGCTTTATGGTTTTCCTGTGAAGAGAGAGAGTAAACAGAATAATGATTTCCTTTGAGTTGTCATGAGTATTAACAGGGAAAATGCAGTGTATATTGTGTACACATAGTAAGGGGTGCATACCTGTTTTGGGGTACATGGAAAGGTATAATTTAAGCAGAGACCAAAAAGTTGATTAGCATGATGAGAGAAAACCCTGTGTATCTGTATGTCTGTCTTGGAGATAAGCAGACATTAAGAACAACCCTAAAGTAGTTGTCTGTTTTGAGTACATTAGGTGACTTTCCTCAGCATATTTTAAAATCATGCAGGTTTACAGTTCTTCATTTTCTTATGTCCATATGCATTTTGGTGAATTTGGAAAAATATCAGCAGGCACTTATGTATGTGCCTTAAATGACCAGATCTCATTTCATTGTATGGGAAAATGCCATGTCTTAAAACTATTTTTAAGGATTGCTTGTCAGCCACAGAGTATGAGTTGGCAAGGAACTTCTGGTAGAGAAAAAATGAAACTATTGTAAAGCATTTCATTGTTTGCAAATAGTTTTTAGTCTAATGAAACTTTTTCCAGTAACTCATTTTTAAGTGTAAATTAGTAATGTGATTTGGCAGGTAAAGATCCTGATTGGAAAGAGGTTTTTAAAAAAAAAAAAAAAACATTGTTTTAAATTAAGCACATCTTGAACTTGAAGCCTTCAATTTGAGCAGTGTATTTTCTAACTGGACCTGCTGTGTCACTGTTCCACTGAGAAATCAGGGATTGATGATTTTAAACCTGTTTCACAGGATTTATGAGTAATTGTGAAATATTTTATGAAGGTGTTTTTAATTTGATAGCAGCAATCTTGATTAGAAAGAAGATGGATCTGGGAGAGCTTTAAATTTTGAAGCCAAGGGCTTTCTCCCCAGAGTGCTCCCCCCATCATGACTGTTCTATTTTCTTATTTCTTAATATATTTAACTATAAAATGGAATTTAATCTGATTGCTCCTTTGTGTAGTTATTTTGAGAATTATTAAATTCGTAAAGTTCCATATGTTTATGCTGAACCTTATCAATGTAAATTATTTTTTAAAATAATTTAAAACACATGCATTCAAAGCAAAGTAATGTGCTTTTATAATTAGAAAGGACCAAAAAGACTTTCTTGACCACAGGGTGATTAAGTGTTGGAATAAACCACAAGCAAAGTTGTGTAATCTCCGTTCCACAAATAACATCTTAAATTACTGAAGAGTTACTGAAGAGTTGCCTTATTTTCTTAAACTTTAATAAGCAAACATGTCTTATTGTCCTTGTACATTGATCAGATACAGAATTAAATGCTGCCTCTGCCACTTAACTAGATAAATGTCCTTGGGCAAGTCACTTACCCTTTCTGAACCCGTTTCCTCTGGGTCATTATGAGGATTTAGAGACTTGAAATATGTAAAGAAGGATAAAATAGTGTTCCCTTTTTCTTCTGAGTCTAATTCAATACATAATAAGCATTATGACCTTGTGGCTATTTGTTCTTTTTTGTTTGTTTGTTTACATTGTTTTTCAGAGGGGTATAGTGTAGAAGAGGCTAGTTATTTTGAAGTTTGAGAACCTTCTACTTTGAAAGTTGTTGTGTTTAACTCAGAATTGCAGCAGTTGCTATTTTAAACACTTTTGAATTGAATTTTAAGATGTGTTGTGCTTGGTGTGGTCATGTGATGATGTGTACAGTCACATCAAGTGTCCCTACAAGTCTTCAGAGCAGTGGTCACTTCTCTTGAAATTGTTTGTGTTTTTAGGTTTCTCTCTTAGTAACAGTCACGCTTATAACCTTTAGCATGTGGGATGAACTTGGTCTAGTTGTTACAAAATAAGAAAGCTACAGCTGTTTTCACAGTGTGATCCCTCAGTAAGTTGTCTTCCTATTAAAGTTTCTGTGAATATCTGCTTAAATTAGAAATGTTTGTTATCCTTAATCTGTCATTCTATTATGATTCTTTCAGCATGCCTGTTTTTAATTTATAGGTTCTATACTTGCCTATAAATTTTATGAGTAAAAAATTTAAAGTATTTAATTCATAATTTGCAATTTTAAAAACAATGTAAAAATACAGTGTCAGTGTTGAATGTGTTCCTTTTTGCCATGACATCACTGAATATCAGAATACCCACTCTGAACTTTCCTAATTAATAAAGAAAAGCTTCATTAGAATCAAGCTTCAACTGGAGAAAAAGATGTAGTATTTTGGGATGTGAGGGTAATCTGGCAGCGACATCTGTTACCCCACTGATTACCAGGGTCATTAGGCTGATCTGACTGGCTAGGCGGGTGTCCCTTTTCCTCCTTCATGGCTCCACGTGTGTCCCTTCTGAAACTGCACACTTGGTGGAAGAGGATGACCTTCCTGGATAGAGGAGGACTGTATTTCGGTCAAGGGTATACAAGTAACTGTGTTCCCCTGCTAGACCTGCAAACAAACTCTCAAGATGTAGCGTTTTGGAGAGTAATTTTTTTTTTTTTTTTCAACTGGAACCAAGATAGAATTTGTGGAAAAATGTCAGAGAACTAACATGAGTGAAGAAAATGGGTTAAGAATCTTTCTTCTCTAGAAAATTAAATACTACAGTGTAATTTGGGAAGTAATAGAGTTGAGTTGTGTGCCATCTACAAGCACAAATACATAATAAATATTTAGCAGTAGAGGTTTGAGGTTGGGAAGAGGGGTCTGAGCAGGACGTGTAGATTAGTTTTCAGCATATAGGTGGTAATTGAGACTTTTGGAAAAATTGAAAAAATTTATAGAATGAATGGAGAATGTGTAGAACGAGCTAGAACCCTAAAGAAGTGTAATTGTTAAGAGAACACTAAAGAATAACCAGAGAGTTAGGAGGAAAACTGGAGAAGTTTAACAACATGAAAAGTAAGGGAAGATGACTGTTGAAAAAGAAGGGATTAGTCATTATAACGTTAGGACCAGGGAAAATGGGGTCTGAGGGCAAAAAAAAAAAAAAAGCCCTTTGATTTTTGATTTTAGGAGGATCTCAATAGAGCAGTTTTATTGAGGGGTAGTAAAAATAAAGCCTGAGCAGTGTTTGGGAGATTAGAAGATTTTTTGTTTTGTTTTTGTTTTCCTTCTGAACCTGTGATGGAGTAGCAAATAAGAATAGTGGCAAAAGTAATATGGTATACTTTGTTTTTACTGCTTATAGCAAACCAATAAAGAAGCTGATTATAGAAAATCCATTGAATAGGCTGTTATGATTAAATGCGCTTATGCCTTTTCTTTTGGTTTAAAAGTATAGTTGATAAAAGTTAAAATACTAGCTTTAAAAAGCAAGAAAGACCATTAAATAGCTGTAATCCCTTGATATTATTTTACAAATACTAGAAATCTGAACTCTAAGCTTAGAGTAGTATGTAGTTCTCATGATTTGCCTTATTCTCACTTGACTTTGTGTGTTACAACTACCTTACATTTTACCTTGATTCAGTAATACTAGGAAGATTTAACATGTTTTGTCAATTCATGCTTTTTTTTTTTTTTTCAGTTTCATAGGCTATTATTTTAGCATGGAATGCCTCCCTTTCTTACCAGTTTAATGATCCACACTTAAGACTTCTCATCTTTCAAGACTAACTGTGCATTCTTCTCTAACCCCTATTCATACTGATTATATGTACTGATTTCATAATGTGATAGGATTTTACTGTTGCGCCAACCTCCTGCTGTTGCTCTTTGAGAGAAGGCACCATGATTTACTAGACTTTATATTGCATTGGTTGTGATAGCACACCGCTGTAATCCCAGCTTCTCAGGAGCCTGGTCTGGGCAAGAACCCATCAAAAAAAAAACAGTAAAAAATTTTTTCCGAAAATCTTTGTTGCCACACCAATGCAGTGCCTAGTACAAAGTAGCCAAACAATAAATAGTTGTAATGAATGAATGGAAACTGTGGTCCTTAGAAGTGTTTTACCAACAGACATAAAGCTTGAACTAGAACTTTTATTTTTTTGATAAATCCCTTGTATATTTTAATTAAAGCTTACCCTGCTAATTTGGTATAGAATTTATTAGGCATATGTAGGAGTAGAGATCAATAGATTTAATTATAAATTAATTCATATATTTAAAGGAAATAAAAATGAAAATATCTAGTAAAGTTTGACTGATAATATTAATGAAATTGAAATGAGGATGATTCCCTTAGGAATATGATTGTCTCTAAATATCAGGTACATCACAGACAGTTTAATTAAAAAAGTAAAAGCTGGGCTGGGGATTTAGGTCTGGGGTAGAGTATATGCCTAGTGTGTATGAGGCCCTGGATTCAGTCCACGATACCGTGAAAGTAAGGGGAAAAAACAAAAAACAAAAAACAAAAAAAACTAAAGCCTTCTCTAAATTCTAAAAATTGAAATACACATTAACTTATTATTGGCATAAATTTATACAATACACAGTACTATAATTTAAGTATTATTTTGAAAGATATAATATGCTGTTTTTTTAACTCGTAACATATTTATTTAGAATAGAATAAGAAGTCACAAAAATTACAAATTTGAATGAAAAATACCACAACCTTACAAAATTTAGAAAATAAAAGGGTTTTTAATCAATTAACTGATGTAAAATATTTTGCTCCTACATTTTTGGTTTATAGAGTTTTTAATCACCTCCTCAGATGAAAATGATTTTCCAGTCTTCTCTGAAGATATTACAGAAATGCTATAATATGCTTTTTATTGATATTTTTACATGCTGTAAACTTCCTTTATATAAATACTTCCCATGTGTCAGTACTTCTTTTATGACATTTTAAAATACTGAAATGTTACTTGAAGTTCTAAGTTCTTTCAAGATATATTGATTAAAGATAAAATTTAAATATGTTTATATGTATTTTAGCCTCAAATAAGCTAAAATGAATCAGTGATTTAATTTATATTATTGGGCGGTTTTGAAAATCAGCTGCTGTTTGTCTAACTTCTTTTCTCTTTTCTTTTAACACTAGAGCTGGACTGACCATTATGGAGGAGGATCTGCAGCATTCACACTGTGTGAATTGTGTCAGTAGACGGTGTATGACCAGACCAGAGCCTGGGATTTCCTGTGACCTGATTGGTTGTCCTTTGGTTTGTGGAGCATTTTTCCATTCTTGTAAAGCTGATGAGCACCGACTTCTATGTCCGTTTGAGCGAGTGCCTTGCTTAAATAGTGACTTTGGATGTCCATTTACCATGACCCGAAATAAAGTTGCTGAACATCTAGAAATGTGTCCTGCAAGTGTGGTGTGCTGTACTATGGAATGGAACCGATGGCCAGTTAGTTATGCAGACCGGAAATCATATGAAAATCTAAGCAGAGATGTTGATGAAGTGGCACAGTTAGATATGGCCTTGGCCCTGCAAGACCAAAGGATGCTCTTAGAATCTCTCAAAGTAGCCACCATGATGTCAAAAGCTACTGATAAAGTATCTGAACCTAGAGAACAAATCTCAGTTAAATCCAGTGTCCCAGAAATACCACATACTAATGGTTTGGTGTCTGTTGATGAAGAATCTTATGGTGCACTTTATCAAGCTACTGTAGAAACAACCAGAAGTTTGGCTGCTGCTTTAGATATCTTGAATACTGCCACAAGAGACATTGGCATGTTAAATACAAGTCTTCATGCTACCCCAGATGAAATGAATGAAGAACAAAATGACAGAGAAAGTTTGCAGGATGGAAACTTGAAAGACCAGGACCATCCTTATGAGGATGAGATAGGGGCAGTAGGTGGAATCGACCATACTGGCATAAGTCAGAATGCCCATTCTGAGCAAAATGGCTCAAGTGATTTATTGTGTGATTTGAACACAGGTTCTTATGGCACTTCTGTTCTTTGCAATGGCTTTCCTTTGGAAAATGTATGTATACAGGTCAAAGACCAGGATCAGAATTTTCAAGTTGATTCAAAACAAAGTAGCTTAACAAATGGAGAATGTGTGGCATCAGATGGTACTTCAGAACCTTCCAGTTCACTTTCAGTAGCAGCACAACTTAGAGAAGTAATACCCTCCAGTGCTTTACCTAATGGCACAGTTCAGCATATCCTTATGCCAGATAATGAAGATGAAGGACTGTATTGGAGAAAAGTAGACTTAGGGGACTTGAGGAATATGGATGTCTTATCTTTCAGTCATGTCCCTTCATTCAAATTTCTTTCTAATTCATGTTGGTCTAAACCAAAGGAAGATAAAGCAGTAGATACATCAGATTTGGAAGTTGCTGAAGATCCTATGGGCCTCCAAGGAATAGATCTGATCACAGCAGCATTATTGTTCTGTCTAGGAGATTCTCCAGGTGGGAGGGGTATATCTGATAGTCGCATGGTTGATGTATATCACATTGACTTTGGGACACAGACTTTTTCGCTTCCATCTGCAATATTAGCTACAAATACAATGGTTGGGGAAATAGCTTCAGCTTCAGCTTGTGATCATGCCAATCCTCAGCTTTCAAATCCAAGTCCTTTTCAGACGCTTGGGTTGGATTTAGTATTGGAATGTGTTGCTAGGTATCAACCTAAGCAGCGTTCAATGTTTACCTTTGTGTGTGGACAGTTATTTAGAAGAAAAGAATTTTCTTCCCATTTTAAGAATGTGCATGGTGACATTCATGCTGGACTTAATGGCTGGATGGAACAGAGGTGCCCCTTAGCCTATTATGGTTGTACTTATTCTCAGCGTAGATTTTGTCCATCAACACAAGGAGCAAAGATTATACATGACCGCCATTTGAGGTCATTTGGAGTTCAGCCATGTGTATCTACAGTATTAGTAGAGCCTTCTAGAAACTGTGTGTTGGGATTACATAATGACCATCTAAGTAGTCTCCCCTTTGAGGTCCTACAACATATTGCAGGCTTTCTTGATGGCTTCAGTTTATGCCAGCTCTCACGTGTGTCCAGGTTAATGAGGGATGTGTGTGGCAGTCTGCTTCAGTCTCGTGGAATGGTCATACTACAGTGGGGGAAAAAGAAGTATCCAGAAGGAAATTCATCATGGCAGATAAAGGAAAAGGTTAGTTTAATCTTAACTGTGTCAATCTCTTATTTGACATGAAGTAGGCACTTCAATGCTGCTGAATTGATATAGTAATATCTTGTCGAAAAATTAGTCATCCCTAAAATTTACTGTTAATGACACATTTTTAAAGTGATAATTAATGAAGAACTACAATAGTTGGAATTGTGATAATCACAAATTTACTGCAGATTTCCTAAATCTAGATTCTAATCTAATATAGCAAAGGCCTCTTCTGTTTCTTCAGATGAGCTATTCTGTACCCCCTCAATTCTTCTGTAATAACTTCCTTCAGATTCATTTACCCTCTTTTTAAATTTAGGCTCCACTTGAAATACTGACACCATTAGACAATGGAGGCGGCGAAGAGAAGGGTTTTTCTTACTTGTATTTGTCAGCTTCTTTCCAATCTTAGCAGTTTCTTTATTGGGACTTGGTTGTTTCACATGGAATCTAAGTGGAGAGAGATGAGAAAAGGCACAACTATTGCTATATTCATCCTAGTAAGTGACCAGGGGAGTGTTAAGGGAACATAATTAGATGAATGAGAAAATGTCTTAGGCTGAAGTGAGATAAGATAGGGCAATAGAATTTGATATTATGGGTGGAGACTGAATTTAGTGCAGTACAAAAGACTAACGCATATTGAGAACTGGAGCAGGAGATTTAGGCAGATCCAAAACAAGTCTAGGCGCCACCATTTCTCTACTGGGGTACTCTACTTTTGCCTACCTTCTGTTGGAGGCTATACAGTGGAAGAGAAAGGTATTACAGATATCTGTGACTGAAGGTGGTTTTCATTTTAGAACACTTAAAATATGAAATGACATTTTATGAAGTGGAAACAATTTTGATAAACTTCATATTTGGTTGCACATTATTCAAATTTCTGATTACTTTATTCTCAGCATGCTTAGGTTTTGTCTTTTACTTTGTTGCTCCAACTTTGCTGAATTCTCCATCTGCTTCTCTGTTCTCTAGGACTATTTTGACCTATGAATGAACATACAAATTGTTTTATGATGTTTGTTAAAAGGTTATTCTGGTGGCAGAAAGCTTTATTTACTGAGTGTTTGTGTGTATTTTTGTTTTCTGGATGATTTGGTATCTTCCCTTTGGGATGGAACACTATGTATGGCTTGTTTTTAATTCTTCATTAGTGTTCACAAATGGGATAAAATTTTTCTGGGAATTTTTAACTCCTGCCGAGATCTCATCTAGTCTTCAAGTCTAAATTGCCATCATTTACACAGATTACTCGCATGTCTATAAACTGGCCTTTTCTCTACTGAGCTCCAAACCCCACTGTACACAAGCATCTGGACATCTGGACATCTCTCCTTGATTCCCCCACAGTTTCTGCAAACTCGACATGTTCAATTCACTTTACTCCCCTACTCTTCTTAATCTCAGAAAGTGGCCTAAACCAGGGATTTGGAAGTTAGGCTTGACTGATATTTTTCCCCTTTATTGCCATATCTGGGTAATTTTGAAATCCTTTTTTATACTGCTCATGTTTCTTCTCTTTCAGTGCCATTTTCCTAGTTCAGTCTAAGCTTTGGTTCTCTCCTGGATTGGTACCACAACTTCTTCCTGTCAAGTTTCTGCTTCCAGTTTGGCCTCTCCAACATATTCTCTATACAAGAGTTAGAATATGTATACTTTCGTAAATAAAATTTTTATACTGTCAATGCAATGCCCATTTCCCCTGGAATAGAGACCAAATCCTTAATGAAACATTTAACACTTTTTATAATCTCATTCTTACCTCTTCAGTTTCTTCTTGTCACTTTATACTTCAGTCAGCATTGACGTACTTATTGTTCCCTGATGTTTTTTCTTTCTTGTTAAGGTCTTTGAATATGCTGTCTCTAATATCCACAATTGCACACCTATAATATGGTATATAATGTATGTTGTTACTTTCATTAACTTATTTAATCCACTATCCCCACTTAGCAGATGAGGAATCAATAAGTTACTTGTGCAACTTATTGATAAAGAATAGTTTTGTTTTTAATTGCCTTTTTGGAAGGGAGCCATTATAGTCATTGCTATAGTCATTATAGTCATTGCTAACACCCTTTTTTATAGAAGGGAGCTGAGCATCACAGATTTTTGGGTTCTTGCCAGGAGGGGTCCTAGAAGCAATCCCCCACAGATGCCAAGAGACATTTGTATTCTGAGTTCTCTAACTAGACATTGGCCTGTTGATGAACTTAGTTAGGATACCTAGACCTATCCTGTCTGAGTCATGATTACCTGTCTCCCTTGTTCTGCACTCATGCTTATTAGTTTTGTTTGGGTAGCTTTGTTTTCATATGTAAAGATGAAAGGGGGCCACAGTGGTCATTGCTGCACTAATAAGCTGTTAGTGCTTCTGGGCCTGGGCTGCTGACTAGGGAAAAAATAGGGAGTACTCATATTTTTACCTACAGACACATGAACAGAGATGGCAGGTGAGCATTTTGCCTAAAAATGCATTTTTAACAAAACACATTTTTAGTTAAAAAAATTTTTTTAACTAAAATAGGATCCCTTTTATAGAAACAAGCATTTTGAACAAATCGAAGCACATGTGTTTTTGAATATTACTAGTATTTGTGAGTAATGGAAAGATAAGTTAAACCTTGGTAAACAGTAGTCTAGGGTGTTTTTAATATACTTTGTGTGGTGTAATAGGAATGGGAGAAAAACCTAAGAAAAGAAATACTTGTACTGTCAATATATCCAGACCATGCATGGTTCTGTGTAGGTAATTGAATAGATGGAATGGATAGTACATAGTAGGTATTATTTTGGGAAGTGGCCCTGAATTCATGAAGTTATGAGTTTCAAAAAATTTTCCAGTAAGCCTTGTTGGATGTGATTTTTTTTAATGTTGGGTTTTGTCTTTTTTTTTTTTTTTGGTTATTAAATGTATTGAAAGCATTATCTCACAAAAGTGAGTTGTCTTTAAAAATAGTTGACAAACCAATTTACCTGCAAATGGATTTACTTTAAAATTTTGTAACTGAAACTTTCTATTGGATGCTTCTCTAACAGAAATATATGCAGTTAGAACAAGAAGTACATTTTGACTTTCTGTAAATTGACACCTTAAAATCTAAAGTAGAGTTCTCTTCTAGGTATGGCGATTCAGTACTGCATTTTGTTCAGTTAATGAATGGAAGTTTGCTGACATCTTAAGCATGGCTGACCACTTGAAGAAGTGCAGTTACAATATCATAGAGAAACGGGAGGAAGCAATCCCATTGCCATGTATGTGTGTGACTCGAGAACTCACTAAAGAAGGACGTTCACTACGCTCAGTTTTAAAACCTGTGCTTTAAAAACTAATTTTATTTGCATACACATGCAGGCACCTAGTATAATTTCTTTGTAATATGTGACATTTTATTAATGTATTAAAGATTACAACTAGATAAATGTAATGTCATTATGTATATATATGTTTTGAAGTGACATATATTTTTATAAAGTACTGTTTAGTTGGAAAAATAATCGCCTTAATGTTTGAAATGTGTGGCATTTTTGGAACTTGCTGGACAGGGTGATTTAATCTTTAGCTACTTAATTTCAGAATTAGTATTTTTGATGGTATGCTTATTTTGGTTCTTAAATGTTTTGCTTCTTAAACTAACAAGATCCTGACCAAACAGTTTGTTCCTCATGTTTTCTATGGGCTGAAGCCCATGCAATCAAAAAGCAAAACTTTGGTTCAGATTTTTGCTGTGTAAGTTTTTCAGGTAAACACTTTCAATTGCTTAAGCACTGCCCTAAGATCATTATAAAGTTTTTTGTTCTCTAGTATTCCCCTTTGACAATTATTGATGCAGTGATCTCCAGTATATACTTAATATTTAAAATTACAACTAGTGTTTGGTAATGCTATTTATAATGTTTTTAAGATAATTCTCAAAGATGTTTTCATCTTATGTTCTTAAAACTTACACAGAGTGATCACAAACAGTTTTTTTTTATTAGATGCCACATCCAGAGATTCTTGGCCATGTGTTTTTTTATGTCAGGCTAAAGCAAAAACATGCATACAAAAAACAAGCCAGTGAATTTAATTGGAAACCATTCATGTTATTATGTATTTACTAAACATTTAATGTTTGAAAAGAAAATATACCTCATTTTAAGTTTGAATTTGGCGTATTTTGCAAATACATTTCACATATTCAGAATGCAAAGGGCTTAACTTTTTCATATGCATTTTAAAACTTTGCCTTTTGTATATTAAAAAATACAACTATATTGTTTTAAGACATTTAAAAATTTGAATTTAATGTTGTCTTTGTAAGATATCCAGCAGAGAGACCTGTGTAGTTTGACAATCTCTTTGAAACATTTCCAAGTTAATTTCCTATACACTACTCTACCAGAAAGTAATAGTTGTATCTTTGTGTAAAACTCCAGGGAGGATAGAGAAATATTCAAAAACCTATTCTTGAAGTATTTTATTATAGTTTTATACTATTAACAATGTGATCACTTTAAAAATGAATACATATGCTGTATCAGAATTTAGGAAAAATTGCAAAGATGGAGACATATACTTAAATAATTTGTCTTAGGTAAATTTTGACATTTGGTAAGCTAAAATGGAGATGAGCTTCCTTGTTATAAATATCAATACTGAATTGTATCTTTACTTCCTACATTTGTCCCTGAGAGTGCTTTATGGTCACTGGTCCATGATTTCCATATATGGCAATCAGGCTGGGCAGAGGTGTTTCTTGGGCAGTAGAGAATTCTGAGCTGCTTAAGATTTGTTTTGGTTGGATCAAGTCCTTACTATAGTTGAGAAATATTGAATTAAAGACTCATCAGCTGTTTTGCTTCAGCTGTCATTTTAATTAGTAGAATACTTCTCAGTGCTTAACTATCTTTTTCAACTCTCATATTGAATTGTGTAAGAAGTCTGTTTTTGTGGAAAGGTCAGAAATAAGATAAATACTATAAAGTATAACTCTGCCTTTTAAAGTTTTGCTGAAGAATGTATTTGTGGTTAGTCTAGCACAGGCATTAACTTTTTGTTTTATGGTTGTACTTTTAAAAATCTGTTGTTTTTAAGTTTAGACTTGTTATTTCCACACAATCATGGAATATTTAACATTTTTCCACCTTATATTTCTTTCACACATCTTTCACTGTTCTCTTTTTTGTTTGTTATGCCATTATATTATTTTGTTAAAGTGTTTTCTCTGTGCAACATTTGTTTAAGTTCTAATAAAGTTAATATTTTTCTCCTTATGGATAATTAACTTGAAAAGAAAAACTTGCATTTAAATAAAATTTTAATACTTGTTTGATGAATTCAAAATGCAATCTTACTGTTTCTGGAATGTTGAGTCTTCTGCATGTTACAGGAGTTGCTTGTTAATTATCATTGCTGACTCAGGTTTTACTGATGAACTTTAAATTTTTCTTTAATATATAGAACTTATTAGTTAACTTTCTCTACCCCTTCATTGTCTTCAGAGTAGGCCCATCTAGGGATATTGAAAGGCTAGAGAGTTTCTGGCATGATTATTTCTCTAAAAGTTGTAACCAGAACTTCCCATTTATCCTCTTAAGCATGAAGGGGTTTGTATGTTGGCCTAGTAGATTTTCATTTGCAAAGTCTTTGTTGATTCTTCTAAGTTTTTGCTACCCAGAAAGATAAAGGGCAAGCATCAGAATGGAGGGAAATATCTAAATTCACTTTTATTCTCTTTATCTTTCCCCAGTACTGCTTAATAGCTTGCTTGCTCTTTTTCTCTCTCTCTTCATTTTCTTTTTTCTCTCTGTTCCCTTCCCGCTCACATATCACTTGGGGTGAGAACAAATGGTCTGTTTTAACAAGGTCTCCAGGTGATTCTGATGCACAAAAAGTATAAGATCTTAGAGGAAGACATGCTATCTACTCTCTGATCTGTTATTGGAATGGATATATATGTGTATGTACATATGTGTAATCCAAAATTAAGAGTAATGATTGATAATAGTTAAATTACATATGTTGTCTCAGTCTTACAGCCCTGTGACAAAATACATTGGGTAACTTGTTTGCTAGTATTTTAAATTTCACTAGTATTTTACTGGTGTTTCTTCTAAGTTCAAAGTATAATGTAAATTTTAGTTTGTTAGTACTAATGTTTAGCCTAGTTACACTTGTTTAGTGGTTGCAGAGTCATGTGAACATACTAGAATTGTAGGATAAGCAAAGAGTAGAAGTAGAGAAATTCCAAATTAAATCTTACAAAAGTATTTGTAGGGATCCCTACAACCCTATCAATAAGAGACATTAAAGATTGACTTTCTGGTTTATCAGTAGTATAGAATTATTTTGGTCTTTGACCCTGTGCTGCATATCCCATTAATGTTGTTCCTATTATCTGTCCTTTAACTTTGGATATTGGAGTCTTAGTAATGTTTAAGATAGTAGATTCTTATATCCCTTGAAGTTATAGTAGTTTGTATTACTATATTGGTAATAGATTTTACTTGTGGAGATTTGAATACATTTAGGTGTTTGGAAGCAAAACAGATTTCTTCATGTTTTGCATCCCAACCTGAAAAGACATGGGGTTTATTAATTTTTTTATTTTTAATATTTTTTAGTTGTTGATGGACCTTTATTTTTATTTATTTATTTATATGCAGTGCTGAGAATCGAACACAGTGCCTCACAAATGGTAGGCAAGTGCTCTCCCACTGAGCCACAACCTCACCCCTTAAGTTTTTTTTTTTTTTTTTTTTTAATTTCCTAAAGATAAGTTACACAAACACTAAAATGTTTCATCCATGACGTACTATACTAGGAGTTGATGTGACTGGAACCTACAGAGTTGGTTGTTTAGAAGGGGAGTAATTGGCCCCTGTTCTCTGAACAAAGGTTTAGATGGAAAGGTCTTTCCTCACATGTGCCTGACTGGTTATCTCAGTGCTGCTGTGAGTAGTCTTATTTAACATGTGTGTAAGGCCTAGGAAGCCTGAATATATTAGTTATGCCTTTAAAGCAAATCACGCATCAGTAATCCATTCCAATGTGTTTAATTTACTGGTAGTTTTTGTTAGTATTTATCTAAAATTGATTTTCAGAAAGTTTGAGTTAGGCCAATTCTAGTGAAGTCCTTAGTAAATAAGAGAAAAGGAAGAATTTTTTTCTTTTTTAAAGGATGGTTTCATTTTGAAGTCACTTTTACATAATTATTTCCTTTTAGTCAAAGAATCAAAGCAAATTTAAAAGATCGATCTCCCATTTTATGGGTGAGAATATTATTTACTGATAGTTTATCTCTATATGTTCCCTGAAACAGGTCATTTTTCCACTTTACAAATATAGAAAGAGAAGGGATGTTTAGACGAAAGGAAGTTACTTTGGTAATTATCATTGCCTAGAATATTTGGTTCCTATTTTTTGGAAAGAAGTTTGGCGCAACAGCAAAAGAAAACAGTAGAAACGAATGAAATGTGTTGTGTTCTCTGAAAATCCTTTGCGATATTAGGCAGTTGGCTGAAGTTTTACAAAAATGTTATTGCATCAGTGAATAAATTCTACAAATTGATTATATATAAATTGTCATTCATTAAAATTGATCAGTACATCTTGATGTGTGAATGGGAGTACATCTTGAGGTGTTTTGTTACCTTAGAACATTTCAAAATGAACATTTTATGTTCAGAATGTTTGATATTCCAATGTATTATGTGGATAGTATCTTTATTACACTACAAAGAAACGGATTACTAGAAAGGTTCATGAACATGCTCTGTAAAATTTATTGATGCAAATATTTTTAAATAATTTTTTGATCTTTTTGACAAGTTCTATTATTTACTATGAAGAAAAGTATTCCCAAAGTAAACTGACAAGGGAAATGTGATGTTTCTTTTTTTTCCCCCACTAACACCAATAAAATTTTGAACATCTCCAAAATCACTTTATTAACCCATTTGCATGTAAATATGATAGGAAGTGATTCTTCAATGCATAGCTAGTTTTAGTGGTGATGAGGATTTATGTGTTTGAAAGTAGTAAAATGCATTTGTGTTGAATTCTTGGGACCAAAATCATCAGGTCACGTCTTTTCCCAACAAATTCATCATGTTTAATTTTTATCTTTTTCTGGTATACATTGTTAGAATTTATTTTTTCTCAGTGTTCTTAAACAGGCAAAGCTGATAAATGTATTCATTTATCACGCAGAAATTGACTAGAGTCAGATAGTTCTTTGTACTTCTAGTCAAAAGATGACATTAATTTTACATTTTTAAACAGTAATTATAAGACTTAGTGCCATAAGAACAGTAGCAATAAAGTTGTTATTCAAAAGACTGAAGTTTAAAGGAGATCCTGCCCTCTGCTGTGCTAGAACATTTTTTCTGTTGAAATCTCTTTTTTATTAATTGTAATTATTGCTTACTTATTTTCATGACTTCAATATGACAACTACATTATTTATTAAAATAAATCACACTTGAGAAAATGAAATAATAGTGCTACTTTTATATCAATTCAGTTGATGACTTAAAAATTATTACCTGTATTCTTAATTTTAAAAAAAGGGATTTAAGTAGAGAATGGTACTGATTCCCTACAATATTCCAATAGCTTTGTGAAAACAGCCCTGACATATGAAATTGCCTTGAATATCAATAATTCAGTGGATATGAATTGTGAAGATTTCTATTTTGTATTTAAATGTATTGTTCGCTTGATCATTGTTTAAGCGCTAGTCCATACTGAAAATAAATTGCACTGTCTCATTCACTTACTTCATGCTGTTTAGTTTCCAGTGGATCTTTTCTCATGATTTACATTAATAGTTTGATTTACCTTAATGCTGTCTTTATCTTCAATGCAAAAGGATATGGTATTCATTTGGGGAAAAAAATGCTAAGTGAATGAAGCTAGACACAAAAGAACACATATTATACTAGTCTAGTTATATGAAGTACCAAGGGGAGGCAAGCCTGTAGGGACAGATTAGATTAGTGGTGGCCAAGGAGGAGGGTGACTAATGAACATGGAGTTTCCTTTGGAGTGATGAAAATATTCTAGAACAAGTGGTGATTATTGAACAATATTGCAAATGTGCTAAAACCCACCAAATTATACACTTTAAATGGTACGTTTTATGTGTATTTTGCCTTTTTTTTTTTTTGGATAAAAGGATGTAATATTTATCAAATCCAAAAAGTACCATGTTCCCAAGGTTTGTGAAATGTTCAAGCTATTGTTTAGAATTGATTTATAATATTGGTTAAATTGACAAACTTATTCAGCTAAAAGTCTCAATAATATTAATTCCTTAATTCCATCACAGAAGAATGACAGGAGCAAAAATAAAGCTGTAGTTCTTCTCAATTTCCTTATATTTAGTACAGTTGTGACTGACTGACTTCTAGGTTGAAGTTTGTTTTTCATGTTTTGCATTTTACTATGATTCTTTGTGGCACATAGCAGTCACTTTTAAAAGACCTGTTTTTAAAATCATGCTTTGAAAAAAATTGTATAATTTTCAGGATTATTTTTTAAAGTTTTATACTTTGTGTTCCTTTTAAACAGCAAATGCAATCATGTATTAGTCAAGACTAAATAAATTTAACTGATGCATATGTTTTGTATTGTTTTTGTGGGAAAAAAGCTGCTTGAATTTTGGGATTGGTAGGAACCTCAGTGATCATTTTCTCATATTTAGTGAAACTGAAGCTGAGTTTGTCAAATATGTTCATTCATTCATTGAGCATTTATTAAGCACTCACTGTGCAGGCTTGACTCTGGAAGGTGGTTTCATTCCTAAACTTTCACAGATAATATATTTTTTTCTATCTATTATCTAATAACTATGCAGACATATGGACAAGCA
Organism: Sciurus carolinensis; assembly: GCF_902686445.1. NCBI lineage: Eukaryota > Metazoa > Chordata > Mammalia > Rodentia > Sciuridae > Sciurus > Sciurus carolinensis. Next base: position 20,177,785 of record NC_062219.1, read on the forward strand.
GACAAGTTCCAGAGGAGGGATGGCTTTAGGCAGAGATTTACTTTAAATGTTCCTCCACATAAATCTTCAAATATTTTAAAAGGTATTCTTCAGTATAGTTAAGTAAACATGATCATAAATCATCTCAAAGAATGCATCTATAATTTTAATGACTTGGGGAAACAGTTATCTTCAAATCATTTTAAACCAATTATTTTCTACAGTGTTCTAAGGAGCCAACTGCAAAATTGTTGATTTGAATCAATATTTTAAAGTTAAATTGCTTGGCAAATAATTGCCTGTCATATAATTGGGGGTATACATGCCAATTAAGGATGTGCCCTCCAAGTGGAACAATAAGTATAATTAAGTGAGCTTAACAGAGCAAGTCTGATACTATGAAGTAAACTGTAAGGATAAACAGACAAGAAGAGACTTGCATGACAATTGCTGTAATTAAACAGTGTTACAGCGTCCAAAGTCAAAAATAATGAAAGGAAGGTAAATGATGCTTTAAAAAGTTTATTGTGCTTTCTCACTTTAATGATTTCTTATTTTCTTCCATAATAGGACTTATTGTCAAGTGGGTTTTAACCCAGATTTCCTACATCATCCATCTTATCCCATCTCCTTCACACCTCAATTCTGCTGCATTGTACTTCTCATGATATCCGTTATTGTCTGTGAGTCTTTACATATGCTGTTTCCTCTTCATAAAATGTTCTCCCCAACCTGACTAGTTCATTGGGTGAAAAGCCAATTCTGACCTCACCTGCTTCTTCCTAGACCAACGCAAGTCAATGAATCACCCTTTACGTTCTCATGTGTTGCTTAATTGTTTTTATCAAACTTATTTTTCAATAAGTCATTATCTGTTTGCTGGTGTCCATAACAATGTTGTAGATGTATGCTTCTCTGGGTAGAAAACACTTCTTATTTGGCTTAGGGTCCCTGTGCCTAGCTGATAGCCTTACACATAAAAGGCATTCATAGATGTTGGTCGACCTAATAATGAAAATGATTATGTAACTTTAAGTGCTATTTCAAGTAGTTTTTCCTGCATAGCAGACCACCCCCAAACTGTGGGGCTTAACCAACAGTGTAATCAGCTCATGCTGATTTGGCTAGGCTCCTCTGGCTTTGCCTGAGTTGGCTAGGCCTGGTTGGCTCACATGTCCATGGTCAGCTGATCAGTCTGTTGAAGCTTAGATGATCTCAGATCACCTTACTCACATGTCTGGCAGTTGGCAGGTTGTTGGCTGGGGTAAAGGGGACGATTAGACCACATGTCTCTCTTCATCCATCAGGCTGGCCTAGGCTTATTTACATAGCAGTAGAAAGAACAGAATAAGCCCCAATGGGCAAGCCTTTCCATGCCACTTCTTGTCATGTTTATTAATGTTCCATTTTCCAAGGTAGTCAGATGGTCAAGCCTCACTCCCTTCATGGAGTAGAGAAGCAAACAGACTCACCTTGATGGAGGAACAGCAAAGTTATATTGCAGATGAGTATAACAGGGAAATGGGGAGAATCATGTCCACTTAAATCTATTACAAATACTAAGGATATTTCTAAATTACCCTTCTTTAGATTTTTTTTTTTTTGGTGGGGTGGGGGCATTGGGGATTGAACTCAACCACTGAACCCACATCCCCAGCCCTATTTTGTATTTTTATGTAGAGACAGTGTCTCACTGAGTTGCTTAACACTTCACCATTGCTGAGGCTGGCTTTGAACTAGAGATCCTCCTGTCTCAGCCTCCCGAGCAACTGGGATTATAGGATGTGCCACTGCGCCTGGCATTTCTTTAGATTTTTTTTTTTTTAAACAAAACAGCATGAATATTAAAATAAAAAATTAGAATTATCTTTTGCTTTTTCTTCTTTTTCCCTCCAATTTGAAGAGTGTTTTAGTCAGGGTTCTCCAGAGAGAACCAATAGAATACATATAGAGCGGTATACAAGAGGGAATTAGGAGAACTGGCTCCGTTGACTACAGAGGCTGGGAAGTCCCATGATAGGAATTTGCAAGCTAGAGAATAGGAAAGCCAAGAGTATGGCTCAGTCCAGTCGGAAAGCTTTAGAACCAAGCAATGTGTTTACTATTTTTATGACTTTGGGAAGGAGGTATTTTTAAATCATTTTAAACCAATTATTTTTCCATTGTGTTCTAAATAAATAACTTTACAACTGTTGATTCAAAACAATGTGTAAAGAAATTGCTTTGCAAACAGTTGGCCTTGGCATATGATTAAGAGTATATATGCCAATTAAGGGTATGTGTGTTCCAAGTTGAACAACAGTAAGTATCATTAAATGAGCTTTATAGAATAAAGCTATCATGAAGTAGACAAGAGATCTGCACCACAATAGCTTCAGTTACCCGCTACAGCAGGGTTGAGTCTAAGAGAATGGGAAGAAGATAAATAACTGTGATAATTCATTCTTCAACAATTTTATTGTGATTTTTCACTTTAGTTAGTGAAGCCAGTGGTTTCCTTTCAGACTGAGATTGAGGGCCCAACAGCCCAGAGGACCACTGGTGGGAGTCCCAGAGTCCAAAAGTCAGAGAATTTGGGAGTTCTAATGTCCAAGGATAGAAGAAGGTGACCTAGCTCCTGAGAGAGCAAGTACTCTCCCTTCTGCCTTTTTGTTCCATCTGAGCCCACAACTAATCCGATGGTGCCTGCCCACATTAAAGACAGATCTTTCCCACTCAGTTCACTGACTCAAATGCCTCTCTCCTTTGGAAGTACCCTCACAGACACACCTGTGAGTTTCCCTTTTAGGCAGAATAGGAAGGGGCTTCATGTCTACTGCAGCATTAAGAATAAGTTAAACTTTACCAGATTACTGGGAATCCCTTAGTTCAATCAAGTTGATAGCTAAAAATCAATGATTACATACAGACTTCTTGTCAAATGGCACCCATGTACATCTCTTTAAACTATTAGTCTTTAAAGACTAGAACAAGATTATAGTTCCGCCTAGCATACTACTATTATCCTGGATGCAAACAAAAATCCACTAATCTATTCCCATCCCCCAGAAGAGGGTAAGGAATCCTTGAGTGATATTTACCCCTCTCCTGGTATATCATAATTTAAATACTATTGGAGTATTGAAATGATTAACAATACTTAAATACCGATATAAACTCAACATATGTAAAGAAAAAGAGAAAACAAAGGCATTTGCTTTTTTTTTTGGTACCAGGGATTGAACCCAGGAGCAGTTAACCACTAAACCACATCCCCAGCCCTTTTTTGTATTTTATTTAAAGATAAGGTCTTGCTGAGTTGCTTAGGGCCTTGCTAAGTTGTTGAGGCTGGCTTCAAACTCTTGATCCTCATGCCTCAGCCTCCTGAACCACTGGGATTACAGGTGTGGGACACCACACCTGGCAAAGACATTTGCTTTCTATATAACATAAACTTATTCTCAACAAAATAGGAAATAGTCCTGGCAACTGTAGCCGTATTTCTGTAACTACTCATATGATTGTAGCTCATACTTATAACCACCTTTTCTTTTTTTTTAATTTTTTTTTTATTTTTATAGACTGCATTTTGATTCATTGTATACAAATGGGGTACAACTTTTCCTTCCTATGGTTGTGCATGATGTAGATTGGAGAATAACCACCTTCTTCTATAAACTGTTCTCTGTTCCCTTTGCTGGAAGCAAATGTATCAGCTGGTCATCACTCTACTTGACAAAGTGACCCAAACCCTCATCCTGCAGAGTCTCAGTCCATTTGTAGTCCTGTCTGAACTGTTACAATGATTTCCCATTGACATTAGTCACAGGACATGTAAATAAGAGACACTCCAAAGGATCTCCTGTATTCCAGACATATTCTTCCATACTTCCATCTTGGAATAGCAGACCAGTTTCCCCTTGGCAATCCAGACCAAAATAACACCATTACTCTCCGCTTAGCCTGCTGACTTGGAGACATGAGGAACCCAAAATGACCAGAGGCAGGTCTAACTTCCAGTTCAATGGAGTCATTATTGTGTTTTCTAGTGGAAGAATTGCTCCCTTAGAAACTAAGACATCCAAGGTCACAGAGCATAATGTGGGAACAGAAAGCAAAAGTTTTGCTAATAGTCTTTGGGGTAATGGTGAGTAGCATCACTCTTGTTCCACCCCTTGATTCCTAATTCATGAATCCTGGCCAGGGGAGAAATACTACCATATATTGGATGCTGATTCAGAGCATATACAGTCTTCTGGAAAACCCTGTTCCAGTCTTGCAAAATGTTTTCACCTAGCAAGTCCTATAACTGTCTTCAAACAGCTGTTACATCATTCTATCAAGTCAAATATTTCAAGATGATAGGGCCATTGTAAGACCAATAAATTCCAAGAACACCAACCAATTGCTACTCTTTGGCTCTGAAGTTAGTTCCTTGGTCAGAAGCAATTTATATTACAATAGCATACAAGGCATCTGTAAGTTCACAGATGACAGTCATATCAGAAGTATTTGCATGCAGGAATGGCAAATCCATATCCATAAAAATTGTCTATTTCAATAAGGACAAAAGGTTGTCCCTCTGTTGTGGTTTGGATGTGAGGTATCCCCCAAAAGCTCACATGTGAGACAATGCAAGAAAGTTCAGAGGAGAAATGTTTGGGTTATAAGAGTCTTAACCCAATCAGTGAATTAATCCCTGATGGAATTAACTGAGTGGTAATTGAAGTGGTAGAGTGGGCTGGAAGAGGAGGGAATTGGGGTGTGGCTTTAGGGCATATGTTTATACCAGACATGTGGAGGCCTCCCTCTCTCCTTCCTGATCAGCATGTGAGCTGCTTCCCTCTCCCACACTCTTCTGCCATGTTGTTCCTGCCCCACCTGGAGCCCTGAGGAATGGAGCCTGCTGTCTATGGATTGAGACCTCTGAAACTGTGAGCCCTTAAATTAACTTTTCCTCCTCTACAATTATTCCAGTTGGGTCTTTTAGTCATAGCAGCAAAACAACTGACTAAAACATTCCTCCCATGGTAGAAGGGGTCAATCTGCCACCTGTAGCTGGCTGATCATCCTAAGGAGTGGTGCCATATTGGTGACTCACCATTGATCTCTGCTACTGACAGATGGAGCAATCATGGTGGCCACAGCCAGGTTAGTCTGGGTGAGTAGAAGAACCCATTCATAGCCTCCATCCCTGCCATCATAACCACTTTGATTCTGGGTCCATTGGTGGCTGGGAAAGAGTCATATAGGTATACACATAAGAGTTCATCTTATTTGCTTGGTTATTAAAATTCTCTGATGAAGTTACCCTTTGGTAAGCATTCATGTAGGACACAAATATCTTGATATCCTTTGCCCACTTAGAGTCCACATACCTCTGCCTCCGATTTCTTTCTTATCAGTTTTCAGTCGTGGTCTGAGTCCCTGACCATCCAGCCAAGCATTGGCTACGGCCCATGAATCGATAACCACACATCTGATGGTTTCTCCTTCCACACAGAATGCACATCTAGGTATACGACCTGAAGTTTTTCCCCACTATGAAATCTTCCCATCACCACTGTCCTTCAGGGATTTCCTGGATAAAGGCTGTAGTGCTGCAGCTGTCCACTTCGGGGCAGTGCCTGAATATTGTGCAAAATTATTGATCAGGCCCAAGTCTTCTCTTCCTTGTCAGCTGGTGATAGAAACTTGCCATGAGGCCACAGGTGGGTGCAGGCTGGGAGAGAGCAGGGGTAGGAACTGTGGGTATTTGGGTTACTTCCCCATGTAATTTACTTGTGCTCTAGGACCTGCTCAGGTTTGATCACGTACATACCACTTCTATTCCATCTTTTTCAATGATGCGGTGCTGCCACACATGCCTAGTTTTATGGCTTAGTGGGTCAGATAACCAGTTCATGATGGGCATCTCAGACTGCATGCTGACTTGGTGGCCCCTAGTAAAGCAGTTCTACCAAAACTCTAGTAGGCTAAGAACTGTCTTTAGAAAGGAGAACTGTTCTATGCAGTTGATAGAAGGGCCTTGCTCCAAGTTCTTCAAGGCCTGTAATTCTTATACACATTAGACATATCTCACAGTTTGCCATTTTCTCAAGAACCGAGTGAAATTTTGGCTTGTTTACAAATTTTTTCCTGTCAAAACTTCTTTTTCTTTAAATATAAAACTACAAATCAGATAAAAGGCTGTCCATATTACATATATATGTGTGAAGAATCACTTTATAATTTCCATGAAAGTCATCCTGTATTTCATTAAATGTGTTTTTAAGAGTTACCCTATGATATAGAATACTGTTCTGTAATACAGATCTTTCACTGGAAATGTTTTATTATCAAGAGTATCCACAATTTGAGCAAAAGGAGGAGGACACAAAAGAGTGCACACCACCTTATTTCATTCATATGGAATTCTGGAACAGGTGATTTTTCTGGACCTAGAGTGAGTGGATATGGATCGGCTGTGAAGCCCCTCTCCTCATTTGGGTGGTTTTCCTCCTGTCTTTGGTGTTCCTTGGTTTCTCCTGCATCATCCTGATCTTGACCTCATCCTCACATGGTCTTCTCCCTGTGTGCAGGTCTGTGTTCACGTTTTCCCTTTCAATAAGGACACTAGACATATTGGATTAGGAGATTCCAACTCACTTCAGTAGACCCTCATCTTAACAATTGCGTCTGCAGTGACCCTGTTTCCAAATTCCTTTTGAGATATGGAAATTAGGACTTAAACATTTGACTCCTTGGTGTGGAGGGGTGGGGGACACATTTCAACCAGCAACACATAGGATGTAGTGAACAAAAACTGAAAATAATGTGGACATACTTTGACACAATATGGACAAGATGCTTGTCCATGGGTAGGAAATGAAGTCCAAAAAAATTACCAGTGCTGTCGCTTTGGTGAAATTTCTGCAAGTCCAGTGTTCTGGGGCATGTCAAGATAGCCCATTCCAGGTGGAGTTACTCAATAGCGCCTCTCTGAACACCAAGAGTGAGAAACAACACTTACAGGAGAAGGTTCTGCAGCATCCGGGCTGCCATACGAGCTGTTGTGTCACTTGGGCTGTAAGACCCAGCAGATCTAAAAGTGATGGGTGATAGAGTTATTGCACAGAGCCTTTAATGGACAGGTGAACCACAGTGCTCAGCTCCACAGTGTACTTCCTTCTTACCAAACTTTATGTCTTTTGTCTTTTTCTTTTCTTTTTAATAAAAATCAAATTTTAATAAATCTTCCAGTTTGGCATAGAATACAAATAGGTGAGACACATACTTGCCTTTTCCCTCATCTTAAAGGGAAAGTACTATTCATCTTTAAATTTGATGTTAATAGTAGCTTTCACACAACTTCCATCAAACAAAGGAAATATGTTTCTATTCTTAACTTTCTGAGAGATTTTGGGTTTTATCATGAATGGATGTTAAATTTTATCAAATGTTTTTATCTGAATCTGATAAGATGATTGTTTGATGTTTCTACTTTTCTGTTATTAAAGTGAATTGTATTTATTGATTTCCAAAAGTAACCTTGCATTTCTAAGATGAATCTTACTTCAGCATTTTGTATTATCATGGTTAGATATTGATTGATTTGTTTTCCTAATAATTTGTGGATAACTTTTTCAAAGTTTTTGAAATGTATTATTCTATAATTTTTTCCTATTATGTTTTTGTTAGGGTTTGGAATTGAGGTTATGCTGGTCTCCTAGAAAGAATCAGGAAGCATTTCTTCCTTCTATAATGTGGAACAGTTTGTGTGGAGCTGTGATCTTTATTTCTAGTGTCCTTGGTGGAACTTACCAGAGAGTCCTGTCAGGTCTAGCCTTTTCTTTATACAGGTTGCTTTCATTAGGATCTCAATTTCTTCAGTGCATACACGAGGACATTGTTTGAATCAGTTTTGGTAATTGTATTTTTCAATAAATCTATCTACTTCATTGAAGATGTCAAAGTTATTGATTTTATATTTACATTGATTTTATATTATTCACAACATTCCCTTATTACACTTTTAACTCCTTACAGAATCTTTTTTATAACCTATCTTTCATTGCCAATTTTAGCAATTTGTGTTTTCTATTTTTTTTCATTACTTTTCTTTTCTTTACAGTATGAGAATTAAACCTAGGATATTGCTCGCTCATGTTAGGTAAGTGCTCTACCACTGAGCCACATCCCTAGCCATTTTTTATTTTGAGACAGGGTCTCATTAAATTGCCTAGGCAGGCCTCAGACTCCTTCCGCCACCTCCCAAGTAGCTGGGGTTACAGGCGTGGGGCAGGGCACCCAGCTACATTCCCCTGTTTATAACATTTACTGTTGAAAATGACAGGCCAGCTTCTATTTGCTTCCTCACGTAGGCACTTTCTGTGTTGTTGGCATTAACTGTACCTTGAAAGTTAAATCAAATTAACCATTTTTGGCTAGAATGTGTCTTGGTATGGACTGTATGAAACTTTAAATACCTTTTAAAGCAGATCATGACCAAAGTTACAAATAGCATAAAAATCCCATTTCCAGATAACTCAAATCTCTCATTTAGTCATCAGACTCAACTTGATCTTTTTTTTGTTGTTGTTGTTTTTGTGAAATATTGTGTTTATTTTACTTTATTTTCAACTTGATCTTGAATTTGTTTTTTACCGCAGTCACTCAGGAAGAATAAATGACCAATTCTAATTTTATGGCCTTTGCTTTCCTCCTCTATCTAGTGGAGATACACATGAGAAATGAAGTGGTAAAATTGTAGGACACCCGGAAAGGAAGGAGAAAAGAAAGAGACGTGCTCATTCACAAAGCAGGTATAACCCTAAGTAATACGCACTGTTAAAGCAATAAGTACAAACACTTTTCTTTCATTATTTAACATTTCAAAATATGTGTGTAACATTATTTTTTTATTTATTTATTTTTATTATAAACAAATGGGATACATGTTGTTTCTCTGTTTGTACATGGGAGTAAAGGCATACCATTTGTGTAATCATAAATTTACATAGGGTAATGTTGGTTGATTCATTGTTATTTTTGCCCTTCCCCCCACCCCTCCCACCCCTCTTTTCCCTCTATACAGTCCTTCCTTCCCCCAGTCTTGCCCCCTCCCTAACCCTAACTCTAACCCTAAAACTAACCCCTCCCACACCCCATTATGTGTCATCATCCACTTATCAGCGAGATCATTCTTCCTTTGGTTTTTTGAGATTGGCTTATCTCACTTAGCATGATATTCTCCAATTTCATCCATTTGCCTGCAAATGCCATAATTTTATCATTCTTCATGGCTGAGTAATATTCCATTGTATATATATATGCCACAGTTTCTTTATCCATTCATCAACTGAAGGGCATCTAGGTTGGTTCCACAATTTGGCTATGGTGAATTGAGCAGCTATGAATATTGATGTGCCTATATCTCTGTAATATGCTGATTGTAAGTCCTTTGGGTATAGGCCAAGGAGTGGGATAGCTGGGTCAAATGGTGGGTCCATTCCAAGTTTTCTAAGGAATCTCCATACTGCTTTCCAGAGTGGCTGCACTAATTTGCAACCCCACCAGCAATGTATGAGTGTACCTTTTTCCCCACATCCTCGCCAACACCTATTGTTGCTTGTATTCTTGATAATCGCCATTCTAATTGGGGTGAGATGGAATCTTAGGGTGGTTTTGATTTGCATTTCTCTTATTACTAGAGATGTTGAACATTTTTCCATATGTTTGTTAATTGCTTGTAGGTCTTCTTCTGTGAAGTGTCTGTTCATTTCCTTAGACCATTTGTCGATTGGGTTATTTGTAATCTTGGTGTTGAGTTTTTTGAGTTCTTTATAGATTCTGGAGATTAGTGCTCTATCTGAAATATGATTGGCAAAGATTTTCTCCCACTCTGTAGGCTCTTTCTTCGCATTGCTGATAGTTTCCTTTGCTGAGAGAAAGCTTTTTAGTTTGAATCTATCCCAGTTGTTGATTCTTGCTTTTATTTCTTGTGCTATGGGAGTCCTGTTGAGGAAGTCTGGTCCTAAGCTGACGTGTTGAAGACCTGGACCTACTTTTTCTTCTATAAGACGCAGGGTCTCTGGTCTGATTCCGGGGTCCTTAATCCATTTTGAGTTCAGTTTTGTGCACGGTGAGAGATATGGGTTATTGACAGTGGTGGAATGAAGACCAAAAACACCTTGTCGTCCATAAAAGGAAGGACAACACTGGCAAAAATAGTCCATTTCTTTAGAATTTGGAAGATTAATGAAAGAAGTGTTGCTCAATAGGAACTGTTATAATTAAAGGGAAGAAATAAGTCCCAGGTTGCTGTCACACAGCAGGAAGGCTCTACATAACAATAGCGTGTGTTTCCAAAAAGCTTGAAGAAAGGATTTTGAATATTTTTACTACAAAGAAATGATAAAAATTTAGGGATATAGAAATGGTTAACCCCATCTTAATGGTATGCAATGTATACATGTATCAAAACATCAAATGGTACCCCAGAAATATGTATGATTTTATGAGTCAATTAAACAAAAATATTTAATTTAGTAACTTCAAAGTTGCTGTTTCTTCTATAACATTTTTGTGGTTCTATGACTTATATAAATAAAAGTATTATAAACTACAAAAAATTCTACATTAGTAAAGCTATCCATCAAAAATGAAGCAGAAATTAAGACTTCCACATAAACAAAATTAAAATTAGACCTGCCCTATATGAACTCCCAAAGGCAGTTTTTCATACTAAACTGAAAGAACCTATGCAGCAATCACATCCACATGAGAACATGAAGAGCACAAGTAAAGGTAACTACATTGATAAATATAAAATATTAATAAATGTAATTCATGTTTGTAACTTGTTTCTCCTCTTAGAAGACAAAGCAATAATTATAGATTTGTGTTGATGGGCTACAATGTATGAAGATGTCATTTGTATGACAATAACAGCTTGTTGGAAATGAAGCCACATAGGAGGAGCATAGTTTCTGTACTTTCTTAATAAATTGGTGTTAATCTGAGCTACGTCATTATAAAGCAAGATGTGTTAGCTTTCTAGGTCTGTCATAACGAGTTAACACAAAATGGATCACTTAAAATAGTGGAAATTTACTTTCTTGTGGTTCTAAAGGCCAGAAGGCTGAAATCAAGGCTTCAATAGAGCAATTCTCCCTCTGAAGATTTTAGGGAAAAATCTCTTCTTGCTCCTTCCCAGCTTCTGGTAGCTTCTGGCAGTTCCAGATGCTCCTTAGCTTGTACCTGCATCACCTCAATCTCTGCCTGTCATCCCAGAACCTTCTTCCTGTGTTATTTCTTGTATGCTCTCCTCTTCCTATTGAGACACCAACCATGGAATTTAGGGTCATTTCTAATCCACACTAAACTCGGTTTAATTTGATTACATCTGTAAAGACTCTATTTCCAGATGGGCTCAGTGGCGCATGCCTGTAATCCCAGCAGTTCAGGAGGCTGAGGCAGGAAGATTGCCAAGTTCAAAGCCAGCCTCAACAATTTAGCAAGACTGAGCAACTTAGTGAGACCCGTCTCAAAATGAAAGATAAAAAGGATGGGGATGTGGCTCAGTGGTTAAGTGCCCCTGGATTCAATCCCCAGTAGAAAAAAATAAAAGATAAAAAAATTTAAATACTCTATTTCCAAGTAGATCATACTCTGAGGTTTTAGGTAGGCATGAGTTTTGAGGGGACTCTATTTAACTCAACATTGATGTAAATTGTAATCCCAAGAATGACCACTAAAGAAATCACTCGAAGTAATAAAAGAGACAAAAATATAATAAAAATGGGACAGTGGAAAATATTTAATATAAACAAAGACAGAAATGGGGGAAAGAGAAGAACATAAAAGACATAAGATTTTTAGAAAATGAACCAAATGGCAGGCATAAATACATTAACCATTTCAATTAAAAGGGCAAAATTGATAAAAAGTAGCATGAACTAATGACACATCAACCATCATTAGATATCTTTAGATTGAAAGACACATCTAGATTAAAATTTAAAAAATGCAAAAGATATTCCATGAAAATAGGAATCAAAAGAGAACTGAGTGGCTCTATTAATACCAGGTAAAATTGAGATTGATAAAAAAATTGTTACAACATACAAAGAAGCATATTTAATAATTGTGCATCAAGAAGATATGATTATAAACATGTATGTGTCTAACAAGAGAAATCTGAATTAAGCATAATAAAATAAATTTTGTAAGCAAAAAGCATTTAAAATTGATGGAAAAATAGCCAATTCAACAATAATTACTGAAAACCTCAATAATACACTTTAATAGGTAGAACATGTATCCACAAAATTATCAAGTATATAGAATTTGATATAGATCAATACTATTAATCATCTAGATATGAGATCTCTTAGACCATTCCCTCTCATAATAGAATACCCATTCTCAAGTACACATTGAATGTTTGCCAGTAGAGATCATACATTTTTAGGCCTAAAATAATGTATTTTAAAAGACTGAAATTATTCATAGTACATTCTATGACCAAAATGGAATGAAAGTAGAAATCAATAATAGAAGGAATTTGGAAAAATTCACAAATATGTCGAAATGAAGCATCACACTCCTAAATAACCAATCATAGAAAAAAAAATCACAAGGGATATTTTTAGAAAATTTTGAGATGAGTGAAAATGAAAACACAAAATGAGATGCAGTTAAAGCAGTGCTAGAAAGAAATGTGTAGCTGTAAATGCCTAGAACATAAAGGAGGACACTTGTCAAATCAATAACCTTCCACCTTAAGAAACTTGGAGAAGGAAGTAAACTAAACAGAAAGCAGGCAGAAAAAGGAAATAATAAAAATTACAGGGAAAATAATGAAGATGAGAACAGAAAAATAACCTAGATTTTGTGAGAGCAAATTAGATAAATAAAATGCACAAATTTCAAGAAAGACACACAAGACAGATTCAAGAAGAAATTAAGTACCTAAGTAGACCCTGTAAAGCATCCTTCACCAGTATTATTCCTAGCAGAGGGCTCAAAACACCTCGCCAAGACCATGCACCAGTGTTAAACCAATTGCAGTAGTCTGATGAGACACAACACTCATTTAATCCTTAGATTAGGGTTTACAGAAAGCAACTTTATTACTCACAGATAGGCAACAAAGGTCAATAGAAGCCTAAGAGACATGGTCAGCTGACCCCCAGTGGCTCAGGAGGGTTGGCTAGTCAGTGAGGGCCCCACATTGTACATAGTGGAGGAGGACACTCTAACTACACATTGCCCTGGGGGGACCTGGAATTTCTGAGGCAAAGCATAGTAGGACATGCTTTTCTAGGAAGGACTCACACAAAGCCTGAGCTATTCTGGCCAGTTCCTTCGTGTGAAGAGCATTGTATTTCAAGCATATTATATGGTTATTTTGTGAACTACAAATAAGAAAAACAAGCTGAGTCACCAAGGCTACCAGGGGACTTGTCTTGCAGACCTATAACAAAAGATTGAATTTGTTATTAAACAACTTGCCACTAAGAAAACCCCAGTCCCAGATGACTTTGTGAATCCTACCTAGTGCATAGAGAATTGACACTGTTAATTCACAAGCTCTTCAAAAAATAGAAAGGAGAAAACACCATGAGGCCAACATTATCTTTCATCTTCAGCCAGATGTAGACAGCATAAGAAAAAGCAACTACAGCCCGAAGTCCTCATTTAAGGACTAGAATACTGACTCTGGCAACTTATGATTATACAACAAAACCAAATGGGATTTATCCTGGGAATGTAAGGGTTGTTTGACATAAGAAAATCAATCTGTGTATTAATAGAATTAATAATTAATAGAATAAAGGACAAAAACCACAAAATTAATTGGCATAAAAAAATGCAGTTGACAAAATCCAACGTGATTTCATGATTCAAAAACACTCATCAAACTGAATGGAAAAGAACTTCCTCAAACTGATGAAGGAAACTCATGAAAAATCCACATCTACAATCATATTTAATGGTAAAGACTGAAACCTTCCTTTTTAATTTCAAGAACAAGACAAAGATATCTATCTCTGCTTACTATTTCTTTCTAATGTAAAAACAATATTAAAACATTATAATTGAAAAGGAAGAAGTAAAACTATTTTCATTTGCAAATGACATGACTTTGCATGTAACAAATTTATACATTAAAAACTATTGAAACAATGAATGAGTTTGAGTTTGCATGATATATGAATAAACTTACTAAGCAAAATCAATTGTATTTCTATACACTAGCAATGAACAATCTGAAAATGAAGTTAAAAAAATCAGTAACAGCACCAAAATAATAAGACACTTTGAAATAAATTCAAAGAAGTGCAAAGACCTGTATATTGAAAGAAGTTGAAGGTCTAAGTAAATGTAAAGATTCCTCTTAAGATTTAATATTATTAAAATGGCATCACTCCTTAAATTCACCTAGAGATTTGTTGCAATCTCCATCAAATCTCCAAACTGGCTTGCTGCAGAAATGGACAAGCTGGTCATAAAACTAATATGGAAATGCAAACGGTCTATAGTGGCCAAAATGATCTTGGAAAAGACAAAAGTCGGAGTACTCTTTACAGTTTCAAAACTTACTATAAAACTGCAGTAATCAAGACAATACGGTACTGGCAGATAGGTCAGTAAACCAAAGGAATAGGATTGAGAGTCCGGAAATTCGCTCTTACATTTATGAATTTTTAATAAAGGAACCAAGACAATCAATGTGGGAAGCCCTCCTTATTTAGCAGTATCAGACTAGGTTGAGCCATGGGATGCAGAGGCCTGGCTTCTAGAACTGCCAGGAAGTATGTGGCACTGCCTGGGAGTGGTTCCCTGTCTCCTTCTGGAATTTTCCCCCTAAGAGGATCCCTCCCTTAACTGCACTCTATCTTGTCTCCTCCCAGTCCTTGACCTCTTTATCTGTATATTATAAGTAAAGGAGAGTTGGGTGACTCAGTTGTTGTAACAAGGCCAGAGCTGGTATGGCCCAACCCATCACACCCGCCTCTCTCATAAAAAGAGTATTGGCTCTTGTGTGTTCATTGAGTAGATACGTTTTTTTAGGTAATAGATAGAAAAACAGTCAACATCCTCCTACGGCAGTTAACCCTTTCTTCCTCCATGTGGGATGTGGCAGAGAGGACCCCGACAATTCAATGGGATAAAAAATAAACTTTTCAACAATTATGCTGGGACAATTAGATATTCACATGGTAAAGAGGGAAGTTAGATCCCTTTTCTCATACCACATACAAAAATAGACAAAAGACCTAAATGTAAGAGCTAAACTATAAACTCTTAGAAGAAAACATGTGTCTATATACTTATGATCTTGGATTAGGAATGGTATTAAAAGTGAAAAATAAAAAGGCAAATAGCCCCATTAAAAATGGGCAGAGGATTTGAATAGATGTTTTTAGAAATATGATATACAAATGACCCATTAGCACAAGGAAAGATATTCAACATCCATAATCATAGAGAAATGCAAAGCAAAGCCACACGAGAGTGCACTTGCTACTCACCAGGACGACTGTCATCGGGAACAACAGTGACAAGTGTTGGTAAGCATGTGGAGAAACTGGCACCCTCAGACACACTGGCAAGAGCCAACGGCGCTACCGCCATGTCAGAGATGGTGACCGTGTCCCAAAGGGACTGCATATGACCCAGCAGTTCCACACTTAAGTTGTACCTGGGAGAACTGTAAAAATATGATTACACAAAAACTTGTACATGAATGTTCCCTGGAGCAGGCTCAGGGGTGTCTGGTTGCTCTAGGGCTGTTCTAAGGCAGCAGGACAAGAGAGAGGTTCCGCCCGGTGAACCCTGTGACAGGTCTGAAATACAGAAGGCCTCTAAGGACAGACAGAAAGAACTTTCTGGAAATCTTATTCATATTTGCCCCCAAATGGAAACACCAAAATGGCTATCCGTGGGGAGTGGATAAACAAAATGCTGTGTTTCCACACAATGGAACCTTATTTGGCAGTAAAAAGGAATTAAGTAATGACACAGGCCTCAACTTGGAGGAACCCTGAATACACTGGGCTCCAGGAAAGAAGCCAGGCACAAGGGACCATCTATTATGTCATTCATTTATATGAGATGTCCAGCGTAGGCAAATTCATAAATAAATAAAGTTGACTAGTTGGTTTACAAGTGCTGAGACAAAAGAGCGTGAGGAGAGATTGCTGTGGGGGTGTGGGCAGTGACTGGAGTGGTACAAGTTATCAGGTGAGTACACTACAATCCGGTGAATTGTACACTTTCAAAGGGTAAACGTGCTGGACGTGCTGGTGCATGCCCATCATCCCAGTAGCTCGGGAGGCTGAGACAGGAGGACTGCAGGTTCAAAGCCAGCCTCAGAAAGGGCAAGGTGCTAAGCAACTCAGTGAGACCCTGTCTCTAAATAAAATACAAAATAGGGCTGGGGATGTGGCTCAGTGGTCAAGTGCCCCTGAGTTCAATCCCTGGTACTCACCTCCCCAAAAAAGGGGGTAAGTGTTACAATGTAAGTTATATCTCAACTTAAAAAATTCAGTATGTAAAGTTCACATATTTCAATATCATTATACTAAACAGGGTTTTGAAATGTCACCCATGCTTTGTTTGGCTTGCTCTAAATGTGATATTCAACACCATGTATTGTTAAAAACCAAAATGTTTAGAACATTAATCTCCTTTGTATACTGCTGAGAAGATCAACTTCTTGCAAAAGGTAAATTCCTTCATGTGTCTTTGCTTTCTTCTGCATTAAAAATGTATCCATGTATAAAATTAAAAATAAAATTGTGACATCACAACTGATAGCCACTTTCAATAATTCCTAAATCTGCAACCGTCAATGGTACAGCAGTGATAGTTAGTCATTAATGCGTTGGACACAGGGAATAGACTTTCACGTCCCTCTGTTCTTTCTTATTCCACCAAACATTTCTGGAAAGACATTTCTGGAGATGATGTTTGTATAGGGATGAACAGAAATGATGGTTTATCATCAAACTTTAGACCTTTGATTCTAAATGCAAATTGATTATAAGACACCAGAGCTGAGAATTTGAGGAAAGTACAGTTTCAGATAACCAAAATATTCACCTCCTCAAAATAATAACTTCTTCTTGTTATCATGTTCTCATTGTTGCTCTCTACCACCTTCAGTCTGCTTATACCTTGGAGGTGCTGGTGCCACTAGGGAGGGTACTGAGCACCAGAGGCATTCCCGATATCAAAGGGTACACAGGACTTTAAAATCATAGTTTTCATTGAGTGCTGTCAGGGTGTTGCCAGACTAATTGTCAAACAAGTATTTTCTAGACAAGGCATCAAAGAGGTGCAGAGCCCCTGAGCCACTCTGTATTCCCTCACTGAAGCATGCCCACCCCTTCACTCCCAGCAGGGTGACTTCCCTCTACCATCCAGGAGCAGAGGCCTCCATCGTTTCCCCACCCCTACTTATTCCAATGTCTTCTGCATGTGTACTCATCTTTACTCCCCATCCTTGTTTTCTCCTCCAGATAGTTATTCCTACCTAATTTCCAAGTTAATTTCTGTTCCCTGTCCAGTGCTCCTCTCCCACCGCTTTTGCTGTGGAATGCTGCACCAGTTAGCATTTCTCCTTCTGTACCTTAAACTCCCATCTCCACAGTAACTTTCTCCCAGCATGTAAATATGACTGTCTTCTCCATCTTAATGCCAACGGAAACCTCCCTTCCCTCCGTCCCATCCTACCTCTTGGCCCTTCGTGTCAAGTCGCTTGACAGAGTGGTTTGCTCTCACTCTTTCTTAGCTCATGTCTAATTCACCAGTCACCTTGAGCAATTTGATCTCCCCTGCAAAACAACAAAGAAAGCATCTTAGCAAAATGATCTTTTGATTTCCCAATTCCTCTGGGAAATTTTTCTGACCTTATCTTACTCAAACTCCCTGTGATTCTCGAAACCCTTGATTTCCCTATCTCCCATTATGCTCTCCCCTCTTAATGTCCCTTGTAGTGTTTGGGCTGCTTTCCAGCTGAATTTCTCAAGGACGTGGACCACACCTTTTCTTACCCAGGCTCATTGCTCACTCCCATGATCAAGTTTAGTGCATCACAGAGAACAGACCTCTGCACAAATATTTGTTGGATAAATGTCCTCTCTCAGCCTCAGGACTTTTCAATGTGACATCTCACCAGGGCTTTCTCCCTGGCCCTTGCCTCTACTCATTCTGAACTGGACAACTGCATTACTTTTTGCTGTCAGCTAAACTAGATTTGATGACTTTCAAGTCTAAACTTCTACTGAATTCCACATTGATCGACCGCATTGTCTTCTGGTTAACGTCTTCCTTAGTTCAACATGGACAAAGATTTCTCCGTCTTCCCCTTAGAAAGCACTCCTTTGCATCTATAAGAGATCAGTTGTATGCAGCATAAATGTCAACATTATGTCACTTCAAGGTGATACCACCCTGTTCCCATTTAGTTATTCCCTTGAAGAAATTTAGGCCAGGGTGATTTAGTTCCTGCAGTTCCCCAAAAGAAACAGCGAGATGGCAGACCTGTCTCTTAGTAATAGACTGTTCTTTAGAGCGTAACCCTGGGCAGGTCTCTGAACCCTCTCTCTGCTTTGCAAAAGCCTAAGCCTTCCTCTTGGTTGTTTTCATTTGGGATGGATCTGAGCCAGAGGGATCAGTAGGAAACGTGTGTGTGTGTGTATAGTGAAAAAAATTGGAGAAAGGAGAAGGAAGAATATTCCATTTTGCCACAAAGAGAATATAACAAAAAGTGTGTGCCTTTAAAATGCCTTTTTGTTTACCTAGAGATATCAATATCTAGGTATTGAGCATCAAAAATTATAATATTTATCAAACACAAATGTAGTAAGTTTACGTTTCAATCACATTGCTAACTTCTAACTATCAACAGTTGCTAACTTTATTTTCTAAGACATAAGTGGCTGCATGTCATAAGCTGGTCTGCTGGTCTAGAATTGCATCAGATACTGATGATAAGTAATCACTGTTTTACTACTGGTAAATTCAAGACTTTACCCTTAATAACTTTAACTATGAAGTTAATTTGTTCTCAGTTTATATATTTGTACAATTAGCAGTTCGAATGGAACATTGGCCCTAGAATATTTTAACTCATTATGACACTTCTGACATTTAGTGGTTTTGTGCTTTTGATAATAAAATATAACTGTTAAAAACCAAAATATTAATAACTATATGAATACATAGATTTTATGTCCAGTGTACTTATAATTATGCAAATAGTTTGACTTAAATAATTGTAAGTCAGTAAGTCACCTGTCTTTATTATGTCAAGCACTTTTTTTTAAATCTGAGGTGACCTTCTAGTAGCCACTGCTCCTACTCTGTATCCTTGTGATTCAAGGCTGCTCCCTACTTTTTTCTGTAGAATCTTTTCTCTCCTCTGTCCCCAGATCTTAAGGACACAGGCAGGTACAAACACAAACACACATAGCCATGCTATATTGAAAGGTCATTATTAATATCTACCTTATAAAGTTTTCTTTTCCTTCTATTACTAATCAGCACATATACATATTAGACCAAGTTTTTGCCATTTTATTGAAATGACTCACTACTGTCTAATCAGACATGATTTCCTCTGTTCATATATGAATACACCACCAGTGAAACTCCACATCATGTACAACCACAAGAATGGGATCCTAATTAGAGTAAGTTATATTCCATGTGTATGCAATGTGTTGAAATACACTCTACTGTCATGTGTATCTAAAAAGATACAAATAAAAAAAAAAAAAGAAAGAAAACAACTCACTAATTCTCTGTAGGCTTTGCCAATCCCAAACCTTGTGCTCGTAAGGAAAAACGCAGCTCACTCGGGACCTGTGGCGGTTCCAGCCCCTCCCGCAGAACCGCCGCTGCGCACGCCCGTCTCAGTTGCGTCTCGACAATAGCTCCCAGAAAAATCCACGGCAGACACAAGGCCTCAGCAAGAGACTTTATTATGCGGACGACTAGCGCGTCTGCTCCGGGGTGAAAAGAAAGGAAAAGAGAAAGATGGCGTAGACACTTCTCCCAGATATTGGAATCTCCCGGGCTGGAAGAAACCAGTAGCGGAGGAGAGTACTTGCAAGCTGACTGGTGAACCAATAGCTAGCTAGCATGTTAGGACATAACGTGGGAAGCAGGAAATGGCTGTAGTGTAGGCCGGAAAGTCCTGTAAGGTAAGAGGCGGGGGGAGCACAGATTGACAAGTGGTTGGGAGGGGGGGTATCAGCTTTGTATTACATTCCCCCATTTTTGATTTTACAAGAAAATCTTTTTGGGTACATGGACGAAGTTCAGTCTTCTATAATTGCTTCCTGCTGAGGGTGGACGTAGAGTTGATTCAGGGGAGAGATATTGTGGCAGAAAGGAGTTGGGGACTCGATAGTTCCTCTGGGGGCACACCTGTAGCCAGGCTCCGATTTCTGTAAGATCCTGATATTCCTGTAATACAAGCTGATTGGTTGACATGGAAGTAGCACTCCTCCTATAAAAAAAGGACAGGGGCTCCCCTTTTTCGGCTGTCATTCTATTGGAAAAAATTCAGTGGTTAGGAAAATTACAAACAGGAATCCAGTCTTCATGGCTGGGCGTGGTTGTCTGGTGTTTCATGATCTTCAGTCTGAGAAGCGTTTGATCAGAGATGAGGGCTGTCTTGGAATCCCTGTGGGAGAACTGTCCAGGTCATCTAAGAAGAAACTCAAGTGAAAGGGTCAGTCCAAGTAAAAGCAAAGAGATCTAGCACTGAAAAGTATGTGGTGGAAGAAAGGATAGAGGAAAGCAGGGTGTACATAATGGGAAAGATGGGGACCACTGCTGAGTTAATGATGCAGAGGTCTTGCACTAGATGGTAAGATCCATTAGGCTCCCTAACAGCCAGGATGGGAGTGTTATAAGGTGAGTTGGCAGAGCACAGGAAGCCTTTCTGCCTTAAATCCTGGATGATTGGTTGAAGTTCTACAAGGCTCCTTTGGGGAAGGGGATATTGGGCTTCTGTTTGAGCTGTATATTCCTGTAGAGTCATAAGGAGAGGAATAGCAGAGGAGTCTTGGTTGAGGCGCATGGTGGGTGAGAAGGAAATAGGGGCACCCAATTTGGTTAGGATGTCCCTTCCCAGAAGGGGAATGGACATGAAGGAATTATCAAAATGGAATGAGTAAAGTCAATTTGTTCTATATGGCAGCTTATTGGAGGGGTTTGTAAGGGGTTATATGGTTTTCCCTCTACCCTGACAATAGAGGATTTGGCAGGGGAAGTGGGTCCCCAAAACTCCCGCAGCACTGAGAAGATGGCTACAGTGTCTATAAGGAAAGAGATCTGCCTGTCTGTCACTGTAAGAGTCACCCCGGGCTCCTGAGCGGTGATGGTCATCGGGTGCAGAAGTCCCAGGCCACTTCAGTCATCCATTGCCAATCCCAGCAAGTCGCTGGAGGGAGGGGGCGAGGATGACCTGGGACTTCTCTGAGCCCCAGGGCAACCCATTGTCCAATGTCCCAGTTGGTGGCATTTTGGACAAGGACTTGGGGGCTGCCGGGGGTTGGGGCAGGCTGGTGCCCAGTGGCCCTCTTGCCCACACTTGAAGCATGGGCCTGGAGGTCTTCTGGGAGCTTGGGCGCCCCTAGCGGTGGACAGTTGGGCAGGCCTAGCTGGCTGAAAGGCTTTGGCCAGCATTTGGTATTTTAATTTTTGTTTTTATTCTTCCCTTCTGTTATAAACCTTGAATGCCACTGCTAGAACCTGTGGCTGTGGGGTAAGGGGCCCCCTATCCAACTGCCTCAATTTAGCCTTTATGTCAGGGTAACTTTGGGAAAAATAATAAGTCATAAGTAGCTGCCGTCCCTCCAGAGTCTCAGGATCCTGGTTAGTGTACCTGAGCATGGCCTCTGTGAGGCGACTTAGAAATGCTGATGGATTTTCAGTTCTGTCCTGTATTACTTCCTGAAGTTTGTCATAGTTAATGGGTTTAATGGTGGCTTTTCGTAGACCTGCAAGAACGCAGGTTTGAAACTTATCCTGCCGCAGACACTCAGCCTTGGTATTATAGTTCCATAGGGGCTCCCTATCTGGTACTGCTTCAGCCCCAGTGGGGTGGGTTGGGGTCGATTGATGAATCTCATCTGCATAATTGTGCGCCTGTTCCCAGACTCTCCTGTGCTCCTCAGGGGTTATGGTGTTGGACATGATCATGTAATGTCATGCCAGGTAAGGTTATAAGACTGGGTAAGGTACTGAAATTCCTTAATGAAGTTTGCAGGGTTGGAGGTGAAGGAGCCTAGCTGCTTCTCTATTTGGGACAGATCAGACAGTGAAAAAGGAACATGGACTCTGATTACTCCCTCCACGCCAGCTACCTCCCGTAAAGGAGCTAAAATATGTGCATGAGACCACATGTTGAGAGGACTTGGTGCGCTGAGTGGAGGAGCAGAAGGAGAAATGGAATGAGGCAAAGGAGAGGAATGAACAGGGGTTTCTGCAGCAGGAGGCCTGTAAGGGGATGATTCATCAGCTGGATTAAACTCAGAAGAGAAGAAGGGGTTAAAAGCAGGAGAAGCCGAGAGAACATGTTCAGGTTTTTGAGAAGAGCAAAGATTAGGTTTAGCATGAAAGAAAGGAAAAACACAAAGGGGAAAAGTCTCTTTCCATTCACCAGGTCGCCCACATATGTACTTAATTATACCTAGTATAATTATACATATAATTATACCTAGTATAATGCTAGAATTTAGGGTGTCATAAATAGACCATTCTGATTTACTATCTAAAGGATAGGTTGGCTCTAATTCAGGGAACAGGTGAAGGTGTTTGAGATTGTTTAATAAACATCTCAAGGGCGAGTTTGCCGGGGTAGAGGTCCTGGATTCCATGGCAAAGACTGAGAAACACCTAAGTTAGTGCTCGAGGTGTCCCAGGAACACGTGTTAGGTAATGAGAGGGTAGTGCAAAGGTCTGATCGTCACACAGTACCAGTGCCTACCGGGCGATAGTCTAGAGGGTTTGAGGACCTGATCAGGATTTTTGAGCCGAAATGAGAGTACAAGTTGAGCCTCAACCCCAAGAGAGAGTCTCCACCATAAAATCAGGAATCCACCCAGCAAATAAGACCGACTATGGGGACCAACTGTAACTTTGAAAGTTGTGGCTGGGGATACCCCCACACCTCGGCAACCTCGAGAGCCCCGGATATTCAGTGGTCGCTTCTCAGGTCAGCAGAGGTATGTTTAAGTGGTCTAGGGGACCGGCCTAAGGGGAACTCACCAATTTGGAGTCCGGTGTTGCATGCAGAAAACTGGGCGTCCAGGTAAATGAAAGGTGAGCCTTTGTCCGCGGGCACTGGGGCATTGGATGGGGTTCCGCTTGCTTAGTCAGCAGAAGGACCCATCTGAGTCACGGCACCAACTGTAAGGAAAAATGCAGCTCAGCTCGGGACCCGCAGTGGTTCCAGCCCCTACCGCAGAACCGCCGCTGCGCACGCCCGTCTCAGTTGCGGCTAGACAATAGCTCCCAGAAAAATCCACGGCGGACACAAGGCCTCAGCAAGAGACTTTATTATGCGGACGACTAGCGCGTCTGCTCCGGGGTGAAAAGAAAGGAAAAGAGAAAGATGGCTAGACACTTCTCCCAGATATTGGAATCTCCCGGGCTGGAAGGAACCCGTAGCGGAGGAGAGTACTTGCAATCTGACTGGTGAACCAATAGCTAGCTAGCATGTTAGGACGTAATGTGGGAAGCAGGAAATGGCTGTAGTGTAGGCTGGAAATTCCTGTAAGGTAAGAGGCAGGCGGAGCATAGATTGACAAGTGGTTGGGAGGCGGGGTATCAGCTTTGTATTACAGTGCTCTCATAGCTTAACCAAGTCTTCAAGTCATTTGAAATCAAATCTTCACTGATCAGGAATTCAAAATGATATTTCTTCTGCAAAACTGAGTAATTAGCCTCACTTTATCACTTTACGATTTTCTGAAATCAAGAAAAATGCTATCTAACATATTTTAAAGTCATGTAAATTTCTCAGAAATCCATCATTCTTGATCTGAGACACTGAATTAGTAATATTGTTCAGAGTTTCCTCAAATGTGATCTTTAGCTTGGCTAACATGTCACAGTCATATCTAAACAATGGCTAGGAAAGTTATTTTGATTTTTTAAAAATATTTTTCCCCTGAAGATGAGGCTTATATTACATTTGGAATCTCTAGTAAATGGTTATTTTTAATGTACTCGGAAGGAAAAAAGATAGCTAACGTGGGTCGGCCATTTCAAAACAAGTTGCCAGGAATTAAGAACTAAGACAAATAAAAGAAGGCAGGCCAGAGGGTAAGAAGATTAGAGCAAAGTGGTGATTAACATGGGGAAGCTGGCGTGAAAAGACAAAAGGGAAGGCAAAAAGCAGATTTTAATGCATGATGAGGGATGAAGGAGGAGCAATAAAAAATAATAAGTTAAAAATCTTCTTCCAATACATCTTGAAACAGGTGACAAGAGGACATTTTCCCAATGATTTCAAATTTTCTGCTTCACAGAAAAATGTCACATTCAAATAAGACAAGCTAAAAATTCATTCCCCAAAGTGAACTTCATCATAGCAATAATTGTACAGATTTGAGAGGTCACCAGGAAAAAAAACTCAACCGTGAGAATCTGGGGGTTCAATTCATGCTATTTGATAGTGTGATTATATTAATTGAAACATATTTCATCCTAAATCAGCATTGTTGGACTTTTTAAGAACCTGAAATTCAATGTTTACTTTAAAACAGTACTTTTTCCATTTCTTATATTAAGAATTTAAAATTATGATCATTTTGAGCTTAGTAATAAATTTTCAATGAAAGAATGCCTTCTGTTTTATAAAAGGATCCCCCAAATGTCTATTTAACTCACTTTAAATTACTGTTTTCTAATCTGACATACTCAAGTCTTGGCACTATCTTTGTTGTCTAGATTAATGTCATTTGAACTGTAGCAAATTTTATGAGGTAGTAAATAAAATTGAAGCCTCATACTATTTCATGAAAACTGTAAGGTTTTTAGAGTCCAGTCATCTTGAGATCAAATATTGGCTCTAACTGACTTGGAAAGAGGAAGAATTTATGTATTCACTTGAGCTTCACTATCTTAACTGGTAAAATAGGATCATAATTTTCTAGTTCACAAAATTGTTAAGGAGATTTCCTTAGATAACAAACCAAAGCATGAGATCCAGTGACTGTCACGAGGTAGCTTTCATTAAATACCCACTTCTATTATTATTACCAAGCTACTTGAGAAAATCCAAGTATCTTTGAGGCAATTAGAGTTTTTTCTCATTCCTCTTTTTTCTTTATATGTTTCACTTATCTAAACAAGGAGAAGTATGACAGACTGCTCTACAAAAACAAACACTAACCCTGTGAAATTTCTTTTTGCCTAAAATAGTTTTGTTTTTGCATATTTTCACTTGTAGAAAAATGTCACACTTCTAACTTTCCGAGTACAAATTGTCGAACAAGTCCTATGTCAAAGAGAATTGTTTTCTGGAGTTAGTAAATTCAAAGGAGGGTGGTAATGTTTTCCTTATTTTACCTTCCTTCCCATAGTTACTTAGCAACCAGCTAATGCTTTTGAAAAACCTCCTTTAAAAACTAAATTACCCTAGAGACTTGTGCCTTTTGCCGGATTGAGGAGCAATATGCAGTCACCATTTCCCTAAAGGACACAAGTGAAGCCTAGCTGATCGTACCTATGGTCACTAAGAGACCTATTTGCCTTTCCTGTTTAGTAACATCATTATCTGCTGTTACTTATGAATAACAAATTCATAATACAGTCTCCCACTGGGATTACAAATAAGAGTGTGTTTTGTGACCAAACACTTTCTTTAATATTTAATGTGAGCCGGTCTTACATGAGCATTCCTTTAGCTTTGAGAATACACAGATAAAGTGTGATATGAATAAGAAAACGGTTCATCCTGGTTTGCCTGGGATGGATCTAGTTTATATCTGCCATAATCAATTAATACTCTTAACTCTTTTAGCACTTCTTCTCATTCCACAAACTGCCCTGTTTGGGACTATGAATTCCATGGTGACTCTAGATGTGTAAATTTGGAGGTACTTCAAAAAAGATCAATGAAAATAATTAGAGACATTGGAGATAATTCGTAGGAAGACATAACTAAAGGAATTGGGTTTATTTGTTGAAGAAAAGAGAAAACAGAAGACTGCACTCTTTAAGGAACAAATACAGAAGAAGTTGTTCCAAGAGGAATCAAAAGCCCCTGCCATCTTTCTCACCCACGGCTGCTTAGTATCAGAATTCACACACTGGAGGTATGCTGTGTAGGGATCAGAGATTAGGAAAGACAGTGTGCATGCCCCAAAGGGCTTGTAGTAAAAGTTATGATTTCCTGTTTTGAATATTCTTTAAGGAAGAGAAATAATATGAACATATGATTTAACAATTCCCCTAGATATCCTGTCTGGTGAAACTTGTGCAAATGAACATCAGGGTGTACTTACCAGGATTTATTAACTTTGATGTTTGTATAAGGTCCATATAAAAAATAACTCATTGGCTCACTAACAGTAAAATTTGTTAAGTACCTGGTATTCCAAAAATGGCATATGCTACACTTAAACATGCTACAGGAAGCTGCAGATCTACAATAATTTCTGGCTTCAAAATGTTGCAAATATAATTTAATCGAGCCCTTTATTTGGGAGGGGAAAAATGGCAGAAGAGTGAGGAAATAAACAAGAAAGGGAAGTAGACAACATAGTGTGAGTTTTCAAGCCAGTTATCAGGGAAGCTTTAGGGAACCAGTGAAAAATAGGTATCAGAATAAATTTATTTAGGGGCTAAGAAGTTGAGATATTGATATATTGTTTCCTGCCCATTTCTGTTGGAGGACTGCTCCAGAGTTTGCACACAACCTCCCCTCCACAGTCTACCTTTGACATCTCCCATATAATGGGATCATCTAGGACACATATTCCCAAAGACACTCATAACACAGGTTGAAACTGCTGCAGAGCAGTGTATGTTCTGGGTCAATCCCAGTTGGCAGCTTTCCAAATTACCCAATGAATACTTGAGATAATATATCCAACTATGGCATGTGTTCTCCAAAATCTAAAGAGGTCTATTAATGTCTGTGCCCCTTTCTTGATGGTAAGAACTGTGATGTGCAGTGACTTGCCCCTTACTTTCAAAAGGATCTTCTGGTAGACCCCAGACCATTGAATTTCTAAATACTCTGCTGGGGTTACAGGACCCTGAATCTTTGAAGGTGTTATATTCAGATTTTTGGTGTGCATTTGCCTTACAAGGGCATCCAGAAAATTGCAACCTGTTGGTCCTCTGCTCCAATTATCATATCAAATACAGTGGCTTAGTGTAATGTTCTGAAAAATGTTCAGATGGTGGAGGTTCCTTTGAATTACCTTGTGCTTCAGATCAGGAGATATACCATGGTCCTGAGAAGAAAGTGATACACTCAACCATCATCCAGTATGATCGGTGTGGTTTGGGTAAAGCAAGACAGGTGAAGTAAATGGAGTTATGGTGGGAACCATGTTCCTGTATCCTTTAAACTTTGGAGGGAGACATCCTGCCATTTCATGCAGGATGAGGTATTGCTTCCAATTCATTGTCTTGCATGAAGTGGAGGCAGTTTTTAGTACTCCTACCATGTTCTTGTGCCTTTTATATCACTACAATTTTACTCCACAAAACAAGGAATCAGGGCTGGGGATATAGCTCAGTTGGTAGAGTGCTTGTTTTGTAAGCATGAGGCCCTGGGTTCAATCCCCCGCACAACAAAAAAGAAAAAAAAAAAAGGAGTCAGTTCATTTTTTATCTGTCCTAACAGCTACTAAGCACATGAATTTTGATTATACATTCAAGGACTGGGGGAAAACCATGGATAATTCCATAGACCCCTTGGATCCACTGTGAAATAGAAATGTGTCAGGCCTCTCGTTGTTAACCGACCACCGAATGCCTGTTCTTTGACTTGGGTTCCTGATAATTCAAGTCAGGTCCTATCTCTAAAAATCCCTTAAAAGATAATTTCTGTAGAGTAAATCTATGCGTGTGGATGCTTTAGTGGAAAAACTAGGGCAAATATATGTAAGTTCTTGCTGCAGCATTGAAAAATCCCTCTTGAGGGGCCGGATCTTCCCTTTAGTTGATGTTGTCATATCCTTTTCCTTCTGATGGCAATAGGTTGCCACCTGGCATCTACTCTTTCAGGATCTTATTTTTCCCACTTGACAATAGGTAGGTCAGTTGTATAGCACCCTCTTTAAGAGTTGCCATAGTGGTACTAAAAAATGCTGGTACTTCCTTTAGTATTACATTCCTTATTGCTTTAGTATAAAGAGTGCATTCTGGATCTTCCCTAGGAACATGGTCAGCAGGTGGCTTCTCTGGCCCTATATTCTAAGAACAGTCTAGCATGTCCACTGCTTTAAGTATTTTTATCCTTTCCTAAATACACTGCTAAGCCAATTTCAACATCTTGGCCTGTTCACCACGGGCCATCTCTTTTTCTAAATTTTAAGGAGCCATCACAATAATGTTTTAAAACTGGCTGCAAGACTGATGTCGTATCCTCAGTCATATGAGAGCACCTAAAGTTATTCTTACCTCCCTGCACTGCCTCATTTTCAGCCATGTTGTCTTAGTTCCTGTTTGTACATGTTGTCTAGGCCTGTAGCACATTTGGTAAATGGTTTCTTCTGATGGGTGACTAGTTCATCTCTAGTCAGGCTATATGGAGATATAATGCTAGTAATTGCTGAATGAAAGATATGGATATACAGGGGAAGGGAAGTGGAATGGGGAAGGAAAAGTCCTGGGGAATGAAATGGAGCAAACTGTCTTGTACATGTATGAATATGTCACAATGAACCCCAATATTATGCATAATTATAATGCACTAATAAAAGTATAACAAAAGAAAAAATATGGATATGCCCTTTTCCCCCTGTATAGAATTGGGTCAAAAGATTGGGAAAACCTTTTGGTCAAAAGATGGGAAAACCACTGATTAAATTCCTGCTATAACCACACAGAGTTTTTCCACAAGGTGTCCTACATCCAAACTGTTTCCTCAGTAGTGACATCATTTAGATTCCTATCAATAATGTATAAAGCTTCCGGTTTACCCACATCCTTGTCAATACTTATTAATGTCCTTTAAAAAATTATTATTATTATTATTACCATCCTAGTGGTATGAAACGGTATCTCACTGTGGTTTTGATATGCACTTCTCTAATGACTAATAAGGTTGGCATCTTTTTATGTGTTAAATGTCCACTTTTATAACTTTTTGGAGAAACGTCTTTTCAAATAATTCAGTCACATTATTTTAACCAAGTTATCTGTCTTTTTATTGTTGAATTGTAAGTGTCCTTTGTAATATTCTGTATAGTACAACCCTTATTGAACATATGACCAGCAAATATTTTCTTTCATTCCATGAGTTGCCTTTTCACTTTTTTTTGGTGGTACTTGGGATTGATCCCAGGGGCTACCACCAAGCTACAACCTCAGTCCTTTTTCCTTTTTATTTTTTAATTTTTAATTTTGAGACAGAGTCTCATTAAGTTGCAGAGAATTTGTGACTCTCCTGCCTCAGAATCCCAAGTTACTAGGATGACAGGTGTATGCCACCATGCCCAGCTTAACCTTTCACTTTTTGATAGTGTCGTTTTAAAATTTTGATAAGTCTAATTTAGCTATTGTTATGGTCTGGATGTGAGGTGTACCCCTAAAGCCCCTGTGTTAATGCAAGAATATTCAGACCTGCAATGATTAGATTGTGAGAGCTATAAACCGATCAGTTCATCCTAGTTTGAATGGACTATCTGGGTCATGACCGTAGGCGGTAGGGCATGGCTGGAGAGATGGATCACAGGGGTATCCCCTGGAGGGGTTCCTCTTCCCTGTGGCCCCTTCCCCTCTATGTCTCGCTGCTTCCCATCCACCATGAGTGGAGTGCTGACATGGCCTTCTGCCATGATGTTCTGTCTCTACTTGGACCAGAACAATGGTGTTGGGATGTCATGGACTGAACCTCTAAAACTGTGAGCCAAAGTAAATTTTTCCTCCTCTAAACTGTTCTTTTTGGGTAGTTTTGATCACCAAGATGAAAAGCTAACACACATGTTTTTAGTTCATTTGCTTGGGTTTTGGTGTCATATCTAAGGAACTGTCATCTAACCTGAGATCATAAAAAGTTTTAATTATCTTCCTTTGTATTTGTAGAATTTTGTAATTTAAAAAATTTTAAATTATAAAATTTGTTATCGTAAGGATTTAAAAATTTTAACTTTTACATTAGTTCTCTGATCTGGTTTGAGTTAATTTTTTTAATGGTATGAGGTGGGGGATCCAGTTATCCCAGCTTTAATAGCTGAATGAAGTAGTGGAAGCAGTTGAAGCACTGTTTCCCCAGGAATAATCTTGGTACCTTGCCAACAGTCAAATAACCACAAATGTATGTATGGTTTTGGATCCTCAGTTCTATTCTGTTGGTTCATATGACTATCTTTTTGCCATTCCCATGCTGTCTCTGTCACTGTAACTTTGTATTGCTTTGAAGTTATACCAGGCATATCCTACAACTTTGTTCCTTTTCAAGATTGTGTTGGCTATTTTGAGCTTCTCTAATTTCCGTATGAATATTAGGATCAGGTTGTACATTTTTGCAAAATAGATAGTTGGAGATTTGATAAGAATTGTTTTATCTGTCTAACAATGTGAGGAGTGTTGTCATCTTGACAATATTAAATCTTGGGGCCAAGATGGCGGACTAGAGGGCGGCTGCATTTCACGTTGCTCCAGGACGCAAGATTCAAAAGAGGAGATAGTGAGAGACTTGGGACCAACTCAAAGCCGCCGGGTGAGTCTCTCCTGTTGGGGAGGCGTCCCGGATGGGGCGGTAGCCCCGGAACGCAGGGAATTTGTTAAGTGGAGTTGCCAGGCGAGACGCCCCTCCCCCCGCTGGAGCGGTAAACACGGACAACTGGGATCATCGTAGAGGAGGCGGCTCAGCATAGCGCTTGGACTCGAGCAGCCGCTGGGGCTCCGGGCGGCTGCCTGGGGAGGAGCTGCGTGGCAAGCTGTTTGGACCAGAACAACCGCTTCTGAACACCGGGGGGTTGCCCGGAGGAAGAGGAGGAGCGCGGCGTGTTGCTTGACCTGGAAGTGACTGCATCAGAGCCGTGGGCGGTTGCCGGAGGAGGAGCTGTGTGACGAGCTGTTTGAACTCGGAGCAGCTGCTCCAGAACACTGGTGGCCTGCCTGGAGGAGGAGAGCGGTGGGACGCTTAGTCTGGGAGTGACTGCATCAGAACCACAGGCGGTTGCCAGAGGAGGAGGCGAGTGGTGAGTTGATTGGATTAAGAGCGACCGCTCCTGAACACCGGTGGCCTGCCTGGAGGAGGAGCATGGTGAGTCACCTGGTCTCGGAGCCACCGCTCCTGAACACCCGGGGGGCTACCCCAAGGAGGAGGAGGAGGAACAGGGCGGGTCACTTGGACTTGGAGTGACTGCCTAGGGCTACGGGTGGTTGGCGGGAGGAGGAGACCTGAAGTGAGTTGTTTGGACTCCTAGTGACTGCGTCCGAAACCGGGCGGCTGTCCGGAGGAGGAGGTGTGTGGCGGGTCTCTGGGTCTTGGAGCTATTGTACGGGGCTCCAGGTGGTGGCTCAGGGGAGGGGCTGCATAGCCAGGCAATTGGTGCAGAGCAGGGTCCCAGGAGCTAGGTGGCTTCTTGCTGGAAGAGCCGCACAGAGACACGCCTAGGGGCGGAGCGAAGTTTCCAGGGCGGTGGGCAGATTCTCTGGGAGAGGCAGCCTAAGGAGACTTGCCTGCGAAGGGTGAGGCTCCCAGGCCCAGGACGTAGGTCCGGGCCCCTGGGATCGTTGCAGAGGAAGACAGCCCAGCCCAGGTGGTAGTTGTAGATTGAGGGGAACCTCTAGGAGGGCAACTGACCAGCGAGACGTCCCCACTGAGTGACTCTTCCCGGCCGGGGGAGGTTTTCCCACAGGCACGGTAAAGCCAGAGACATAGGCACAAACAGGCCTTGCCTCAGCCCACAGTCTAGTTCCCCATTGGATGACCATTGGTCAACAAGTGGAGGCACCTCTGCCCACTAGCAGGGAATATACGCCACCTGAGGGTTACCACACCTAGAGAGGCAGCTTCTTCGTGGAGCTCTGCATTATCAACCTCCTCCAAGACTTCAGGCTACTGAAGGATAAGAGGGGATATACTAGCAATCTTCAGGGACATTATAAGTTGATAGAGGAAATCTGCAACATCTTAATGACCCACTGATCCCTGAACAATATGAGAAAACAAGGGAAGAAAATGCCCCAAACAAATCTAGATGTTACATCAATAAAATCCAACGACAGCATGGCAGAAGAAATGACAGAAAGGGAGTTCAGAATGTACATAATTAAAATGATTAGGGAAGCAAACGATGAGATGAAAGAGCAAATGCAGGCATTGAACGATCGCACCAATCGACAGTTAACAGAGCAAATTCAGGAAGCAAAAGATCATTTCAATAAAGAGTTAGAGATATTGAAAAAAAACCAAACAGAAATCCTTGAAATGAAGGAAACAATAAACCAAATTAAGAACTCCATAGAAAGCATAACCAGTAGGATAGAACACCTGGAACACAGAACTTCAGATATTGAAGACAAAATATTTAACCTCGAAAACAAAGTTGAACAAACAGAGAAGATGGTGAGAAATCATGAACAGAATCTCCAAGAACTATGGGATATCATGAAAAGGCCAAATTTGAGAATTATTGGGATTGAAGAAGGCTTAGAGAAACAAACCAAAGGAATGAACAATCTATTTGAAGAAATAATATCAGAAAATTTCCCAAATCTGAAGAATGAAATGGAAGATCAAGTCCAAGAGGCTTATAGGACTCCAAATACACAAAATTACAACAGACCCACACCAAGGCACATTATAATGAAAATACCTAACATACAAAATAAAGACAGAATTTTAAAGGCTGTGAGAGAAAAGAACCAAATTACATTCAGGGGGAAGCCAATACGGATATCAGCAGATTTTTCAATCCAGACCCTAAAGGCTAGAAGGGCCTGGAACAACATTTTTCAAGCTCTGAAAGAAAATGGATGCCAACCAAGAATCTTATACCCAGCAAAACTTACCTTCAAATTTGACGATGAAATAAGATCATTCCATGATAAACAAAAGCTAAAAGAATTTACAAAAAGAAAGCCAGCACTACAGAACATTCTCAGCAAAATATTTCATGAGGAAGAGATAAAAAACAAAGAAGCAAATCAGCAAAGGGAGGAATTATCCTAAAGGAACTGTCAAATAAAGGAGGAACCAAGATGTGTCAAAAATTTTAAATATGAACCAAATGACTGGGAATACAAATCATATCTCAATAATAACCCTGAATGTTAATGGCCTGAATTCATCAATCAAAAGACATAGACTGGCAGATTGGATTAAAAAGAAAGATCCAACAATATGTTGCCTGCAAGAGACTCACCTCATAGAAAGAGATACCCATAGACTAAAGGTGAAAGGATGGGGAAAAACATACCATGCACATGGGCTCAGCAAAAAGGCTGGAGTATCCATCCTCATTTCAGATAATGTGGACTTCAAGCCAATGTTAGTTAGAAGGGATAAAGAAGGACATTACATGCTGCTTAAGGGAAGCATAAATCAGCAAGATATAACAATCATAAACATCTATGCCCCAAACAGTGGCTCATCCATGTATGTGAAACAAATCCTTCTCAATTTTAGAAACCAAATAGACCATAACACAATAATACTAGGTGATTTTAACATGCCTCTTTCACCACTGGACAGATCTTCCAAACAAAAATTGAACAAAGAAACCATAGATCTCAATAACACAATCAATAATTTAGACTTAACAGACATTTATAGAATATACCATCCAACCAAGAGCGAATACAGTTTTTTCTCAGCAGCACATGGATCCTTCTCTAAAATAGACCATATATTATGCCACAAAGCTAATGTCAGCAAATACAAGAAGATAGAGACACTACCTTGTATTCTATCAGATCATAATGGATTGAAGTTACAAATTAATGAAAGAGTAAAAAACAGAAACTACTCCAACACCTGGAGATTAAACAATATGCTACTATATGATGAATGGATAACAGAAGA
This sequence comes from Sciurus carolinensis, assembly GCF_902686445.1. Classification (NCBI taxonomy): domain Eukaryota; kingdom Metazoa; phylum Chordata; class Mammalia; order Rodentia; family Sciuridae; genus Sciurus; species Sciurus carolinensis. The sequence goes on from NC_062219.1 coordinate 20,211,974, forward strand.
TATTAGGAAGGAAATTAAAAAATTCTTAGAGGTAAACGAGAACAAAGAAACATCATATCAAAATCTCTGGGACACTATGAAAGCAGTACTTAGAGGAAGATTTATTTCATGGAGCACATTTAATAAAAGAAGTAAAACTCAAAAAATAAACGACCTAACACTACAGCTCAAAGCCCTAGAAAAAGAAGAACAGACCAACACCAAAAGTAGTAGAAGACAGGAAATAGTTAAACTGAGAGCTGAAATCAACGAAATTGAAACGAAAGAAACAATACAAAAAATTGACAAAATAAATAGTTGGTTCTTCGAAAAAATAAACAAAATTGATAAACCTTTAGCCACACTAACAAAGAGAAGACGAGAGAAAACCCAAATCACTAAGATTTGGAATGAACAAGGAAATATCACAACAGACACGACTGAAATACAAAACATAATTAGAAGCTATTTTGAAAATCTATACTCCAACAAAATAGAAAATTTCGAAGACATCAACAGGTTTCTAGAGACATATGAATTGCCTAAACTGAACGAGGAGGACATACACAATTTAAATAGACCAATTTCAAGTAATGAAATAGAAGAAGTCATCAAAAGTCTTCCAACAGAGAAAAGTCCAGGACCAGATGGGTTCTCAGCCGAGTTCTACAAAACTTTTAAAGAAGAACTCATTCCAATACTTCTCAAAGTATTCCAGAAAATAGAAGAGGAGGGAACTCTCCCAAACTCATTCTATGAAGCCAATATTACCCTGATTCCTAAACCAGACAGAGACACATCGAGGAAAGAAAATTTCAGACCAATATCCTTAATGAACATCGACGCAAAAATTCCTAACAAAAATTTTAGCAAATCGCATACAAAAACATATTTAAAAGATAGTGCACCATGATCAAGTGGGTTTCATCCCAGGGATGCAAGGTTGGTTCAACATCAGGAAATCAATAAATGTCATTCACCATATCAATAGACTTAAAGTCAAGAATCACATGATTATTTCGATAGATGCAGAAAAAGCATTTGATAAAATACAGCACCCCTTCATGCTCAAAACACTAGAAAAAATAGGGATAGTGGGAACATTCCTTAACATTGTAAAGGCCATCTACGCTAAACCCATGGCTAATATCATTCTAAATGGTGAAAAACTGAAAGCATTCCCTCTAAAAACTGGAACAAGGCAGGGATGCCCTCTTTCACCGTTTCTATTCAATATCGTCCTTGAAACTCTAGCCAGAGCAATTAGACAGACCAAAGAAATTAAAGGGGATACGAATAGGAAAAGAAGAACTCAAACTATCCCTATTTGCTGATGATATGATGGTATACTTAGAGGAACCAGGAAATTCCACCAGAAAACTTTTAGATCTCATAAGTGAATTCAGTAAAGTAGTGGGATATAAGATCAATGCACATAAATCTAAGGCATTTTTATATATAAGCGATGAATCTTCAGAAAGAGAAATTAGGAAAACTACCCCATTCACAATAGCTTCGAAAAAAATAAAGTATTTGGGAATCAATCTCACAAAAGAGGTGAAAGACCTCTACAATGAGAACTACAGAACACTAAAGAAAGAAATTCAAGAAAACCTTAGAAGATGGAAAGATCTCCCATGTTCTTGGATAGGAAGAATTAATATTGTCAAAATGGCCATACTACCAAAAGTGCTATACAGATTCAATGCAATTCCAATTAAAATCCCAATGATGTACCTTACAGAAATAGAGCAAGCAATTATGAAATTCATCTGGAAGAATAAAAAACCCAGAATAGCTAAAGCAATCCTTGGCAGAAAGAGTGAAGCAGGGGGTATCGCAATACCAGATCTTCAACTATACTACAAAGCAATAGTAACAAAAACGGCATGGTATTGGTACCAAAATAGAAAGGTGGATCAATGGTACAGAATAGAGGACACGGACACAAACCCAAATAAATACAATTTTCTCATACTAGACAAAGGGGCCAAAAATATGCAATGGAGAAAAGATAGCCTCTTCAACAAATGGTGCTGGGAGAATTGGAAATCCATATGCAACAGAATGAAACTAAACCCATATCTCTCACCATGCACGAAACTAAACTCAAAATGGATTAAGGATCTCGGAATCAGACCAAAGACCTTGCATCTTATAGAAGAAAATGTAGGTCCAGAGCTTCAACATGTCGGCTTAGGACCAGACTTCCTCAACAGGACTCCCATAGCACAAGAAATAAAAGCAAGAATTAATAACTGGGATAGATTCAAACTAAAAAGCTTTCTCTCAGCAAAGGAAACTATCAGCAATGCAAAGAAAGAGCCTACAGAGTGGGAGAAAATCTTTGCCAATCATACTTCAGATAGAGCGCTAATCTCCAGAATCTATAAAGAACTCAAAAAACTCTACACCAAGAATGTAAATAATCCAACTGACAAATGGGCTAAGGAAATGAACAGACACTTCACAGAAGAAGATATACAAGCAATCAACAAACATATGGAAAAATGTTCAACATCTCTAGTAATAAGAGAAATGCAAATCAAAACCACCCTAAGATTCCATCTCACCCCAATTAGAATGGCGATTATCAAGAATACAAGCAACAATAGGTGTTGGCGAGGATGTGGGGAGAAAGGTACACTCTTACATTGCTGGTGGGGCTGCAAATTAGTGCAGCCACTCTGGAAAGCAGTGTGGAGATTCCTTAGAAAACTTGGAATGGACCCACCATTTGACCCAGCTATCCCACTCCTTGGCCTATACCCAAAGGACTTAAAATCAGCATATTACAGAGATACAGCCACATCAATGTTCATAGCTGCTCAGTTCCCAATAGCCAGATTGTGGAACCAACCTAGATGTCCTTCAATTGATGAATGGATAAAGAAAATGTGGTATATATATACAATGGAATATTACTCAGCCATGAAGAACAATAAAATTATGGCATTTGCAGGCAAATGGAGGAAACTGGAGAATATCATGCTAAGTGAGATAAGCCAATCTCAAAAAACCAAAGGAAGAATGATCTCGCTGATAAGTGGATGATGACACATAATGGGTGGTGGGAAGGGTTAGTGTTGGGGTTGGAGTTGGGTTTAGGGAGGGGAGCAGGAATGGAGGAAGGAAGGACTGTATAGATGGAGGGGAAGGGTGGGAGGGGAGGGGGGGAAGGGAAAAAATGGCAGAATGAATCAAACAACATTACCCTATGTAAATTTATGATTACACAAATGGTATGCCTTTACGCCATGTACAGACAGAGAAAAAACATGTATCCCATTTGTTTACAATAAAAAAAAAAACTTACAGTCCTTGAACATGGGATATCTTTGTCATTTATTTAGATCTTCAATTTTGTTTAAAATTTTTTTTTGTTTGTTCTAATTGGTTATACATGACAGAAGAATGCATTTGGACACAAAGTACACAAATGGAGCATAATTTCTCATTCCTCTCACTGTACAAGGTGCTGAGTCACACCTGTAGTGTAATCATACATGTATGTAGGGTAATAATGCCAGTCTCATTCTACATCTTCTCATCCCTACCACCCCACACCTCCCCTCACTCCCCTTTGCAAAATACAAAGTTCCTTCATTCTTCCCTACTGCCACCCCCCCATGTACTATGTAGTATCCACTTATCAGAGAAAACATTCAGCCTTTAGTTTTTTGGGATTGGCTTATTTTACTTAGCATGATATTCTCCAACTCCATCCATTTACCTACAAATGCCATAATTTAATTCTTTAAGACTGAGTAATATTCCATTGTGTACATGCACCACATTTTCTTTATCCATTCATCTATCGAAGGGCATCTAGGTTGGTTCCATAGTTTAGCTATTGTGAATTGAGGTGCTATAAACATTGATGTGGTTGCATCACTGTAGTATGCTGATATTAAGTCTTTGGGTGTAAACCAAGAAGTGGGAGAGCTGGCTCAAATGTTGGTTCCATTCCAAGTTTTCTGAGGAATCTCTATACTACTTTCCATAGTGGTTGCATCAATCTGCATTCCCACTAGCAATGTATGAGTGAATCTTTTTCTGCACATCCTCACCAACACTTATTATTGCTTGTGTTCATAATAATTGCTATTCTGACTGGAGTAAAATGAAATCTTAGAGTAGTTTTGATTTGAATTCTCTAAATTTTGGAGATGATGAACTTTTTTTCATATGTTTATTGATTGATTGTATTTCTTCTTCTGTGAAGTGTCTGCTCAGTTCTGTAGCCCATTTATTTATTGGGTTATTTGTTTTTGTAGTGTTAAATTTTTTTGAGTTCTTTATATATCCTGGAGATTAGTGCTCTATCTGAAGTGTGTATGGTAAAGATGTTCTCCCACTCTGTAGTCTCTCTCTTCATATTATTGATTGTTTCCTTTGCTGAGAAGAAGCTTTTTAGTTTGAATCCATCCCATTTACTGATTCTTAATTTTATTTCTTTAACTTTAGGAGTATTGTTAAGGAAGTTAGGTCCTAAGCTGACATGTTGAAGATTTGGGCCTACTTTTTCTTCTATTAGGTACAGGATCTCTGTTCTAGTGCCTAAGTGTTTGATCCACTTTGAGTTGATTTTTTTTAAAATTGTAAACAAATGGGATACATGAATTGATTTTTTGTGCAGGGTGAGAAATAGGGTCTAATTTCATTTTGTTCCATATAGATTTCCAGTTTTCCCAGCACCATTTGTTGAAGAGACTATCTTTTCTCTAATGTATGTATTTGGCACCTTTGTCTATTATGAGATAACTATATTTATGTGGGATTGTCTCTGTGTCTTCTATTTTGTACCATTGGTCTACATGTCTATTTTGTTGCCAATATCATGCTGTTTTTCTTACTGTTGCTCTGTAGTATAGTTTAAGGTCTGGTATTGTGATACCTCCTGCTTAACTCTTCTTGCTAAGGATTGCTTTGGCTATTCTGGGTCTCTAATTTTTCCAAATAAATTTCATGACTGCTTTTTCTAGTTCTATGAAGAATTTCATGGGAACTTTAATAGGCATTGCATTGAATCTGTACAATACTTTTTGGTAGTATAGTCATTTTGACAATATTGATTCTGCCTCTCTAAGAGCATGGGAGAACTTTCCATCTTCTAAGGTCTTCTCCAATTTCTTTCTTTAGTGTTCTATAGCTTTCATTATAGTTTTCTTTCACTTCTTTTGTTAGATTGATTCTGAAATATTTTATTTTATTTTATTTTTGAGGATATTGTAAATGGGGTAGTTTTCCCAATTTCTCTTGCAATGGATTCATCACTTATGTATAGAAATGCATTTGATTTATGGGTATTGGTTTTATATCCTGCTACTTTGCTGAATTCATTTATTAGTTATAGAAGTTTTATGGTGGAATTTTTGGATCTTCTAAATATAGAATCATGTCACCAGCAAATAGTTATAGTTTGAGTTCTTCTTTTCCTTTTCATATCCCTTTAATTTCTTTGGTCTGTCTGGTTGCTCTGGCTAGAGTTTCAAGGACTATGTTGGATAGAAGTGGTGAAAGAGGCATCCCTGTCTTGTTCCAGTTTTTAGAGGGAATGCTTTCAATTTTTCTCCATTTAGAATAATGTTAGCCTTGGATTTAGCATAGATAGCTTTTACAATGTTGAGATATGTTCCTATTATCCCTAGTTTTTCTAGTGTTTTGAACACAAATGGATGCTGTATTTTGTCAAATGCTTTTTATCCATCTATTGAGATAATCATATGATTCTTGTCTTTAAGTCTATTGATGTGATGTATTATGATTATTAATTTCCATGTGTTGGACCAATCTTACATTCCTGGGATAAACCCCACTTGATCATGGTGTGCTATCTTTTTAGTATGTTGTTGTATATGATTTGTCAGAATTTTATTCAGAATTTTTTGCATCTATGTTCATTAGGGATATTGGTCTGAAGTTTTCTTCCTTGATGTGTCTTTGTCTGGTTTTGATATCAGGGTGATACTAGCCTCATAAAATGAGTTTGAAAGTGTTCCCTTCTTTTCTATTTCATGGAATACATTGAAGAGTATTGGTGTTAATTCCTCTTTGAAGGTCTCGTAGAACAAGACTGAGAACCTGTCTGGTCCTGGGTTTTACTTGGTTGGTAGGTTTTTGATGGCATCTTCTATTTCTTGCTTGAGATTGACCTGTTTCAATTGTATATGTCCTTGCGATTCATTTTGGGTAGATCTTCTGTCTCTAGAAATTTGTCAATGTCTTTGAGATTTTCTACTTTTTGGGAATAAAAATTTTCAAAATAATTTCTAATTACCTCCTGCATTTCAGTAGTATTTGTTGTAATATTTTCTTTTTCATCATGAATTTTAGTAATTTTAGTTTTCTCCCTCTTTCTCTTCATTAGTGTAACTAAGGGTTTATCAGTTTTACTTATTTCTTCAAAGAACCAACTTTTTGTTTTGTCAATTTTTTCAATTGTTTCTTTTGTTTCAATTTAATTGATTTCAGCTATGATTTTAATTTTTTCCTGCCTTCTACTGCTTTTGGTGTTGAGTTGTTCTTTTTCTAGGGCTTTGAGATGTAATGTTAGGTCATTTATTTGTTGACTTTTTATTCTTTTAACATATGAGCTCAATGCAATGAACTTTCCTCTTAGCACTGCCTTCATAGTGGCCTAGAGATTTTGATATGTTGTATATGTGTTCTCATTTACCTCTAAATATTTTTTTTTTATTTCATCTCTGATTTCTTCTGCTATCCATTCATCATTCAATAGCATGCTATTTAGTCTCCAGGTTTGGAGTAACTTCTATTTTGTATTTTATTGTTGATTTCTAGTTTCATTCTGTTATGATCTGATGGAATGCAGGGTAGTATTTCTATTTTTTTGTGTTTGCTGAGAGTTTCTTTGTGGCATAACATATGGTCTATTTTTGAGAAGGATCCATGTGCTGCTGAGAAGAAAGTTTATTTGCTTGATGATTGATGAAATATTCTATATATGCCCATTAAGTCTAAATCATTGATTGTTTTATTTAATTCTATAATTTCTTTGTTTAGTTTTTGTCTGGAAGATCTATCCAGTGGTAAGAGAGGTGTGTTAAAGTCACCCAGTATTATTGTGTTGTATTCTATTTGATCCTTGAAATTGAGACGGGTTTGTTTGATGTACGTAGATGCTCCACTGTTTGGGGCATATATATTTACAATTGTTATGTCTTGTTGATATATGATTCCCTTAAGCAGTATGAAATATCTTTCTGTATCCCTTCTGACTAACTTTGGTTTGAAGTCCACTTTGTCTTATACAAAGATGGAAACCCCTACTTGTTTATGCAGTCCATGTGAGTGATACATTTTTTCCCAACATTTCACCTTCAGTTTGAGGATGAAGACAGAATATTGTTGGGTCTGTTTTTAAAATCCAATCTGCCAGTCTATGTCCTTTGATTGATGAGTTTAGGCCATTAACATTTAGGGTTATTATTGAGATATGATTTGTATTCCCAGTCATTTTGGTTTATTTTTGGCTTTTAACTTAGTTTCTCCTTTGATTGACCTTTCCTTTAGTGTAGTTCCTACTTATTCTGGTTTTCATTGTTTTTTGTTTTTTTTTTTTTCATTTCCTGCTTATGGAATATTTTGCTGAGACTATCTGTAGTACAGACTTTCTAGTTGTGAATTCTTTTAACTTTTGTTTATTATGGAAGATTTTTATTTTATCTTCAAATCTGAACTTTAATTTTTCTGGATATAACATTCTCAGTTGGCATCCATTTTCTTTCACAGCTTGATATATATTATTCTAGGTCCTCCTGGCATTGAGGGTCTGATGAGAAATCAGTTGAAATCCTAATTGGTTTTCCCCTATATGTGATTTGATTTTTTTCTCTCACAGTCTTTAAAATTCTATCTGTATTCTGTATGTTAGTCATTTTCATTATAATGTGCCTTGGTGTGGGTATGCTATAACTTTGTACATTTGGGGTCCTATAAGCTCTCGTAGTTAATTTTTCATTTCATTCTTTAGGTTTGAGAAATTTTCTGCTATTATGTCATTGAAAAGATTGTGCATTCCTTTGGTTTGTATCTCCATGCCTTCATCTATTCTGATAAGTCTTAAATTTGGTCTTTTCCTATTTTCCCATATTTCTTGGAAGTTCTGTTCATGGTTTCTTACCATCTTCTCTGTGCAGTCAACTTTATTTTCAAGATTAAATATTTTGTCTTCATTGTCTGAGGTTCTGTATTCCAAGTGGTCTAGTCTGTTGGTGATATTTTTCATTGAATTTTTAATTTGATTTAATTGTTTCCTTCATTTTGAGGATTTCTGCTTGATTCCTTTTTATAATCTCTGCCTCTTTATTGAAGTGATCTTTCACTACCTGTATTTTCTCTCTGATACCATCTTTTATTTTGAAGATCAATCTAATTGCATTTTCTAAACTTCTCTGACATTTCTTCTACTGTGTTGTCTATGGGTTCTACTTTTAGAACATCTTGGTTTGTTTGAGGTACTTTGTTCCCTTGTTTTATCATGTTGTTTATGTGTCTTCCCATCTAGTGGTATGAATCTGAGGCAGTACAGATTCTACCCCGTAGTCTTATAGTGTCCCTGAAGGCTTCCAGTACCTCACCTTTAAGGGGGAGACCAATATTAACAGCATTGTATGCAAACAATATGCAACTTTAAGCTCCTATGAAGGCATCTTCAGTTTTGTCACAATAAACAAAAATGTAAGGTTCAATTTTTGTCTACAGTATAAATAGTAAGTTTGCTAAAAGAGTTTACTATTTCAAATGATGGACAACGAGAGAACAGAAGTAGTGTAAGATGTGATGTTTATCAGGGAGAAGGAGAGAAGACAGAGGTAAACATTTATAGTAAGAGCAAGGGAGGAATTAATAGAGGTTGGCTGTTAGTATGAGAGAAGTGAGAAAGAGAATCCAGAGAGACAGGTAGGTGAGAGGAAAAATATACACAGACTTAAAAAAAAGAAAAAAATATAAGAATACAGAAAAAACCTGTAACATACTATTCATACATCCCATCAATAGGTTGATGCATAAAAAATTTGGGTTCAAAGATGGTAGAGGTGTGAGAGAGAGGGCCAAGTGGGGAAAAAAAGGAATGTCTCAATGGAAAATTGAATGATTGCTCCTGTTGACTTTCAAAAATTTTCTCAGCTTCCCTTCTCCACCAATAGGTGGGGTTGTCTGAAGTTTGATGTTAGCTCCAGTCCAGTGGGTGCTTGGCTGGTTGGGTGGGGGAGCCGATAGCAAGATGCCCTCACAGCCTCTTCCAGTCCTCCCACCTGTTGTAGCTGGTCCCTTCCATCCCAGCACACTTCAGGACTCACTGTGCTGGAGAGAGCCTGGTTTTCCCCAGTTTCTCCAACCTGTGCTCCCCCCAGGGAAGGGCCCCTAGTCTCTGACTTTCCACAGGCTTGCCAGACCCAGACTGGCCCACGCAAACCCAGCTGCGATCTGATGCACCTGGGCTTCAACTTCCCCAGGCCCTGTCTCGCTGCAGTCCCAAGATCTCAATGCCCTTTCAACTTGTAGAGAGGCCAGCAGGGATGTGCTCACGCAAAAGAGTGACCCTGCAAAGAGGCAGCCAGATGGCAGCCACTAGCACACCCAAGCCGAAAGACCTCAGGTGCAACCAGACCTACTGTACCCCAATAAATCTCCAGATCCTAGCCAGTGTGCCCAGACTGAGGTGGTCGTGCCTGGACATGGCTGCAGTGGCGGCAGCAGCGAACCTGCAGGCCTTGGGTCATTCTCCCAAGATGGCAGTGGATGTGTGTAACCAAACCTGCAGGTACTGTGATAATAGACATCTGGGCAGCAGCGGGCAGCTGATGATCTGCTGGCAGTCTGCAGGCGGTCTGCAGGCTAATGGCAGGCAATCAGCAGGTGGAAGTCGGGCGGTTGGTGATTTCGTAGGTGAAAGGTGGTGATGGGCAGGCAATGGGTAGGCAAATGGCGAATGATAGGCAGTGGTCAGTGGGTGATCTGCGCTCAAAAGGCAGAAGATAAGCTGTCAGATGGTGGGTGATCCAGGCAGTTGGATGGGGAGATAAGCAGCAGGGGATCAGTGGGTAGTGATGGCCTCGCAGAGAAGCAGTATTTCCTCTGCTTGAATCTGGGGTCATGGAGGGACAAAGAACGTGACCTCCCTCTCGTCCTCCATCTTGGATGTCCTCAATTTCTTTTAACAGTTTTTCAATAATATGTTGTGGTTTCGAGTATAAGTCTTGCCCTTGTTAAGTATTATTAGTGTATAGAAATATAATCCATCTCCTGAATTCATTTTTCATATCTATTTTTATGCCTGTGTGTGTGTGTCCGTGTTTGTGTACACACAAGCATGTATGTAAAGATGGATTACTTTATAGAAAAATTAAGACCACATTGTCTGGTTTCCACATTTTTACCTCATCCCAGTTAACAAAGAGGCCTGTGGTTTCACCTAAGGAATAGAGGAATTAAAAATCCTCCTTTCTTTCTATCTCTCATTCTCTCTGGTGGCTCATGAGGCACCCAGAGGCAGAGAAACTCAATTAAGTTTCCTACCTTTATTATTGTGCATATTTTATAAACAGACAAAAAAAATTCTATGTTCCCTTGAAGGTGAGAAGTCAGACATAGTTTTCGCAGGATCAAATTGTACTATATAAATTAAATCTCTGAAGTTTAACAGAGTTTGTATCCACGTCAAATTAAATACCTAAATGAAATCACTCAAGATAAAATAAAAACAATGATTCAAGGTAGAAATATGAACACTGAAGAAGAAATAGGATTATAAAAACCTTATTGTGAACTTGCAGCTAAGTAGAGTCTAAAGAAATGCAGGAGGGCTGGAGAGATAGCTCAGTTGGTAGAGTGCTTGCCTTGCAAGCACAAGGCCCTGGGTTCGATCCCCAGCACCACCAAAAAAAAAAAAAAAAAAAAAAAAAAAAAAAAATGCAGGAACCTGAACCAAAAATTAGATCTACATTTTTGTTTTAAACTCAAGAGGATAATAAAAATGTAACTTTTGTACCAAACATCTTTCAAATATCAATTAAAAGCTCAATGTCTGTGAACTTCTGGTTCAAAAATGAAATAAAAACTTGAGTCTAAAATAACACAGGGATTTTTTGAATTAGTAGTTAAGTTCTTTCATTCACCCATCCATCATCCTAGTCATCAACCTATCTATTACTTACCTAAAGTCAATCTCAGGATTATTAGTAAATGCTACGCTTAGAAAAAGCCACATCTTGCACTCTCCATTTAGTTTTCTCTGGCCACCTAGGCATGGATTCAAGCCCTTCCCCACTCCCTCCTCCAGAAAGGTAGTGCATCTGAAGTCATCTCCCACTGTTTTTGGCTCCCTGAGTGGATGGCTATTATGATTCACAAACATTTGTTGCTCTTTTCTGAAAGAGCTCTATGTTTTCCTGCACCACTAAATGGCAATTAGCTGTGTGACTCCATCTGGCCAATGGCAATAGGCTATGTGACTTCGTCTGGCCAATGAAATATGAGTGAAATTACCTTAAATCACCTCAAGGCAAAATCTTTAAGAACCGTTTTTCTCTTTTACCTCTGTTATGAAGATGCACAAAATTCCAGATATAAGTTTATACCCATGTGGGTGCTTCTGGGAATACCGTATAAGGCAGAGACACAGTCTATCCGAGATGAACATGTGATTTGAGTGAGACTTAAAACTCTTGTGGTTGTAAGTCACAGGTATTTTGGAGACATCTGTTACCAAAGCAGAACCAAATTCTACCCACATAGCTAGCATTTCAGCCTTTTCCAAAAGGTCACTTGTGGAAAAGAGACAGTGAAGAGTACTCTGCTGTTCTGGAGGTGGGTGGAGATTCACCTCTCTAGTGAAGAGGTGTGTGCTGGCTGATTCTGATGAGAAGGATGAGACAACTCCAAGGTCAGTCTCCACAAGGTCTCAAGGGGGTGTCCACCTAAAAGATAAAGTAACATATAATGAGGCAAGTCCATTACTGAGCACATGGAAAATAGTTTATACTTTTTAGGGGAAAATGTCTGGGATGCTCTTTCTTTTATGGATGGATATAATTTAATTTGAATTGTCAACTTGATTGTATTAGGAGATGCAGATGATTAAGAGGCCTCTGGGCGTGTCAGTGAGGGCATGTCTAGAAATGATTGGATGTGGGATAGTCAACTGAAGTGGAGACTCCCCACAAAGTATGGGCAGCACCAACCAATAGCATGGTGGCTTGGATGGAATAAAAGTTAGAAGAACCAGGAAGCAGCAGCAGATGCAAGCTTGATTATTCTTGAATGTGTTCTTGATCACTGCTTTGATCTTCTGAGGATATCAGACTCTCGCTTCTTCACTCTTCCAGAGCAGACTCTGCCAGTGATTCTCCAGGTAGTTTCCAGAAGCCTTGGTCTCAGACTAGGGTAGCACTTCTTGTTCTGGGGCTTCTACCCCTTGGACCGAGCAGTTGCTGATTCTTCCAGCTCTCTAGCCTGCAGATGGCCATTGTGGACTATCCAGCTTCTGGTTGTGTGAGCCAATCTAATAAATCTCCTTTCTATAATCATACTTCCTGTTGATTCTGTTCCTCTAGAGAACCCTGACTAATACAGTGGACATAATCAATTCCCCTACTCTCAATATTTATAGCAGTATCCCAGCACAATACTACTTACAACATCCCCAAGAGGTGAGTTTTCAAAATGCTGTTTATACGTGGAACCATTATCTTCAAAGAGTAGAGGAAGATATTTTGATGAAGCTATGATTAAAACCAGAGTATCACTGCCATTTATTTTCTTAAAGCAAAGCCTCTTCTCAGTCCAGGACCAAGTATGTTCTGGTGGCTGTTTCATGGACATGTGAGGGGACCACATAGTCCTTCGAAAGAAGGAGTTAAGGAGGAAAATCATGAGAAAAGAGGGAGTAGGTGTCTGATAGTCCTTCATATTTCAGGAATCTTAATGTATGATGAAGAAAGTTAAATCATAAACTTTGATAAAAACCCAAGTTTCCTTGTGTATCAGATAAAGAGGCCACAACACAGAAGTCTGGCTCTTTAAGATCTGCAATTCTAAATATGATAATTCTTTCTTTGACTTTTCTAGCCTAGGGTAATGTGAGACAACTAACTACATTAAATTGATGAAATTTTGAAGGCATCGATCTGTTGAAATAAATTGTGTTTCCATCTATTCTGTAGAGGAATTTCTAAATTGAATCATAGAATCAATTGCTGTTCCACCTGGGAAGTGCAAACCTAATTAAACTGCAGAATATTTTTTTTCAGGTGAATTTGGTGACCCTGCAGTGACTATGTCAGAGGTGGACATTTACTGAAAAGTAAGGTTCTAGAAAATCAATCCTCTCCTCAGAGTAAGAATAAATCACACTTTCTTAAAAAAAAAGTTACTGCATTACAAAGATATTTATTTTTACAAAGCAATCTATGTAACTACCTTAACACTTCAAAAAGTTGAATGACTTAATGAGATTATCAAGTGTGCATTAACTTTGCCACAATTGATAATGTTTGTTGGCAAGGAAGTGGGTGTATTATGCACATACTTAATCCTGAAGGTAATATTCAAATACAATACAATAATTTACAATGTGCTGATGATTTCTGCTGTTGTGAAATTGCATGAGGAAATTTACATCTTCGTATTCAACTGACGTGTGACATGGCTTATCTTTGGATTTTAAAAAAATTTGATATTCTTTCTTTTGATATCACATAGCCAAGATAAAATCTTCTCTATTTTTCTCTTTTCTTCTTTATAGAACTACCATAACATGTTTATTTCCTTGTCCATTGTCTTTATTACAAACTGTGAAATGTGAAACATAAAAGCTAAACTGCCTACTTGGTCTAAAAGGCAGTTGAGTAAGGCAAAATATCTGTTTACCATGTAATTTTTCAGTATAACAATTTCTGGGATCCTTAGTTCTTTCTTATTGAATTAAAATGACAAGATTTTCTGTCTCCCTGCTTTGTTGATGCAGGTTCCCAGCAGCTCCCCCATCTGACCTCTTTCTCATTTTCTGGCTATCCCTAGGTCTGGTTGCAGGCCTCCACGATGTGATAGTGGACCCAGATTGTCCATGTTCATGTCTTCTGACCTTTACGGCATCTGTCACACTAGGGGTCAGTCATTGCCCCATGACAAGTAATTTAGTATTGTTAAAATTAACAAGATTGCCATTTATGCTGTCATCAACTTTCCATGCTTGTATGTTTTTTTGTTTTTTGTTTTATTTTTTAGGGGTGGAATGCAAACTTACTTTATTTTATTTTTGTACCAGGAATTGAACCCAGGGGTACTTAACTACTGTGCAAAATCCCCAGTCTTTTTTGTATTTTACTCTGAGACAGGTCTCGCTAAGTTGCTTAGGACCTCACTAAGTTGCTGAGGCTGGCTTTGAACTCATGATCTTCCTGCCTCAGCCTCCTGGGTTGCTAGGATTATAGGCGTGTTCCACAGTGCGCTCATGTGTTTTTCTCTCCAGCAACTACACTCAACTCCTGGAAGGCAAGGATCACATCTTAGACTTGTGTATTCCAAATCACTGAGCCCAATGCCATATTCTTCAAAAATATTAGTAAACTGTTTTATGATAAATAGATGTCATTTGGGGAGAATTTGAGAAATTAAAATGTTATTCCTCCCATCCACCACTGCAAAGTACAAACCAGCATGGTACTGTAGGTTAATGGTATCAAATTCTCTTCTTCTAAATTCTTGGAATCAGATTTATGGGTATTTATTATTGAAAGGTAGGGTTGAAAACTCAAAATAACTTGAATGGACCACACAGTTTGGTACAGTAATTTACATGATTTTTTAATTTTCTTGGCAACAGTTGTACTGAGACATTGTTGATATACCATGTGTATCATTCCTTTAAAGTAGATAACTCATTGACTGTAGTGTATTCAGAGTTGTGTACCCATCAGTACAATTAATTATGAAACATTTTCATACTTCCCAAAGATCCCTATACTCTGTAGTAGTTGCTCCCCTTGCCCTCTAATCCCCACTCCACCCCTAAACCCAGTCCTAGGCAATACTAATTTATTTTCTGTCTCTACAGATTTGCCTATTATAGACATTTCTTGTAAATCAAATAATATAATACAAGGACTTTCATGTCTGGAGCAGGCAATGATCACTGCACTCTTTGTCTCCACAGATTTGCTTATTCTGGACTTTTCATGTAAGTGGAATCATAAAATACGTCTTGAGCTTTTGTGTCTGGATTATTTCATGTAGCATAATGTTTTCAAGGCTCACCCATGTCATAGCATGTATAAACACATCCTTCCTTTTATTGCCAAATAATGTTCCATCATATGGATAGACTTCATTGTGTTGATTTGATCTTTAGCTGAGCATTTGGTTGTTTCCAGTTTGGGGCTGGTATGAATGGTGTTGCTATGAACTTTCACACACATGTCTTGTGTAGACATGTCTTCATTTCTTGCTAGAGGATTGGCACTGAAGGATCACGTGATAATGCTTAACCTCTTGAAGATCTATCAAATTACTTCCCAAAGCGACTGTGCTGTTTTTACATCCTCACTAAAAGTAAACGAGGGTTCCAATATTTCCACATTATGCTACTTACTTTTTAAATGTATTATAGAGAAAGAAACAAAACAAAACAAAAAAGAAAACAAAACCAGACCAAGACAAAACTCTCACAGTGAGAGGATGAATAGCAACGTGAGCTGGTTTTCAGGGAGGTGATTCAAGACTGGAGCATCAGGAGTCACCCAAGCTTCAGCCCACGGTGCCATGAAGGTTGTGGTCCCTTCTTGCCAAATCTAGTTTTTTAAGTAAAGGTAAAAATTTGGATGTTTGTATAAAACTTTCCAATTTTTAATTTAGACATCTAAATAGAAGTTCACGTTCGCCTGTCATGTATGACCTGATATTTTGTGTCTGTGATAGAGAAGACCAGTGCTTTCTAACATCCCAATCTTAAAGCCCCTCAGCTTACCCGACAGTTGCTGTTACAATACCTCCATCCTTGCTCTATTTTAGTGGCAATCACCTAGGGAAGCAGTCACCTGTGCTTCTGAGCGTTGCAGGGTGGGGCAGGTGCTGTCCCTTTAAATGTCTGTTAATGCTCCCTCAAAACTGTTTTTATTTGTTTTAGATAAGGCATTCCAGAGAATCTTACAATGAACCAGTCAAAATCGCCTCTTCACTCCGACTCAATTTTTTGTGTGACCTGTAGTAAACTTTGCTTGTTATAGTACTGAATTCTCTGCCCAGAGGCCTCCCATCTGCTATGTTTTTGACCCTGCGAAGCAAGACCTCCAACTGTGCATGCTCAGGAGTGTCCCAGTCTCTGCACACGAGGATGAACGAGGCTCTCCTACAAGAATATGTGAAAGTTTCCCCAATAAAAGCCCCTCACTTTCTGTGTTCTGAGAGGCACTGGCTTGAGAATTACCTCAAGTGCTCTTCTTATTTTCCTCAAGTAATAAACCTTTGTCTACTCTTTCATCTCCTGGTTGTGATTATTGGCCATGCATACATCAAGAAGAGAACTCATTGTGTTCCTGTGTTATTCAGCTTTTTGTCACTGTGACCAAATTACCTGACAAGAACTACTTAGAAGAGGAAAAGTTGACTTTGGGCTCATGGTTTTAGAAGTTGTGTCCATGGTCACAGACTCCATTTGTCTGCGCTCAAGGTGAAACATCATGGTGAAAGGGCAAGGTGGAGGAAGGCTCGTGGCAGCCCCACAGCAGGGAGAGAGAGGAGCCAGGGACAAGATGTAATCCCCAAGGGCATGCTTTCAGGGACCTACTTTCTCCAGCCACATCCCACCTGCCTACAGTTACCACCCAGTACAGCAGTCCTTTCAAATTGTTAATTCATCAGATGAATTAATCCACTGATGAGGTCACAGCCCTCAAAATGTAATAATTTCACCTCCTGCATTTACACAGGAGCTTTTGGGGACACCCCATATCCAAGCCATCGAAAAGCCATAGTTCCATTCTCTCTCTCTCTCTCTCTCTCTCTGTCTGTCTCTCTCTCTCTCTGGCAGTACTAGAGATTGAAGCTAGGGCTTCATACATGCTAGGCAAGTGGTCAACTGAGCTGCATTCCCAGCCTTTTTCATTTTGTATTTTGAGACGAGAATCTTGCTAGGTTGCCCAGGCTGGCCTCCAACTCGTGATCCTCCTACATCAGCCTCCTGAGTACCAGAGATGACAAATGTCATCTCTGTTATGCTCTCTGATCTGTCTCTTCTCTATGGGAGCACAGAGACCTTATCTGGACAAGCTATTGGGTTCAACATCCTGAGTACAAATCCCGGCTCTGTCATTCATGAGCTGTATGGTCTTCACTTGGGGTCCTCCTCTACATAATGGAGATAATAACTGTTGCGGAAATGACGAGAGGATCAAATAAGATAAGGAATGTAGACACCCAGCACAGTGCCAGCACATGCTACCACAGGAGCTCAATAAATGGGAAATCTTTGTTATTACCATTATTAAGAAAAAGTATCTAAGCTCAGAATGTGCCCGGTTGTTTGCATGTCCTGTTTGCTGGTACTAAGACCCACTTGAGACTTATTTTATTTTCTATAAGATTTTTTTGTGCCTTGATTTATTTTACTATTTAATATTGGTTAAGGCCAATCTCCAAAGTTATAAATGAAATTTTGTAGATGTTTATCCTTTAAAGATGCAAGTGATTTTGTCACAGGAAAATGGGGAGCCAAAGTTCCAAGCCTTGGTTCTTTTTATTTATTTATTTATTTTTATTGTTTGTTCTATTTAGTTACACATGATAGCAGAGTGCATTTTGATTCATTGTACACAAAAGGGGTACATCTTTTCATTTCTCTGGATGTCATGATGTAGAGTCACACCATTCATGTAATCTTACGTGTACAAAGGGTAATGATGTTTGTCACATTCTACCATCTTTCCTTCCCCCGCACCCCCTCCCCTCATTCCCGTTACACAATCCAACATTCCTCCATTCCTCACCTCCCACCATTATGTATCAGCATCCACCTATTGGAGAAAACATTCAGCCTTTGGTTTTTTGGATTGCTTATTTCACTTAGCATGATATTCTCCAGTTCCATCCTTTTACCTAAAAATGCCATAATTTTATTCTTCTTTATGGCTGAATAATATTCCATTGTGTGTATATACCACAGTTTATCCATTCATCTATTGAAGCAAGCTTTGGTTCTTGTGTTCTGGCTAAAGAGAATTTAAAGTCAGACATGAAAATTCAAGCAAGAGAATTTTATTCTAAGTGAAGGTAAGGCTCAAGAGAGAAAGAGTGGGTCATCTCTAAGCAGATCAACAAAGGAAATTTAATGCTCCTTTGAAATGTATTACTGTTTGATGTTTGCCTTGAGAACTGGGTTCCATCTTCTGATGTTTAATTCCTTCTTCAATGAGGGGAGTTTTGATCCTAGTTGGTCCTTTTGGACACTGTCCTGGTGACCATACCATGCAGGGGGACTTCATCTATAAGTCAATTCTATGTTAATGCAGGTGCTGGGGTAAACAACTGTGCAAACTTTATCTTAGTGTGTATGAGCTGTGGAAGAAATTTCCCTTCTGAAATACACTGAGAAGTCTGTGACCACTTATCCTAACTTCCCAATGGTCCCAGTAGACCCTCACAAGAGTTAGCCCCATAGATCTTTCCTTCTTGATGTTTTTCTAAATTGGCTCCCTTCGTTTCCATCTGTTTATTCTCAGGGTTAGTACACCTGCAGTTTTCCTACAAGTTACTGGATTATTCATTAAAAGCAATTTAAAGAAACCCCATGACCTGCTACGCTATTGGTTTTCATTCCACTGTGCATTACTAACTACTACCTAACAATTTCTCTCTAGTAGAATAGGTTACAGGCTTTTGATTTTTCAGTAGAAAGTTAATCAGTTTTGCATTTAACCTAGGGATGTTCATTTGGCATTCCTTCAGCACTTCTTGAATTCTCTTCAAACTAATTCACCAATTGGCCTCATTTTATCTTTAATTTACATGAGATTCATTTGAGAAAATGATACTTTGACAATTTCCTTAGTTCTTTTTGGAAAAGTATTTATCTCTGAATATGTGGCTAGTTTCACAATTAAATATGATTGTATTACCTCCTCCTACATGTTTTTTGCATTTCAAAGAATCACAGAATTCCTGGAAAGAACTGTAGTCTTGGGGAAAGTCCAGCATCCATACTTGACTACTAGTTTATCTTTCCTTTGGTACTGAAGGTCAATAGGGTTTCACTGAAGACTTCTCATTTCCAGTTACCACCAACACAACACTTACCTTCCTTCTGGTCTCTCTCCAGGTGATGGTGAAGTAGAAGAATGTTTTTGAATTTACTATTTGCCAGCAAAGAGCTTCATGTTTAAAACATGTTCACTCTTTTTTTTTTTTTTTTTTTTTTTTTGCGGTGCTGGGGATTGAACCCAGGGCCTTGTGCTTGCAAGGCAAGCACTCTACCAACTGAGCTATCTCCACAGCCCTAAAACATGTTCACTCTTAATATCACATGCATACAAAGGTTAGAAAAAATAAGTGAAGAATAAATTACAGACAGTTCACATTCTTAAAAAGTGCTCCTCAGGCTGGTCCCTCACCATATCCTACCCACAGTCCTCATGATGTATTTAAGTGTAAAGGAGGTAGCTCAGCTTTCAGCCACCTTCTTTCCTTTTTCTCACTCTTTAGAAGTCCCCTTGGGAGTTTTGAGTCATCCCTTCCCGCTAACACTCTTTTATTTATTCCTAGGGGTTGAGTTATCAAGCTCTACCCTTTTAAAGACAGGTGTTAACTAGCCTGTCATTCAAGTTACCCCAGACCTAGGAGGATCTTTTTACATCTGAAGGAAGCCTAAACGGTGGCTCTAACCTTGAGATCCAGCCACCTGGCTTGGCCTTCTACTTGCCACAGGAAGTCAATTTAGGACATTGCCCAACAGAACCTTGGCTTGAATGATTTGCTGAGTCGGGTCCTCAATTGAGAAGTGAGGAGAAGTGTGCCTTTTAAAATGATCGGGGTTGGAAGGGATATGACCGTGAAAGGGCAGGTCGAACTTTTTGGAAAGGGCACACTTCACTCTAATGCCATACTTGGGACAGTTTAAAGGTAATTTTTATAGTATAAATTGAAGAGAAAGAAGCATGGTAAAACAGGCAGGTGGAGATGTACTGAGACGGCCGTACTTCTCTCTGCTGGGATGGGTGGAAGGTGGAATTACTGGACTCTATTCAAGATAGGAGAAGTTTGCATGTATCAAAAAGGGACATGAGGGGGCTGGGGATATGGCTCAATTGGTAGAGTGCTTGCCTTACAAGCACAAGGCCCTGGGTTTGGTCCCCAATACCGCAAAAAAAAAAAAAAAAAAAAAAAGGGACATGAGTTTTAAAAGTAGTTGAGAAATGTTATGAGAATTTTAGACAAAGTCTTGGTATAGCTTATATCCTCTATTGTTCCACATTCCCAAAGGGGTTTCAAGTAGCTAAATCCACAATTTTCTAGCCCTCCAAAAAGTTAGCTATAATAAAATTCTCTGAATTGTATTTAAACTTTCCGTGGAGTTTTTTTTTAGTTTTTAAGCTACAAAATTAGGACAAAGTATGTGACACATTTGACTTTTAGATATGTTCTGTCTAGTAATAAACTAATACTTTTAGCCCTTGAACTACGTGGATGAAATGTGCTTTACATCAGTGAACACATATCTACCTATGTAATATTATAAGGAAAGATTTATAACTCACTAACTCGTGAAAGATTGCTTAGATATCATAAATCGCTACTGATCCAGATGTGTTAGTTCTCCTTCACTGTGACAAAATACCTTGAGAAAATCAACTTAAAGGAGGAAAGATTCATTTTGGCTCATGGTGAAAGATAGAGACACCGGCTTCCCCAAATTGCCCACAGCCCTGCTCTTCCGCACCTGTTTAAACACAAGCTTTCCCAAACTGCCCACAGCCCCGGTTGTAAAAATGGTAAAGAATGTATAAACACAGACCTCTCTCGTCTTATCTGTGAAGGCCAGGGGAGCTGACCTGAGAACAAACTTTGCTAACGATAACCCTCCTCCCGGAGGTCAGAGCAACTCAGAACTTAAGATAACTTGCTTTACAATTGTATATGTTAGCTATTTAGGAAGAACACTGTATAACTGCTTGCCTTTTATTATATAAACCCTGCTAACGAAGGCTGGGGGGCCTCTCTTAGCGTCACTGGTTAAGGACGCAGAGGACCAAGCTCGAGCTTGCTAATAAATGACTCTTTGCTGCTTGCATTGATCGTGGTCTCTGGTGGTCTTTGCGGGGTCTCGAGCCTTCGGGCACAACATATGGGGGCTCGCCCGGGATACCCCAAACCCACCTAGACACCTGATCATAGAGTCATTCAGCCGGTGAGTAAGGCATTGCCGTGTGTTTTCTGGTCTGGATTGCCTGCAGGTTCTGGTTCTGGGCTGGGACAGTCCTGGCGGACGCGCTATAGGACCCCAGCAGGGTCTCGGGAGACGTCCCCTCGACCCGTCGGGCGACTTTGTCGCATTTTGGTGACTCTGGCATCTGGGCAGCTGTGCTGCATTTGGGCGACTTTGTCGCATTTGAGTAACTCTTTGTCCCATTTGGGTGTTGTATTGTGCCTGGGCAACTCTTTGAGATCGGAAATTGTTTTTGTTGGCTAGCCAATTTTTGATTTAGCGCGCTACGTGTCTGTCTGTTTGTGTTTTGTACTGTGTGGTCTTTACTCTTGCCTTCTATCAAGTTCTTCATTGTGTTAGTCTGTTACAATTCACCACCGTTCCTCACTCCCAGCTCCTCTTCCAGCGCTCCTGTGGCGGCGGCGGCAGCAGCGGTGGCGGCTCGGGGCGGGCGCCAGCCACATCCCCTGGCCACATCCCCCGGCAGCGGCGGCGGCTGCGCACCGTTCCTCACTCTCAAACTTCTCATCTCCAATCTGGAGGAAGACGGGTCTATAGGTCTCCTGATAGAAAGGAGCAATACTAATCAATGGTCAAATTCATTTCATCCTTTTGGAATTATACAGGAAACAGGTTTTCAACCGGATAGACGACCAGCGGCAGCTCTCTGCTGTGACGACATTTCCAATCCACATCGGCGTCGTCTGGCTCGGTTTCTTTTTTACCTAACCCTTACATCTCTTCTCCTCTCAATAGTTGGATATTTAATTGTTATAGAGATGGGCCAAACTCAAAGTACCCCTTTGACTATCATGGTCAGCCATTTTGAGGAGGTTCAAGCCAGAGCACGTAATTTGTCAGTTGAAATCAGTAAAAGAAAACTTGTAACTTTTTGCAAGTCAGATTGGCCCACCTTCCAAGTGGGATGGCCCCCAGAGGGAACCTTCCACCTCCCAACTATCCAAAAGGTCAAAGATAAAATCTTCCAATCAGGAAAAATTGGCCACCCAGATCAAATTCCCTACATTTTAACCTGGGAGAACTTGGTAGATAATAACCCTCCAACCTGGCTTTCTCCCTTCCTACCACCGCCGCCCTCCCCCACAACTAAGATGCTTGCCCTAAAGAAGTTAGATTCGTCAGAAAAGCCCACAGCTCCCCACCCTATTCTCCCGGAGGATGATCCAGACCCCCTTCTTGTTAATCCTCCCCCTTATATGCAAGCCCCTATTCCTCCTCAGGACCCAGGACCGGAGGCTACAGAAGAGAGAGAAGCGGCTACGTCCGAAAACGAGGAAGAAAGAACTGGCTCGGGAGGGCTGGCAAGGCGAACGCGGAGCCGAGCTCAGCGGGCAGCCGGCCCCTCCCGACCAGAAGCTCCAGATTCCACGGTCGCTCTGCCGCTCCGAGAAACTGGGCCGCCAGACAATGCTGGCAACCCCCGGCTTCAATATTGGCCCTTCTCTACAAGCGATTTATATAATTGGAAAAATCAAAATGCTAAATTTTCCGACAATCCTAAAGACTTGATTTCCCTTTTAGATAGTGTCATGTTTACACATCAGCCTACTTGGGATGACTGTCAGCAGCTACTCCGGATTTTGTTCACAACCGAGGAACGTGAAAGAATCCAGATGGAAGCCAGAAAGTTGGTCCCAGGAGATGATGGACAACCCACTGTAAACCCTGATTTAATTAATGCTTCTTTCCCCTTGTCCAGGCCTCCGCAAGATGAATGGAACTACAATACGGCTGAAGGTAAGGAGAGACTCCGGGTTTATCGCCAGACTCTAATGGGGGGTCTCCGAGCAGCAGCTCGCAAACCCACTAATTTGGCCAAGGTGTATTCAGTCATGCAAGAAAAACAGGAATCACCTTCAGCTTATTTAGAAAGATTGATGGAAGCATTTAGACAGTATACTCCTATGAATCCAGAGTCCCCAGAGAATCAGGCAGCAGTAGTAATGAGCTTTGTTAACCAGGCAGCACCGGACATAAGGCGTAAGCTACAAAGAATAGAGGATTTGGAAGGGAAAAGTATTCAAGACTTAATGAGAATAGCCCAGCAGGTATTCAGTAACAGAGATGCACCAGAGGAAAAGCAGCTTAGGGCTACTAGGGAGATGACCAAAGCATTAGCAGTAGCAGTGCAGGGAGGGAGAGCAGAAAAAGAAGGAAACAGACTCCCGAGTAATCGACCACCACCTGGAAAGTCCAGAGTGCATGATCTGGGTCAGAATCAGTGCGCCTACTGTAAGGAGGAAGGTCATTGGGCTAGAGATTGCCCTAAAAAGAAGAACCATAGAACCAGAGATGGTAAATGGACAACTAGGAGACCATCAGTCCTGGTCACCCGAGATGAAATGCATGATTAGGGGCGACGGGGTTCGGAACCCCTCCCCGAACCTAGGGTAACTCTGAAAGTGGAGGGGACTCCAGTGCAGTTTTTGGTGGATACAGGAGCTCAATATTCAGCCTTGACTGACCCTCAAGGAAAGATATCAACAAGCACCTCATGGGTGCAAGGGGCTACAGGGATTAAAAAGTGCCCTTGGACAACCAAAAGAACAGTAGACTTGGGAACGGGAAAAGTGTCTCACTCGTTCTTAGTCATACCTGACAGCCCCTATCCCTTGTTGGGAAGAGATTTATTAACCAAAATCGGGGCTCAAATTAATTTTCACCCTGAAGGTGCCCAGGTAACCGATGGGCAAGGAAAATTGCTACCTATGCTAACTCTTACTTTGGAGGAGGAATATCGGTTACACCAGCAGCCGCGGTCCCCTGATAAAAACATTGAAGACTGGGTAAGGCGGTTTCCAGATGCCTGGGCAGAGACTGGGGGAATTGGGTTGGCTAAACATCGGCCCGCCCTCTATATAGAAATAAAACCAGGAGCTAACCCCGTTAGGGTTAAACAATACTCCATGCCCAGGGAAGCTCAAATAGGAATAACCCCCCATATCCGGCGACTGCTGAACCAAGGAGTACTACGTCCTTGCCGATCGGCATGGAACACCCCCCTGCTTCCAATACGGAAGCCTAACTCAAACGAGTACCGCCCAGTTCAGGACTTAAGAGAAGTAAACAAAAGGGTGGCAGACATACACCCTACTGTGCCTAATCCGTACACACTTCTGAGTGCGCTTCCCCCTTACAGACAATGGTATACGGTGCTGGATTTAAAAGATGCCTTTTTCAGCCTGCCTCTAGCTCCAAAGAGCCAAGAGCTATTTGCCTTTGAATGGACAGACATTGATGAGGGTATAAATGGACAACTTACCTGGACGAGATTGCCGCAAGGATTCAAAAATTCTCCCACCTTGTTTGACGAAGCTCTACATGAGGACTTGGGTGAGTTCAGGCAAAATCATCCCAACCTAACTTTGTTACAATATGTAGATGATCTCCTTATAGCTGCTGAAAACTGGGATGAATGCATCCAAGGGACAGAAGATTTACTCCAGACACTGGGCACCTTGGGATATCGGGCGTCAGCAAAGAAAGCTCAAATCTGCAGACCTGAGGTAACATACTTGGGCTATCTCCTAAGGGAAGGCAAACGATGGTTGACACAAGCCCGCAAAGAGACTGTTCTAAGAATCCCAAAGCCCCAGTCCCCACGTCAAGTAAGGGAATTCCTCGGATCGGCTGGCTTCTGTCGACTCTGGATCCCAGGGTTTGCGGAATTAGCCAAACCACTGTATGAGGCCACAAAAGACAAGCAGCCTTTTAATTGGACAATAGAAGCAGATACAGCATTCCAACAAATCAAGGATGCCCTCTTGTCAGCCCCAGCTCTGGGGCTTCCCGATGTCGTTAAACCATTCTTCCTCTATATAGATGAAAGTAAAGGGATCGCAAAAGGAGTTTTGACTCAATACCTAGGCCCCTGGAGGAGACCAATAGCATACTTGTCAAAAAAACTGGATCCAGTGGCTGCGGGCTGGCCCCCATGCCTACGTATGATTGCAGCCACAGCCCTAATGGTAAAAGATGCTGATAAATTGACAATGGGACAAGAATTACATGTGGTCACTCCACATGCTATTGAGGGAATCCTGAAACAACCTCCAGATCGATGGCTCAGTAATGCTCGGCTCACACATTATCAGGGCTTATTACTTAACCCTCTCAGGATTATTTTTCAGGCACCCTCAGCACTCAACCCTGCTACACTGCTTCCTGACCCTGACCTGGACACACCCATACATGACTGCTCGGAAATCCTAGCCCAGGTTCATGGGCTCAGAGAAGACCTGCAAGATTATCCGCTGCTTGATGCAGATGCAGTATGGTTCACGGATGGGAGCAGCTTTCTACATCAGGGTCAAAGGTATGCGGGTGCAGCAGTAGTGACTGAGACAGAGGTGATTTGGGCTGAGCCCCTACCAATAGGCACCTCTGCCCAGAAGGCAGAACTGATAGCCATGACTAAGGCCCTAATGATGGGAAAAGACAAAAAATTGACTGTATACACGGACAGTCGTTATGCCTTTGCAACTGCCCATATTCATGGGGCTATTTACAGAGAAAGGGGAATGCTAACTGCAGAGGGGAAATCTATTAAAAACAAGGAAGAAATTGTGTCCCTGATAGACGCCCTCTGGTTACCCAAGAAATTGGCTATCGTACATTGCCCTGGGCATCAAAAACCATCTGATCCAGTATCCAGGGGCAACTGCTTAGCAGACAAAGTGGCACGTGAAATAGCCCTCCAGAGAGACTTGATCACGGTTGCTCAACTCCCAGACTCTGGCCCACGAACCCTCCCAAAAGACCCAACCTACACGGAAGAGGACTTATCATGGATTCGCCAGCAACCACTAGCCCAATGCTCAGATGGATGGTGGAAAGACTCTGAAAACCGGATAATACTTCCAGAGCTGATGGGGCAGAAAGTGTTGTGCAGGCTCCACCAGACCACCCACATGGGGACAAGAAAATTACAGGACTTGATGCTGCAAGCAGGAATTAAAATTAAAGGTGTACAAAATAAGATAGAACAGATCGTCAAAAGTTGCAGGGTTTGTAAGTTAACAAATGCAGGATATAGCAAAGGGGAATCCGGAAATAGATTAAGGGGGGATAGGCCAGGGGCATATTGGGAAGTTGATTTCACTGAAGTAAAACCTGGAAGGTATGGGTATAAATATCTATTAGTTTTTGTAGATACTTTTTCAGGATGGGTTGAAGCATTCCCCACCAAGCGGGAAACGGCGCAGATAGTGGCTAAAAAGATTTTAGAGGACCTCCTGCCAAGGTATGGATTTCCCGTGATGATAGGGTCTGACAACGGGCCAGCGTTTACTTCACAGGTAAGTCAGGGGCTGGCTTCAGTACTTGGGGCAAATTGGAAACTGCATTGTGCTTATCGACCCCAAAGCTCAGGACAGGTAGAGAGAATGAACAGAACTTTAAAAGAGACCTTAACCAAATTAACCCTGGAGACTGGCGGTAACTGGGTGGCTCTCCTTCCCTATGCCCTATATCGGGTGCGTAATTCTCCCTATAAGATGGGACTCACCCCTTATGAAATCATGTTTGGGACCCCCGCCTCCAATACTCCCTGATCTGACTAAGCGGCTTTTAACAGAAGAAACTGTGGATGATTTTGAACTTTTATCTTCCCTCCAGGCCCTGCAGAGGGCCCACAGAGAAGTCTGGCCTAAGCTCAAAAGTCTGTACGAGTCAGGCCCGCCTCCTGTTCCTCACAACTTCCACCCGGGTGATTGGGTCCTAGTGAAGCGACACCGACAGAGTAACTTGGAGCCGCGGTGGAAGGGCCCCTACATGGTCATTTTGACTACACCCACCGCCCTCAAAGTCGACGGCATCGCCTCCTGGATTCATCACACCCATGCCAAGTTGACTGAACCCCTTTCTGACATCGTGCTTCCTGCCCTAGACGACTCTGCCTGGAGAGTGGACAGGTCTAAGGACAACCCACTGAAGATCAAGCTTTGCCGCCGCAGACTGTGACTATGTTCTTGCTTTTACTTTGTTCTTTCATTCTTGCCACAACCATAGCTGTGGCTCCAGTTTTTGGAGCCACCAACTTGAGCCCATATCAGCCTTATGAAATCACCTGGGAAGTAACTAACCCAGCGGCAAAGGTTCCCAGCTTGACTGCGACTGAATACCACCCTTTATGGACGTGGTGGCCTGAACTGCAAGTAGACCTTTGTACCTTAGCAAATGGGGCTTTTTCAGTGCGAACAGGTACTATTAGTGTTAATGAAGAATTACATCTAAGTAAGCGGGCCCTTACAGATACAGTTAGTGGGAGAACAAGAAAATTTAACTGTGCTTATACCCGCGGGAGGGAGGAACTTCAGCGTCTCCCCTTCTATGTGTGTCCTGGTTATTCTCACCAGAAAGAATGTGGAGGGGAAGAATCTTATTTCTGTGCTAAGTGGGGATGTGAAACTACAGGGCAGGCTTATTGGATAAAAGCCTCTCGTGACTTAATTGAAGTCAAGCGAGGGAAAAAACCAGATTCATGTAACAATAGGTGTAACCCCCTCTCCATCACCTTCACCGATAAGGGAAAGCGGGACAAACAATGGATAAAAACCCGATCATGGGGGTTACGCCTCTATGCTGAGGGACCTGATTTGGGGGTAGTGTTCACTGTTCGAATGATTATAAAGGTTTTCACCCAGCCATTAGGGCCTAACCCCATTTTACACCTTCCAGTCCAAAGAGTCCCGGTTATCCCCCCCACCCAAGGTCCAAAAATTAGTAAATTAGTTACTAGCCTCCCAAATACCCCACAACCGACCACCCACTCCTTAAGTGCCCCCTACGTAAGAACTAAACAACCCCATGAACAGTCGATTGTGGATCCAATTCAAACGGAAGCTCATCCCCTTCTGAGCCTTTTGTCTTGGTCCTTCCTGGTGCTCAATGCCACCTATCCTAATTTGACCAGGTCCTGCTGGCTCTGCTACGACACTGTCCCCCCATATTATGAGGGAGTAGCAGTGCAAGCGCATGTTACTATCTCCACCAAGCTCCAGGATTGCCGCTGGCGATCTACACAGTCCCTAACCCTAGAACAAGTGTCAGGGCAAGGGCTCTGTTTAGGAGCAGTGCCCCATGCCAGCCGGTCCCTCTGTCGTTTGACATGGAAAATCCAACCGGAGGAAGAAAACTCTTTTATAATCCCCCACAACGATACATGGTGGGCTTGCTCCTCTGGACTCACCCCCTGCGTCCACTGGAATGTGTTAAAACAGTCAAAGGATTATTGTGTTCTAGTCAGATTGGTTCCGCGGCTAATTTACCATGAGCACCAAAGTTTTATGACTATGATTGAACAAGGATGGGGCCTGAAACAAAACGCTATTCGACACAAACGGGAACCTATTACCACGTTAACTCTTAGTCTGCTGCTCGGGGCTAGCTTGGGAGGGCTAGGAACTGGAGTAGCATCCTTGGTTACTCAGAACAGACATTACTCCAATCTAAGAGCAGCGATAGATGCAGATATGGAGCGTTTGGAAGATTCAATCTCTCATTTAGAACAATCTTTAACTTCCCTAGCTGAAGTGGTCTTGCAAAACAGAAGAGGTTTGGACTTAGTATTCTTACAACAAGGAGGCCTATGTGTGGCTCTAGGGGAAGAATGTTGCTTTTATATAGATCACTCTGGAATAATTAAGGATAACATGGCAAAAGTCAGAGAAGGACTAGCAAACAGAAAGAAAGAACGGGAAGCTAGTCAGAACTGGTTTGAATCCTGGTTCAATTTTTCCCCTTGGTTAACTACTCTGGTGTCTGCTGTGGTAGGACCCCTATTATTGTTGCTACTAGCTTTAACTATAGGACCTTGTATGGTCAATAAGTTAATTGCTTTTATTAAGGAAAGAATAAATACAGTACAGCTAATGGTGCTAAGGGCCCAATATCAGCCCATGAAGCCGCAGCAAGGGTTAAAGTAATAGAGACCCAAGATTGGCTCTCTAAATGCTCTTGGAGAGGGGGGAATGAAAGATAGAGACACCGGCTTCCCCAAATTGCCCACAGCCCTGCTCTTCCGCACCTGTTTAAACACAAGCTTTCCCAAACTGCCCACAGCCCCGGTTGTAAAAATGGTAAAGAATGTATAAACACAGACCTCTCTCGTCTTATCTGTGAAGGCCAGGGGAGCTGACCTGAGAACAAACTTTGCTAACGATAACCCTCCTCCC
Organism: Sciurus carolinensis; assembly: GCF_902686445.1. Taxonomy (NCBI): domain Eukaryota; kingdom Metazoa; phylum Chordata; class Mammalia; order Rodentia; family Sciuridae; genus Sciurus; species Sciurus carolinensis. Next base: position 20,241,587 of record NC_062219.1, read on the forward strand.
GGAGGTCAGAGCAACTCAGAACTTAAGATAACTTGCTTTACAATTGTATATGTTAGCTATTTAGGAAGAACACTGTATAACTGCTTGCCTTTTATTATATAAACCCTGCTAACGAAGGCTGGGGGGCCTCTCTTAGCGTCACTGGTTAAGGACGCAGAGGACCAAGCTCGAGCTTGCTAATAAATGACTCTTTGCTGCTTGCATTGATCGTGGTCTCTGGTGGTCTTTGCGGGGTCTCGAGCCTTCGGGCACAACAATGGTATCAGAGGTTTTAGTCAAAGTCATTTGTCTCTGTTGTTTCTGAGTTTGTGATGAGGCAGAAAAACATGGCAGACAGTCATGGTGACAAAAAGAAAAGAGAGAGAGAGAGAGAGAGTGTGTGTGTGGGGAGGCTGGAGTCTCAACACTCCCTTGAAGATCACACCCCCAACGGCCTACTTTCCTCATGAAGGCTCAACCTCCTAAAATTTCCATCATCTCCCCGTGGGGCCAATGGCTGGGGACCAAGTCTTCATGAGCCTTTGGGGGAACTTCCAAACTGTGACACCAAGTAAGAGCTTCCCCTGAGGGGACTCTGAAAAAAATTTACATTTGAATTGAATCCTGAAACTGTAAGTTTGAATTTATCACACATTCTTCAAAAAATATTGTGGTTGCCTATAGGACATCTTTATAGAAACGAAAGTCAGCGACAATAAATTGGTTTGGGCTTTCGAAAACTGTTATCAAGAATCTGACCTCAAATGGATTTCATAAATAATCCCTTTTAATAAACACCATGATTCTTTAAAATGTCAAAGGAAATCTCACATGGATAACCCAGCACGGGAAAAGATCTGTGAATAACAGCTTAACTTGTTAAATTCTTAACCTTGCCTTCTTAGGTCTGTATTTCTGTTGCCAACATGATAGGTATTATAAAGGCATAAAAATTACAATTTTCTAGGGTCTAATGTCAAAACCTCTTTACGTACCACAATACTTATGTCTACAGACTCATTGATTAGTTCAAACTACCACTCATGATTCTCTATTCCATCATTCCTAAGGACAAAGTTAGTTATAGGAAATAATTACAAGAAGTTCATATTTTAAATTAAAAACCCATGAAGCATAACATTTAAATGTTTTTTAAAAGTTTTTCCTTATCAAAATACACATTTATCTACATATCTTGAACTATAAGGTGAATGGATGCCTCCTTAGCATGTGACCTGGCCCTTTCCTTGCTGTGGACTACATACTAGTCTCTTCTGTACCTCAATGTCCTCATCTGAAAATGAGGATAACAATTATTGTTCTCATAGTGTTTCCTTGCAGAACCATTACCAGGTGGGGGTAAAGGCTAGTTTCTACCCACTTTTAGTACTCCACAAATACTATGCTCCACAAATATTCACAAATTGGCAGGAAAATAGGTTTTACTCAAACTTTGAAGGAAGACAGAAGAAATTTTTAAGCTTCAAATTTCTAAAGAAAATCGAAGGGCCAGGAAAGCATTTTTTTTTTTTTTTTTCCCGGTATTGGGGATTGAACCCAGGGCTTTGTGCTTGTAAGGCAAACACTCTACCAACTGAGCTATATCCCCAGCCCAGGAAAGCATTTTTAACTGAAGAAGTGAGGAGGCAAAGTGGGACCAAAAGTAAATAGATAAACAGATAATAAATACATAAACAAATGCATGCAAGCAAGCAAGCTGTAGCTCGGCTGTGTTAATCAGAAATGTGTCAGTCTTAGCTTCCATCTTTCAGGCCAGGAGGGCAGCACTTCCGTCTTTACTTTCAGTATGAGAAAGTGCAAAAAAAGAAGTTAACAGGAAGTTTACAAGGTAAACTTTTTTTTCCTTTTGTTGGTGGTGCGGGAGGGATTGAACTGAGGACCATCATGCATACAAGGCAGTTTCTTTACCAGTGAGCTGTATCCAGGCTCTAGAAGTTAAAGCAGTTTGGAGCTTTAATTCTCAGTATAAGGAATTTCCCTTTCATTTTAGAAGGATTCTCTTCAGCAGTTTTTTTTTTTTTTTTTTCCCCAATAGGATTCCTAAATCAAATGAGGTGATATGAGTATGGAAACCACATACCCAGCATATAATAAGGGCTCAGTGGCTGTGTACCCAAATGATTGGCAGTCAAAACATTGTGGTAAGGGCTCTCCCAGAACAGAGAGGGAAGAACATGACACTCAGTAGCTATGTGCACATGTGCCTCAGAAAAGGACAGATGCGGCCCACCCGGTGCAGATATACGACGGCCCCGGCGCTGTCATGCTAACATGGTCATAAGTCTGTTGAAATTTGATGGTTCAGAATATCTAATTAACATGTATGTTCCCATTTAGGGAAGACAGAGGAAGTAACATGTAACAGGGTACATAAGAAAACTCCCTGCTGAGCTCAGGGCTCAGCCTTGGGATACCAATCCACTGGGCCAGTGTGGGTACCAATAAATCTTCCTTCTGAATGCCCAGGTGCCCTGTCTTTCTGTGCCAGAATCCCACATCAATATAATTGAGTCTTTGAAATGTCATTTAACTCATATCTTGTATTGTTTTCCTTTCCAGTTGTATTTTGCTTGCTACACAGTGTAGCCACCATATCTGCACCATATTTAAATTCACAGCATAAAAAAGGCTCATATATTTTGTTTGGGGGCTTAAAGGGGCACTTTTTTTTTTTTTTTTTTTTCTTTGCAAGGCAAGGCAAGCACTCTACCAACTGAGCTATATCCCCAGCCCTAAAGGGATACTTCTTTCAGTGGTTAAAATCATTTGTCTTATGATGAGAGCAGAAAAAGGAAGTAATGCATGTTGAACAAGTGAGTTGTTTTCCTTTCCTGTTATTGTTTTATCTGTGGGATTGCAGGACTCACTTTGAAAGTTGATGGGAAAAAAAAAAAAAAAAAAAAGACATTTGGAAAGTATAGGACTCAGGCAGCACCACAGAACACAAGGGAATACTGAACTGTTGGCTCCTGGGTCCTGAAGAAATAGGAAGTCATCAAAGTCAGAATTCGGTCTTGCACGGCCAAATGACTCTTATTTTCCTAAAATTACTCCAAGAATATTTTGTAACAGCAACTTGAATAAACCTCACATGCGACTGAGTTCATGTCTGTTTTGCTACCAAATCAGCCATGTTTGGCCAGCCTTGCTGTCTTACATTTTTCTTGATGTTTATCCTTAAGCTTAGCAACCAACCAAACTTTAAGTGGAGTATCAACATTTAACAGTGAAATGTATTATTAGTTTACTAATTGTTCTACAGAGAGAGTTTGTGCAATTTACAATATTTTGTTACTTTTGTGTCTTATCATTTTCTGCATGCATAAAATTCCGTCCACCCCCTCCCCAAACAATACTGACAAGTTTCCAAATACTGGGAAATATGTTCTTAGAGTGACTTTAATTCACTTAAAAAATGTGTAGTATGCTAAAAGTTGGTGAATATAGAAAGGTAAGATGTGAGAAGAACAGTGGAAGAATCAAAAAGTACAAACAAATAGAACATTGGTTTAGTTATGGCAGGAACAAAGTGAAGTCCCTCCATCCTCCTGCCCAGATTTAAATATTTTTCTCTTGGCCAAAATATCTGAGTCTCTGTTTCTTGACTTAAAAATGTCTTAAGGTTAAAAAACAGTGATTTTACTAGAAGGAAATTTTAAAGGGTTTTATTTTTATGCCATTTAAAAAAAAATCATGAAAGGCATCAGTAACAGTTTGGGTCTTGTTTTGATCTTGAAAAGCACTTGAAAGTATGTACTCCAAACCCATTTTCACATACTAAAAATAGAGTGTTTTCGAAAACAGAAAGCGATCGTGTGTTTTGCCAGGCACCCAACTGCAGGAGGAAGGGGAAAGCACGAGCTGTGTCTGGTCCGCGCTGCGTCCTGAGCAACGCGCCCTCTGCAGCCGGTGGGATCTTGGAAGACCCCTGGTTTCTGCCCTCCTTTTACAAGATCCCCGAAGCTCAGCCAGGCCTTGGCTGGGCTCTGCGGCTGGGTCCAGGGCCTTCCTGCAACTGCACTATCTGGTGGCCCCGTCTGCAGGCCGTTTCCTTAGGGCCTTCGCGAGGGTCCCTCTGAAGGCCTCGGAGGGCGACTGCACGGTCACGAGCTCCGACGCTCTCGCCGGGCCGCCTGTCGCCTCCTTTGCCTCCATTCGCAGCGTCCCCGGTGCCCGAAGAGGCCTCGGGTGGCTCCGCCGACACCCTCCCGGGTCGCCAGCCCGGGCGGCATGAGGCCAGCGCTGCCCGGCCGCGTGATGTAGCCCAAAAAAGGCGCTGCCCCGCACGTGGGCGGGCCGCCCCGGGCCGCCCGCGCCGCCGTCCAATCGCCGCAGCCGCCCGCGCGGGGAGCCGGGCACCCGGAGCCGCGCCGCCGCCGCCATCGCCATGCGCTTCCGCTTCGGGGTGGTGGTGCCGCCCGCCGTGGCCGGCGCCCGGCCGGAGCTGCTGGTCGTGGGGTCGCGGCCGGAGCTGGGGCGCTGGGAGCCGCGCGGCGCGGTGCGCCTTAGGCCGGCGGGCGCGGGGACGCCGGCGCCGCCCGAGCCGGGCCTGTGGCTCGCGGAGGTGGAGCTGGCGCCCGAGGCGGCGGCGCGCGACGGGGCGGAGCCGGGCCGCGTGGACACGTTCTGGTACAAGTTCCTGAAGCGCGAGCCGGGGGGCGCGCTCTGCTGGGAAGGTAGGGCCGCCGCCTCGCCTTCCCTCTCCCGGCCGCCCGCCTCCCGCCCTGCCCCTGCCCGCGCCCGGCCGCCGCCTCGCCGCCCCTCTCCCCGCCTCGCCGCCCCGCTCGCCCGGGCCCGGCCTCCTCGCGCTCGCGGCCCCGCCGCGAGGTCCCCGTCGGGGTCGCGCCCGGCTGGGCCTGGGCTCCCGCGCCCTCCTTGCCTGTCCCAGTACCTCTAAGAAAAAAAAAAAAAATCCCACCTTGAAAGCCCGCCTGTTCGCCGACCCCAGGCGCCAGCGCCCTGCTTTACAGACGCCCGGGGTCTGCGGGGCCTGAGGAGGCCGCCGGTGCCGGTGCCGGTGCAGGGGCCATCCACGTGCAGGCGGTCGACCGCGGCCTGGTTCCTTGAAATGTGAAAATACTTGTCGGTTGTAAAAATAAAACGATAAAGCACGAATTGAAAACGTACACTGTCTTCTACATATGTAGACAAATCGCCTACACAGCACACATACGCACCCGTGCGGTATTTATTCAGTGTAGGCAACTCGTAGTCCAGATCTTTGTAACACAAAACTTGTGTAGTGTGTGATTCTGAATCTGCCTTTTCTTGTTTAACCACGCCGTGGAGACCTTTCGGTGTTACTGCACACAGAAGTATTTTATTTTTTAATGGCGAAAAACAAATATCTGCATCCTCCAAAAGTGTATTAAGGTTATTTCTAGTTTTCAGGTCTCCCGTGTTATAGACAATAATGGCTTAATGGGAAGTCCCTGTGCAAAGTTATTTTTGAGCATTTGGGAATATTTCCAGAGGGTGGATTTAAAGAAATGAAATTATTGATGAAAATGTAGCCTGTTTTACATTTCAATAAGGATTGCCAAATTACACTCCAAAAGGGAGATTCCATTGTCTTCTTCCCCCACCCTCAACGGTGTCTGAACGGAGATAACCCTTCTTTTTTTCTTTTTTTTTTTATAGTTGGTGTAAATTTTACTTTTTATTTCATTATCGTTTAACTTTTTAGGGTTTTTTTTATTGGTTTGTAAGTTATGCATTACATTAGGATTTACTTTGACGTAATTACAAATGCATGGAGCATAATGTGCTCCAGTTAAGCCCCTAGTATTTACCCTTACCCTCTTCTTCCTCCCTCCCCCTGTTCCCTTCCTCTACTGATTTTTCTATTTATTTACATTTTTTAAAAATAATTAGTGTCTTGTGGATATACATAATGGTGAGATTCACTGTAGTATATTTATATATTTACATTGGAAAGTTAGGTCAGATTCTTTCCACTGTTTGTCCTTTATCCTGCCCCACCTACCTCCCCTTCAACTCCCTTCTTCTACTCTCCTGATCTTTCTTTTATTTTGATAGCAGCCCCCCCCCCCCAGTTTCTTTTCTCTCTCTGTTTTACCTCCTAATTTAAATTAGCTTTGACATATCAGAGAAAACATTGACCTTTGACTTTCTGAGTCTGGCTTATTTCACTTAGCATTAGAGTCTCCAGTTCCATCCATTTACCAGCAAATGACATAATTTCATTCTTTTTCACAGCTGAGTAATACTCCATTGTGTGTGTGTGTGTGTGTGTGTGTGTGTGTGTGTGTGTGACTTTTCTTTATCCATTTATTTATTGAAGGACACCTAGGTTGGCCCCATAGTCTGGCTATTGTGAATTGTGCTGCTATAAACATTGATGTAGCTACGTCCCTTTAGTATGCTGATTTTAGATCTTTTGGATATATACTGAGTAGTGAGATAGCTGGGTCAAATGGTGATTCCAGTCCAAGTTTTATGAGGACTCTCCATACTGATTTCCACAGTGGTTGTACTAGTCTGTGGTCCCATTGACAATGTATGATTTTACCTTTACCCCCAAATTCTCACTAGCATTTATTATTATTTGTATTCTGGATAATTGACATTCTGATTGAATTGAGATGAAATCTTGGTGTAGTTTTGATTTGCATTTCCCTGATTGCTAGCGATGTTAAACTTTTTCTCATATATTTGTTGGCCATTTGTATTTCTTCTTTTGAGAGATGTCTGCTCAGTTCTTTTTCCCATTTATTGATTAGGTGTTTTTTTGGCATTAAACTTTTTGAGTTCTTTGTGTATTCTGGATATTAATCCCCCATCAGAGAAGTAGCTGGCAAAGATTTTCTCTTCCATTCTGTAGACTCTCTCTTGGTGTTCTCAATTGTTTCCTTTGTGGTGCAGAAGATTTTTAATTGGTTCTTAGTTTTATTTCTTGAGTTTTAGCGGTCCTGTTAAGAAAGCTGGTGCCTGTACCATTATAACCAATACGATGGAGTGTTGACCCTGTGTTTTCCTCTAGCAGTGGTGAAGTTTCTGGTGTAATTCATGTCTGTGATCCACTTTGATTTGACTTTTGTGCAGGGTCTCACCCCTCTCTTTACAGTTGAAAACCACATTGGTTATTTTGGTTTGAGATCTTTAGTTGGAAGTGAAAAACAGAATGTGAACCAGCCTCGAAAAAAAAAAAGAAAAAATATTAATTCATGTACCAATGAAGAGGAGCACGCAGTGCTGCCTGTCTCCCGTCACTTGCTTTCTGACTTTCTCTCCTCCCCTGGGTCTTGCTTTCTTCAAACATTGCCTTCATCCCCACCAGGCTAGACTCACACGTATACGCCTAAATCCAGAGAAGAGAATGGATGTCAGGTGAGCTACCACACTGCCTCCTCTTGGCTCCCCCAAGACGACAGGAGGACCCCCCGGCCCTCGCCCTCACAGCTGCGTCCAATGGAATAGAAAGTCCAACGGAATAGATGCAGGAGTGTGCAAGAGACCACCTGGAGTCCTCTTCATCTAGAAAGCAAAACCATCACCAAAATACACCCCTTTTCCTCTTATATTTAGAATTGGCCAGAATTGCCGTTCTTGACTCTCTGCGGCAGAATTTAGGCAAATACATTACTAAACTGAAGAAAATTAGGATTTTGATCACCAAGAAAAATGAGGGGGGTGCATTTCAGGTAGGCAATTAAAAAAATGTCTGCTACATTTTAAAATGAGATATCAAATATGGTATTTATTTGTTTAATATGTGACATTCCTCCAGATTGTGAACTCCACAGAATAGGGACTGTGTAATTTGTTCATTAAAAAAAAACAAAACAAAACCCTACACTTAGTTGGTGCCTAGCAGCTGCTCAGTAAGCATCATCTGACTGAGTGGAACACAGAGCAGGAAGGATGGAGGTTTAATGCATCGTTGTGAACTGGGGTCTGTACTTCCTAGATTGCATTATTTTTTACCTGATATACTTTTCCTCATTTATGATAAATCTCACCCATGTGACCACAGTACATTATGAGTTATGACTGCAGGGGTTTCTCATACTTGCCTTGTTTCTGAAGTGACTTTGAAAGTTTTGAGGAGTACTTCTCAGGTATTTTATAGAATGTTTCTGTTATTTTGCTCATTATTAGACTGGGGTTATGGGTTTGGGGGAAGAAGAGCATAGAAGCAGATTGCCTTTTTTACCGCATCATATCAGGAGCATATGGCACGGCAGGACTGACCTTTGTGGATGTTCATCCTGACCACACCACTGAGGTAATGATTGTTAGTTTTCTCTGCAGCAAAGTTCCTCTTTTTGATTGGTTTATGTACTGTGTACTTTGGAAAGAAGTCACTGCCCAGCCCACATTTAAGGAGTGAGGAGTTACACTCCACCTCTTTGCAGGCAGAATGTCTACATAAATTTTGATGCAATTGCATGGGGGATTTATCTCATTTATGTATTTATTATGCATTTATTCATTTTAACCTCAATATGTAAAAGGTTTAATTGACATAATTTGCATAGCATAAAGTTCACCCTTTGTAAGCATACAGTTCTGTGGTTTTTAGAGTCAGCAGTTGTATAATCATGAACACTAATTCTATAGCATGTTTGACGTGACAGAAAGAAATCCTGTGCTCATTAGCAGGCAGTGCCTGTCCTCCCCTCCCCTTTGTCCTGCAAACACCAATTTAGCACCTCCTGTCTCTATGGATTTGCTAATTCTTGATTCATCACAGAGATGGAATCATGTCATACGTGCCCTGGTAGCAGGCTTCTTTCCCTGACGGTGTTTCCATGATCGTACATGTGGTGTTTCTCAGAACTTCCTTCACTTTCACCGTAATATTCTTTTGTGTGCACGTATCCCATTTTGTTGATTCATCCGTTAATAAAGACTATGGGTTGTTTTCACTTTTTGGATAATGGTGCTGAGAATGTTTATGTCCAAGTTTGTGGGTAGACATAGTTTTCTGGGTATGTATCCTGAAAGGGACTTGCTGAGTCACGTGGGTCCTGTGTGTTTTCTAAGGCACCATCCCACACTCCCACCGGTGCTGGCAGGGTGCTCTGCATCCTCGTCCACACCGACTGTGTGCGTTTCTAGTTTCTAGTGTTTCATTCTGGAGGAGGGGAAGTGACTTTCCACTGTGGTCTTGATGCACTTTTCCTTTAATGAAGGATGATGGTGGATGTTTTTTATTTGCTTATTGACCATATGTCAGTTTAAAAGATATACTTTTGTGTGTACCTTCTTTGGAGGAAAATCTACCCAACTCCTGTGCCTATTTTTTAAGGTGATGATTTGCTTTTAATTGTTCTTTTGTAAGAGTCCATGTTTTTAAAATGTCCACCTCAGAAGAAATATCTGGAAATATCAGGAGAAATGTATGCAGACCATCCCTGAGTGGGTGACAGGAGATCGTGCAGTCAGCTGTTGATGCACCCACCTTGGGCTCAACACCAATGCTTTCACGTTGATTGGCTTTGCACAGTGCTCCACTTTACTGTGAATAAGCAGGGCGGCATGGCTGAGTGCTAATCTAGTGGCATCATCTGTTGGGCACCTTTATCCTTCCTTTTCCAATCCTAAATTGTCATCTTTCTTTGCCCTGCCCCGAAGTGTAAGTGCTTTTTTTGAGCTTCTGTCCTCCGATCACCTCTCCTCTCAAGCTAAATCTCTGGAAGCCCTCTTCCAAGCGTATGCTGTCTATCTCTCATCCCAATCTCTCTTCGGGACACTAGTCCAATATATCTTATTGTCTACCAGGCTTTTGCACCAGAATGTCCTGTCCTGTAAGTACTTTAAAGTCAATATGTCTGTACCTCCTCTTTAATTACCCTTTGTGAAACTTTGTTTTCCCTGTGGTTTTGATTTAAAGAGCCTGCAGCTCAGTCACTCAAGCATATGAAGCATAAGAACTTTTGAGGCAGGGTTGCCTGAGTTCTCAGCCTCTGGGGATAGTAAGCATTTCCCAGGTCACATTCTTAGAGATGTGATTTAGTATTTCTGGTACTGATCAGGGAGCAGGAACTCTATCATTTTCCTAGATACTTGTGGGAGTGACCTGGTTTGGAGGTCATTGTTGGAGGTTCTGCCATTGGAATGTCTCAGTCCCTCCATGTAGACCTTTTCTTACCATCCGCTGTCTCTGCTCTTGGCGGGGTCCTACCATTGTGGTGACCTGCAGCCTGCTCGGAGGCCTTTCTATCCCTTCTCTATTCAGTGCTTCCTTCGCACTGCTGCCAGAATGACCTCCCTGAAATACAGATGGGCTAATGTCACATGTGGAATCGAAATGACTCGATGACTTCCCATTCCCTACAAAGAGTAAGTGTAAACGTCTTGGTGTGGCCTTTCTTGCTCCTCATGGCCCTGCAGTTATTTGCTTTTTCCTGCTCTTCTCCTGACACTTCCTAAAAGCAGTCTGCATTCAGCTACTTAGCCTGTGGTTTCCATTGTCATTCATGCAACTCTTTCTTGCTGCGCCCTTTCCTTGGATGGCTGTGTGACCTATGAGTCTTATCTCTACAAAGAACCATGGTATATTGATTTGGCTTTGGTATAATAATGTGGAAACTAACCAGAGGTAGCATCTTTGTCCTTTTGGACTGCTAAAACAAAAGGACTTTAGACTGAGTAATCTGTAAATAATAGAAATTTGATTCTCACAGTTCTGGCAACTGGAAGTTCAAGTTCAGGCTGCCTGAGGATTTGGTAAGAGCTTCCAAGATAATGCCTTCTTGCTGCAATCTCCTATGGAGGAAAAATAGACACTGTATCCTCAGGTGACAGAGGGTGGAAAGGGATGAACTTGTTCCCTCGAACCCTTTTATAAGGGTACGGATTCCATTTGTGAGGGCTTTAATCTCATGACTTCATCACTTCCCCCCAAGGCCCTACCTACTTCTTAACACTGTTGCATCAGGATTAAATTTCAACGTGAATTTTGGAGGGGCACAAACATTGACACCACAGCAGGTAGCCTTTTCAAATAACTTATTTATTATTTATTAATGACAAAAATTATACAGGGTAAGACTGGTAAATCTATTTAAAAAAGCTTTTTTAAAAATTAATACGTAACACACACATATATATACTCTATTCTCTTGGGTTAAGGCACAGCATCTGAGTCGCCAGGTGGTGTCTGCCACGACATACTAGTGGCATTGGAGGACCAGTTGCTCTTCTTTTCTCCAGTTGCTGGATTCAGAGTAGAAGCTTCTGTGCGAGCTCCTGGTCCTAGACTTAAGCTCCCAGCATTAGCAGAGGGAAAGAATAACATTGTTGCAGTTGGAGCAAATATGCAATTTCCAGAACTCACATTTTTTGGTCACATGTATGGTTAGTGCACTTGTGTCTGGTGCTTGCACTCAGCTGTTTGTAGGTTTATATATATATATATAAATTCTTAGGTAAACCTAATGTGTTTATTCTAGTTAAAATTTGCACAATCAAGTTCTGATACCTGTAGCTGTCTGGCTAGCTTTGTGCATATGTTGAGTTGCGTTCTGGAATGGTGGTTTCCTTCTCTTGACACAGCTACTCCCCCGTATCCAGATCTGGGATTTCAAATCATGCTTCATGCTCACATTCAGAAACTTTCTCTCTGACTTCTTGTCTAATATCTACTCATTTGTATCTTACATATCTGAAGCTTAAATATTCCACATCCTCTAGGCTTCTATGATAGCCTTTTTTAAAACATTTAAATAAAAATTTTAAACATTTAAATAAAATTGCTTGATTTCCCACATACTGAGAAATCTGGTCTCTTTCCTCTGTGTTACCCAGAGCTGCCTTTCCTAAGTGTATCTTGGAAAGTGGCAGATCATTCCTGTTCACCAATATCTGGAGCCTCTCCCCATAGGTAGACTATTCTTTGCTTTGTGGAAGAAGTGTATCTTTACCATATGACTGGCTTTGGCCAATAAAATTTGAGAGGAAATACCACGTGTCAGTTCCTGTTACTCTACATCATTCTCTTTTCTCTCTGACAAGAGATTACTTTTGTTGTTCCAAATAGCGGTTTCTCTGTCTGATGGTCCCAATGTGAAGATGGCAACCAGCTGAAGAAGAACCTTTAGCTAATCTATGATGAACTTTGTTATGGGAGAAAAGCAAATCTTTGCTTTTTTGTACTGCCAATAACTTGGGGTTCTTTGTTATCACAGCATGTCCTAGGACCTAAAAGAATGCCTGGTATCTAGTCGGTGTTTATTAAGTATCCAATGAATAAATGAATTTGAATAAGTCACTTTCCAGGAATCTCAAACTGGAAATATCATGCTTTTGGTCTTCTTTTCTTCAGTGCATGATGTGCCAGTGAGTTCATAGCACAGGATTAAGGAGCCACTGTCTTAAAGCATTTGTGTTTTGAAGAGTGCTTGAAAAAAGGAAACATTTAAAAAATTAAGACAGGTATATCCTGTGGAAAAGAACACAGATCTCATGTTGATTTTAAAGGAAAAATGCCAGTCTTCCAAGAGTTTTCATGTCAGTAGAGTACTGCTTTCGACTAGGTTCCTAAGATTCATTCACTGGACGTGTTTGGTAATCTCCATGTCTCAGTTTTATCCTCTGTAAAATGTCTACAGTTTTGAACGAGAGAGATGTCATACTCTTTAGAAGGGGTCCTTTAGTGTGGATAGCAGCAGAACACCAGCCAGCAGCCCTGGACTCTTAGATTATTTCATCTAGAATCTCAGGTTCAGAAAGTGCATGAACAATTCTGCTGTGTGTACCAATGGATGTTTTTGAGGAATAATACAGTTGAAAGTACTTGGAAAATTATGAAGCTGTATTTTTCTAACTGAACTATGATATGAAATCTTGCAATCTTTTCAAATGATTTTACCTACATTATGTTTCCACTAGGTGGCAGCATGTCCCTGGTATTCTATAATTTTTGCGGTTTGTGTGTAATCTCAGAAAATAATTTAACCACCATTTTAAATGAGTACCTCATTCTCAACTTGCTTTTTCTTCTTTCTTGTCCCATATGCCCTCTTTCCTTCTAGACAATTTCAAAAACCATTCTTACTCATTTAGAAAGATAAATGAAGTAAAAATGAATCTAATCTCCCTAAGACTAAGCAATTATTCTAGGACTTCTTCATTTGGGAAGAATTATTAGATAACTTAATTTTGCTCTGGTGTAAGCAAATTACTTTAGTGTAATTTTTGCTATCTAAGTACTTAAAATAATTAAAGATCATCTACAGAAACCTTGCTTTTTCTTTTTCTCTTTCTTTATTTTGCAGTATTGGGCATTGAACCCAGGGGTGCTCTGTCACTGAGGTACACTTCCAGCCCTTTTTATTTACTTCATTTTGATGTAGGATCTTACTCAGTTTTAGAGCCGGCCTTGACTTTGGGTTCCTCCTGCTTCAGCCTCCCAAGTAGCTGGGATCACAGATGCGGGCTGCCATGCCTGGCACCCTTTGCTATGAATTCTTTAAAAATTATTCTTTTCAATAAACTTATGCAGACATTTTTGACTGTGATGTCTGCTTTATTCTGTATATCAGAAGATCATCACATAATTGTTACGCTGAGGATCCAAGATGGCGGCCTAGAGGGAGACTGCACCTCCGGTCGCTCCACAACCCAGGAGTTAAGAAGGGGAGGCATTGAGAGACTCGGACTGAAGTGGAGCCACGGGTGAGTCTGCCCACTGGGTAAAGCTCGGCCCGGGTGGCAGGCCCAGATAGAGGTGGCTTATCGGAGCCGGGCAGGGCAGCTAGAGTCATCCACAGGCAGTCCTGCGCACTCCGGCGGTGGGCCCCGCCCACACAGCCAGCTTCTCCAGGTTCTCGGAACGGAACTGGCCTGCTAGTGAGAGCCTGTCTGAACAGAGCAGGCTCCGAGTCCCGGAGCCCCTGCAGTGCAGTGTACTCCTGCAAAGAACCAGCGGAGAGCCTCGATCTGCAGTCAGCCTCAGGGATAAGGGCAGGGCAGCCGGAGACCTCTTCAGGCGGCTCTGCCCACTCCGGCTGCGGGCTCTCTTCACGGGGCGATCCAAGATGGTGGCCTAGAGGGAGACTGCACCCCCGGTCGCTCCACAACCCAGGAGTTAAGAAGGGGAGGCATTGAGAGACTCGGACTGAAGTGGAGCCACGGGTGAGTCTGCCCACTGGGTAAAGCTCAGGCCGGGTGGCAGGCCCAGATAGAGGTGGCTTAGCAGAGCCGGGCAGGGCAGCTTGAGTCTTCCCAAGGTAGTCTCCCACACTCCGGCAGTGGGCTCTTCCCACACGGCCAGCTGCACGGTGCAGGCCCACAGTGAGAGCATTTCCGCACAGAGCCAGTTCCAAAACGTGGAACCAGTAGGGGGCTAGGGGCAGTATTCTTCGAATGAGCTGCTTTATCAGATTCCTCCAAGACATCAGGCTACTGAAGGCTGGGAGGTGATACACTGGAAATCTACTGGGACACTATAAGCCAATAGTGGAAAACTGCAATATCTCAGGGTCCCACTGACAACTGACCATTATGAGAAAACAAGGGAAGAAAATGTCCCAAACAAACCTAGATACTACATCAATAAAACCCAATGACAGCAGAGCAGAAGAAATGTCAGAAAGGGAGTTCAGAATGTACGTAATTAAAACGATCAGGGAAGCTAATGAGGAGATGAAAGAGCAAATGCAGGCATTGAAGGAGGAGATGAAAGAGCAAATGCAGGCATTAAATGATCGCACCAATCAACAGTTAAAAGACCAAATACGGGAAGCAAGAGATCATTTCAATAAAGAGTTAGAGATACTGAAAAAAAAACCAAACTGAAATCCTTGAAATGAAGGAAACAATAAACCAAGTTAAAAACTCCATAGAAAGCATAACCAATAGGATAGAACACCTGGAAGACAGAACCTCAGACATTGAAGACAAAATATTTAACCTTGAAAACAAAGTGGAACAAACAGAGAAGATGGTAAGAAATCATGAACAGAATCTCCAAGAACTATGGGATATCATGAAAAGGCCAAATTTGAGAATTATTGGGATTGAGGAAGGCTTAGAGAAACAAACCAAAGGAATGAACAGTCTATTCAATGAAATAATAACAGAAAATTTCCCAAATCTGAAGAACGAAATGGAAAACCAAGTACAAGAGGCTTATAGAACTCCAAACATACAAATTACAACAGACCCACACCAAGGCACATTATTATGAAAATACCTAACATACAAAATAAAGACAGAATTTTAAAGGCCGCGAGAGAAAAGAATCAAATTACATTCAGAGGGAAACCAATAAGAATATCAGCAGATTTTTCAATCCAGACCCTAAAAGCTAGAAGGGCCTGGAACAACATATACCAAGCCCTGAAAGAAAATGGATGCCAACCAAGAATCTTATACCCAGCAAAACTTACCTTCAAATTTGACGATGAAATAAGATCCTTCCATGATAAACAAAAGCTAAAGGAATTTATAAAAAGAAAGCCAGCATTACAGAACATTCTCAGCAAAATATTCCATGAGGAAGAGATGAAAAACAACGATGCAAATCAGCAACAGGAGGCGCTAGCCTAAAGGAATAGCCAAATAAAGGAGAAACCAAATCATGTCAAAAACAAATATGAGTCAATTGACTGGGAATACAAATCATATCACAATAATAACCCTGAATGTTAATGGCCTGAATTCATCAATCAAAAGACACAGACTGGCAGATTGGATTAAAAAGAAAAATCTAACAATATGCTGCCTGCAAGAGACTCATCTCATAGAAAGAGACACCCATAGACTAAAGGTGAAAGGATGGGGAAAAACATACCATGCACACGGACACAGCAAAAAAGCTGGAGTATCCATCCTCATCTCAGATAATGTGGACTTCAAACCAAAACTAGTCAGAAGGGATAAAGAAGGACATTACATGCTGCTTAAGGGAAGCATAAATCAGCAAGACATAACAATCATAAATATCTATGCCCCGAACATTGGCTCATCCACGTACGTCAAACAAATCCTTCTCAATTCCAGAAACCAAATAGACCACAACACAATAATACTAGGCGATTTTAACACACCTCTCTCACCACTGGATAGATCGTCCAAACAAAAATTGAATAAAGAAACTATAGATCTCAACAACACAATCAGCAATTTAGACTTAACGGACATATATAGAATATACCATCCAACACAGAATGAATACACTTTCTTCTCAGCAGCACATGGATCCTTCTCTAAAATAGACCATATTTTATGCCACAAAGCTACTGTTAGTAAATACAAGAAGATAGAGATACTACCTTGTACTCTATCAGATCATAATGGATTGAAATTAGAAATAAATGACAGAATAAAAAACAGAAACTTCTCCAATACCTGGAGACTAAATAATACACTATTATATGATGAATGGATAACAGAAGACATCAGGAGGGAAATAAAAAAATTCTTAGAAGTAAACGAGAACAAAGACACATCATATCAAAATCTCTGGGACACTATGAAAGCAGTACTTAGAGGAAGATTTATTTCATGGGGTGCATTCAAAAAAAGAAGTAGAAATCAACAAATAAACGACTTAACACTACAGCTCAAAGCACTAGAAAAAGAAGAGCAGACCAATACCAAAAGTAGTAGAAGACAGGAAATAGTTAAAATCAGAGCCGAAATCAACAAAATCGAAACAAAAGAAACAATCGGAAAAATTAATAAAATAAATAGTTGGTTCTTTGAAAAAATAAATAAAATTGATAAACCCTTAGCCACACTAACAAAGAGAAAGAGGGAGAAAACTCAAATTACTAAAATTCGGAATGAACAAGGAAACATCACAACAGACACGAGTGAAATACAAAACATAATTAGAAGCTATTTCGAAAATCTATACTCCAACAAAACAGAAAACCTTGAAGACATCAACAAATTTCTAGAGACATATGAACTACCTAAACTGAACGAGGAGGACATACACAACTTAAATAAACCAATTTCAAGCAATGAAATAGAAGAGGTCATCAAAAGCCTACCAACAAAGAAAAGTCCAGGACCAGATGGGTTCTCAGCCGAGTTCTACAAAACCTTTAAAGAAGAGCTCATTCCAATACTCCTCAAACTATTCCATGAAATAGAAGAGGAGGGAACCCTACCAAACTCGTTCTATGAAGCCAATATCACCCTGATACCTAAACCAGACAGAGACACATCAAGGAAAGAAAATTTCAGACCAATATCCTTAATGAACATCGATGCAAAAATTCTCAACAAAATTTTAGCAAATCGCATACAAATATATATTAAAAAGATAGTGCACCACGATCAAGTGGGTTTTATCCCAGGGATGCAAGGTTGGTTCAACATTCGGAAATCAATAAATGTCATTCACCATATCAACAGACTTAAAGTTAAGAATCACATGATTATTTCGATAGATGCAGAAAAAGCATTTGATAAAATACAGCATCCCTTCATGCTCAAAACACTAGAAAAAATTGGGGTAATGGGAACATTCCTAAACATTATAAAGGCCATCTACGCTAAGCCCATGGCTAATATCATTCTAAATGGTGAAAAACTGAAAGCGTTCCCCCTAAAAACTGGAACAAGGCAGGGATGCCCTCTTTCACCGCTTCTATTCAACATCGTCCTTGAGACTCTAGCCAGAGCAATCAGACAAACCAAAGAAATTAAAGGGATACGAATAGGAAAAGAAGAACTCAAACTATCCCTGTTCGCTGATGACATGATTATATATTTAGAGGAACCTGGAAATTCCACCAGAAAACTTTTAGAACTCATAAGTGAATTCAGTAAAGTAGCAGGTTACAAGATCAATGCTCATAAATCCAATGCATTTTTATACATAAGTGATGAATCTTCAGAAAGAGAAATTAGGAAAACTACCCCATTCACAATAGCATCGAAGAAAATAAAATACTTGGGAATCAATCCCACAAAAGAGGTGAAAGACCTCTACAATGAGAACTACAGAACACTAAAGAAAGAAATTCAAGAAAACCTTAGAAGATGGAAAGATCTCCCATGTTCCTGGATAGGCAGAATTAATATCGTCAAAATGGCTATACTACCTAAAGTTCTATACAGATTCAATGCAATTCCAATTAAAATCCCAATGATGTACCTCACAGAAATAGAGCAAGCAATTATGAAATTCATCTGGAAGAATAAAAAACCTAGAATAGCTAAAGCAATCCTCAGTAGCAAGAGCGAAGCAGGGGGTATTGCAATACCAGATCTTCAACTATACTACAAAGCAATAGTAACAAAAACGGCATGGTATTGGTACCAAAATAGACAGGTAGATCAATGGTACAGAATAGAGGACATGGACACAAACCCAAATAAATACAATTTTCTCATACTAGACAAAGGTTCCAACAATATGCAATGGAGAAAAGATAGCCTCTTCAACAAATGGTGCTGGGAAAACTGGAAAACTATATGCAATAGAATGAAACTAAACCCCTATCTCTCACCCTACACAAAACTCAACTCAAAATGGATCAAGGACCTCGGAATCAGACCAGAGACCCTGCATCTTATAGAAGAAAAAGTAGGTCCAAATCTTCAACTTGTTGGCTCAGGATCAGATTTCCTTAACAGGACTCCCATAGCACAAGAAATAAAAGCAAGAATAAACAACTGGGATAGATTCAAACTAAAAAGCTTTCTGTCAGCAAAGGAAACTATCAGAAATGTGAAGAGAGAGCCTACAGAGTGGGAGAATATCTTTGCCAACCATACCTCAGATAGAGCGCTAATTTCCAGAATCTATAAAGAACTCAAAAAACTCTACACCAAGAATACAAATAATCCAATCAACAAATGGGCTAAGGAAATGAACAGACACTTCACAGAAGAAGATGTACAAGTAATCACCAGATATATGAAAAAATGTTCAACGTCCCTAGTAATAAGGGAAATGCAAATCAAAACTACCCTAAGATTTCATCTCACCCCAATTAGAATGGCGATTATCAAGAATACAAGCAACAATAGGTGTTGGCGAGGATGTGGTGAAAAAGGAACACTCATACATTGCTGGTGGGGTTGCAAATTAGTGCAACCACTCTGGAAAGCAGTGTGGAGATTCCTCAGAAAGCTTGGAATGGAAACACCATTTGACCCAGCTATCCCACTCCTTGGCCTATACCCAAAGGACTTAAAAGCAGCATACTACAGAGATACAGCCACATCAATGTTCATTGCTGCTCAATTCACCATAGCCAGATTGTGGAACCAACCTAGATGTCCTTCGGTTGATGAATGGATAAAGAAACTGTGGCATATTTATACAATGGAATATTACTCCGCAATGAAGAATGATAAAATTATGGCATTTGTAGGCAAATGGTTGAAATTGGAGAATATCATGCTAAGTGAGATAAGCCAATCTCAAAAAACTAAAGGACGAATGATCTCGCTGATAAGCGGATGAGGACATATAATGGGGGGTGGGACGGGCTAGCATTAGGTTTAGGGTTAGGTTTAGAGTTAGGCTAAGGAGAGCGGTAAGAATGAAGGAAAGAAGGACTGTGTAGAGGGAAAAGAGGGGTGGGAGGGGTGGGAGGGGTGGGAGGGGTGGGGGGGAGGGGAAAAATATAATAAACATCATTACCCTATGTAAACGTAAAAAAATAAATAAATAAATAAAAAAAAATTATCATAATGATCTAAAAAAAATAAAGTGTGTTGTGGTTAGGAATCCTAAAAAAAAAAAAAAAAAAAAAAAAAATTGTTACGCTGTCTCCTTTGATGTTTATGACATGTTTGAGAAACACTTTATTGTGCTACCATTTCAGTTTACTTTGTGTCAGAATTTCTTAGAGAATTAATTCTAGAAGATTAATTAAATGAGAAAAGGTCCTTGCAAAGCTTGATAAATTATTCCCTGTCGACTTCTGTCGATATGAAGGACTCAATGTAGTTGATGACAGAGGTGTATTAAAGTGGTCTTGCCTTATTGCAAACGAAAAAATTCAGAATTATTCAGCAGCACGATGCATTGCATTCACTTGTATGGGGACCACCAATGCAATTTTTAAACTGCTGCACTCATATTCTGTGTAAGAGAAAGTGCTCTGAAAAATTAGGCTATTTAAGATAGTTTATAAAAGGATGTAAATAGAGGAAATCTTCATTTATAAATTGGCTAACATTTGACAGTAAAATTCAATTGCTTTGTGTCAAATAAATCCTGCTGTTTTCAGGGGGGAAAAAGTTTTTTTAAAAAAATTTTTGCTTTAAAATGACTGAAATTAAATTGATATGTCACTGGAAAGTTTAATATATTTTGCTTATGGTCATGGTTATGAAATTCCATTTTTTCTCTTTTATAGTATAATGGTAGGTTGTGGGCATTATGTGCATAAGTATTTAAAACTTTTTTTTGAGGAAGATGATCTTTCCCTTGTCCCTGTTCTTTGCAAAGGAACTTAACTACCACATGAGGTGAAAAAACTCTGATGTTTGATCATCATTATATATTTCTGATTAAGTTTAAAAATTGCTTTAGAAATTTTGTCCAGCCAAATATCGGTCCCCATTTGCACAAGGGGGAAGATAGAAGAACATTGTATCTTAGTATCAGCAAAGGATTTTAGAGAAATCCCACAATTTCTTTTACAAAGATTAGAAAGTGACACTGCCTAGCTAGTAGGTTAGTTAGGCAGGTTCCCTGCAAGTTGAGCAAATGGACCTAAGTGCTGTGGTGAGTAAACAGAGAAGGTGAGGCGAAAGCCAGCAGCGAGCCGGCTCCTGGTCCCAGGTCCTTCCCTGCCGCATCTTCACTGGGAACTCAGGAAGTGTGCTTCACAAATTTGTTGGTAAGAGAAAATGGAGAGTTGGTTTTGGTTTGAGAGGAGCAGTTTTCAAAATATGATGTCCCAAAGTGGAATAAATGGATACAAATGTGTATTTGCATTAGTAAATTTTGTCATAAAAGTAGAAAATAAGATACTTGTTTTACTTGAAAATGAGGTGAGTTAGTTATTGGAAAAATCAGTGGTCTTGTCTTGGAAACACATGAACCCATGTGAAATTACTATTCTTATAGTCTTGTCTTGAAACATATCAGGCTGAACAAAGCTGTTAAAACTATTTGGGCATGGAAGAAAAGTAAGAGAAGAGTAATAGTTATGAGCTACTATTGAGTTATTGAACACCGACTGTGATAGTTCCTGTGTTAAATCCTTTTAATGGGTTATCTAATTGAATTCACAACAACCCTATGAGTTAGGTAGTACTGTTAGCCCTTTTTTGCAAATGAGAAAAAAGAGGTTTAAATGATTTTCTCATTACCTGTACAAACAGTAAATAATACAGTTGACCTACTGTATTTTTGGGTTCCACATCTGTGGATTCAATCAACATCTGTGGATAAAAAATATTTGAAAAAATAATTGTGTCTGTACTGAACATATACAGACTTTTTTGGGGTCATTATTCCATAAATAATATAGTATAACAACTATTTGCATAGTGTGATGGTTTGGCTATGAGGTGTCCCCCCAAAGTTCCTGATAATTCGGGAATATTCAGAGGCAAAATGATTGGATTATGAGAGTTGTGACCTCAGCAGTCCATCTCAGTTTGAATGGACTGACTGGGTGGTAACTGTAGGTAGGTGGGGTATGACTGAACAAGGTGGGTCTCTGGGGTGTGCCCTGGAAGGGAGCAGCTTTCCTGTGGCCCCTTCCTCCTGTCTCTCTGGTTCCTGGCCCAGCTGGCATGGGCTGAGTAGCTTTCTTCCACTGGGCCCTTCCCCCATGATGTCCAGTCTCACCTTGGGCCTAGCCAGAGCAATGGAGTCAGCCTTCTATGGATTAAGATCCCTGAAATTATGAGTTCCAAATAAATTTTTTGTCCTCTAAGTTATTCTTGTTGGGTATTTTGGTCACAGTGATGAGAAGCAAACTAAAACACATAGTCTTTGCATCATATTAGGTATAATAACTAATCCAGAGATGATTTAAAGTCTGTGGGAGCATGTGTGTAGATTGTCTGCAGATAGTCTTGTCATTTTATACAAGGGCACATGCATCTGTGGGTTCTGGTGTCTGAGGGTGATACTGGAACCCATCCTGCACTGACACTGAGGGACGACTATGTAACTTGGAATGGAATCTGAGTCAGAATCCCGAGGCTATGCGCCTGACTTACAATATACATTGCTTCCCGGAGAAAAGTATCCTGGAACCCCAGAGGAACATTTCCACAGAGTAGTCATTAAATGCTTCAGGCAGGTAAGGAAAGATAAAAATTTAATATGGCAACAGATGACCTCATTTAAAGTCCTTTTGGTGGGGTGTTGAGGGAGATATAATAGCACACTGGACAGTGACTAGGGAAGTGAGGGTGCTGGGTGAAGAGAGGCCAGAGGACGGAGGACAAGCTAATAGATGACTATGGGCAGAGATGATCAGAAAACCAGGAGGGAATTGGGGGAGGGTCAAGGCTTGGGTTAAAAGGCGGAGATTCTATGTTATAATAAGAGAATGTAAAAGCCAAATAACCAAGAAATAGACAAATAACCTGTTCCTCCCTCTTTGTCCCTCTCTCTTGACATTTAAAATGTTTTTTTAAAGTACATTAAAAATGCTGTTACTTCGATTGTAGATTTACTCAACTAGAAATCACATACAATTAAAAATTTAATGCAGTGAATACTTTGGAGTCAAGTCAGGTGGGGACTTGTGGCAGGCAGGAGATTTGATTTATTTTCCAAAATTATTTGCTGGAGAAAGTTGATGTTCCAGCCCATCAGCGTCACGAGCAGGGCCAAGCTGGCATTCATTTCTCACCTTTCCCCTCAGCTAATCACCTTGATTGGTTCAGCCAGTGCTACGATGAGCTGCCATTGCTCCAGGTATAGTAATCTCACACCTCTCTGCTGGCAAGTGATCTGCAGAGGTCGGTGTCACCTAGTTCTGGATAATGAGAGGGCGAAGTCTTTTGTGTGAGGCTCCCAGGAAAGCTTTCGCTTTTCTCATCAGAAGAAACAAAGGCTTTGTTGACGTGGCCCTTCACCCTTGCTCATGGCCAGGACTCCAGACATGATGATTGGAGGTCATCCTTTGAATGTGAGGCTACAAGCCTGACAGCAGAGTCTGTGTCTGAAGGGTGGCAAAGGGGACTTTAGAAAGAACTCGGTGTTGACCAGCTCTGCGCTGCCCGACTTTCCATCTCTCGTTCCAGGAGGCAGGCTTATATCAGTGTAAGTCACTGCAAGTCAGGGGTTTTTTTGTGGTTGTTGCTTACAACAATCCTTTCTCAGCCTTTTCTTATAAATGTGCACTTTATGGCAGATTTTAAGGTAGAGACACACTTTGTTTAATGATGGGAATACCTTCTGAGAAATGCATTGTTAGGTGATTTTGTGCAAACATCATGGAGTGTACCCAAAGAAACTAAGATGGCTACAGTGTCACCAGGGGACGTCATCTATGGGACCACCTTCAGAAGTGTCGCACATGCCGACCAAAATGTTGGTGTGAGTGTATCTACTTAATTACTAGAGTTAAGTAAGCCCTCTTTTACTTCCACAGCATACCGTAGCTCATCAAGAGGATTGAAAATGATTTGGCTTATCAATTTCAAAAACAATTTAGTCTTTACAAATTATGTTGGATCACTCCATCTTTCATTTCTATTAGGAATGCATTTCTAGTTTCTTCCCAGAGACTAGAGCAGTTCCTTATGATATCCTTGTGAGCTTTATGTCCACAGTATTCATAAAACATTTTGCCGTGGAAGAATCTGAAGCATGAAGCCATCAGAGATGGTTTTCACAGCAGGACTAGATCAGCTCAAGAGAGTGTTTCATTAAACTATTTAGTTTATATTCTAGAAAATCTTAGTTGAAGAGATATTTTATGCCAAAGTGTCTACTAATTATGAAACTGCCAAAATGCACATTTGCTGGGATAGTTGGGTTAGGATGGAGTTAAATAAAAAAATTAATCCTCACTGTTCTGAAGGGTTCCTGGAATGATTATGATTATTCTTTGTTCTCAGCATCCAGATGTTGGACATAACTGAGGCAAGACTACTGAGGAGGGCGGTCTTCTGCCCCAGCATTATTTGTGTACTTAAGTATGCAAGAAGGTGGTGTGGAATTTTTCTTATAGTCTTCAAAGTATGTCAAATGAAGTAGCAAAATCTGGTTATAAGCATTTGCTTAACATAGACTAATTCTAATGCAGATACTTTATCTATTTTTACAGTATGACTTTGATTTTTGTGTCTAGGCAATGATATGCAGTGAAGTTTCTAGTCAATTCTGAGAGCACTGTGGAGAGAAAAAAATGACCTGCCAATTAGACACCGCCACCACCAACAAAAGTCTAGACACTACAATAAAAATCACCTTAATGACAATAGGAAAAACAACATTAAAATTATTGGAACCATTAAATCAAAATTTATCAAGCACATGAATAAACATCTCTGTGTATGACACAGAAAGTAAACAGAATTCCTAGCAAATATCTCCAGTTACACGAAGACGGAGCACTTTAATAGCTGATCTTTTTTTTTCATCCCTTGAGTCATGGCTTAATTAGCTACCAAAAGATTTAATCATTTCAAATCAGATGGTCAAATATTTTGGCCTCTCTTTAGTTTATCATAACATTGAACAAAGTATTAATAATTGGGTGTTGGTACTTTGAGTCAAACCTGTTAAGAAGAATTTAAGTTTCAGACTTCTATTAGGAGTTATATAAGAGAGCTTGGTTATTGCGTTTAACTTCAAATGGGTGCACAATTGCCTAGCAGTGCCGTGGTTTGGAATGTTCTTCAGTTTTTCAGGAGAACTTATAATCTTCAAGATACATTCCATTAGGGCTGGGGATATAGCTTAGTTGGTAGAGTGCTTGCCTTGCAAGCACAAGGCCCTGGGTTCAATCCCCCCCCCCCAAAAAAAGATACATTCCATTTTGAGGTGTGTCTATTAGTGTGAAATCAACAAAAGTTTGGGCATATAAAAATATGCTGTTGTGGTATGGATGTTGTGGCCTGTGTGTTAAAGCCTTGGTCCCTAGGGCGACCCCGCGGGAGGTGCTCTGACCTGCAGGAGGTTGTTAGAGGTGTGCCCTTGAAGGGGGTTGTGGGATTCTGGCCTCTTTTGCTTTTCACTTTCCGGTTCATGTTTTTAGACACATACTCCACACCATGGTCACATCAACCCCCACCCACTTTTCCAGGACTCAAAGCAATGAACCTGCCTGATCTAGGACTGGAACCTCAAAAAGCATGAACTAAAATAAAGCTTTTCTGTTTCTAAGTTAATTACTCAGATATTTTGTAGAGTAACAGAATGCTAAGTAACCCATATGCCTTCTTAAATAATGGCTAAAGATGTGTGTAACTTTGTTCTCTGCTTTTCAAAGTCATGAAATCTAGTTGCTTAATAGTGTTTGTTTTACAATTTGGTGAGTAAGGGCTGGGGTTGTGGCTCAGTGGTGAAGTGTTTGCCTAGCATGTGTGAGGTACCAGGTTCAATTCTCAGCACATATAAATAAAATAAAGATCCATCAACAACTAAAAATACATATAATTTAAAAAAATAATAATTTGGCGAGTAATACGGACATTGTGTGGGCCATTAGGTTGTCATCTGTCCACCGAAACCAAATTTGCTGTTTTCCATTGGCTGCTTTGAATCACATTCATAGGTGATTGTATTATTTGTCATGTATGAAGCGTACCTTATTGTCAATTATAGCTTAAGGATGTCCCCCTATCATTCACCCTTTTTCAAAAATTCTAGCTCTCACTAATGTAGTCTTCTCTCATGAACCTCATTTTTAGTCTTCCACATCAGCAGAAGAGTACCATATTTTTCTTTGCCAGGGAGCCAGCTGCTCCTTAGAATGTATCTTGGCATAGCATTTCAGTAGGTATATATCAAAAATGGCATTTAAGATGGAGGCTATTATTTGCAAACCTTGAATATCCTGCTCCTGTGTCAGTTATATAGTTTTAAAATTATTTTCATAATTTAGTTTTCTTTAATTCACTAATTGTTTTGTGTAACATTTGTCTAATCAACAAAGGTTTGTGCATGTAGGGGTCATGTTTTAAAATTCATGTATTACCTCAGGACTAGCCACACAAAGACACTTGCCACAATACTTGCTATTGACTGCATTAAACTTTGGAATATTTTGCACATAAAATTGTTTTGATGTACTAGACATAACAAAATACCACAGGCTTTAGCTTAAACATCAGACATTTATTTTCTCACAGTTCTGATGACTGGAAATCCTAGATCAAAGTACCAGCAGCTTTGGTTTTGGCTGGGATCTCTCTTTCTGCCTTGCAGATGGCTGCCTTCTTGCCGTGTGCTTACATACTGTTCCTTTCTTTGTGTGAGGTGTGGGGTACAAGAGAGAGAAAGAGAGAGAAAGATAAAGATTGAGATTGGGATCTTTTGTCTCTTTCTGTTTTCCTCTTGTAAGAACACCAGTCCAGTTGGATTAGGACATAACACTATCTCGTTTTACTTTAATTATCTCCACCAAGGCCCTGTCTCCAAATACAGATATGTTGGGAGTTGGGTTTCAGCATATGGATTTTGGGGGAACCTCTCTCAGGGAAAGAGCTGCTGAATTTTACTTTCCCCCTAAGTTTTTTTTCCTACTATATTTCTTCAACTTAACTTTTACTCATATTTTTCTTTAATTATGGAAGTTTCCCCTTCTGATATTTTCTGCTCTATATGGTTCAGCAGGTGCTAAAAATTTAGTATTTCCTATTTCAAGGAAATTTTATCCTGGCTGGAATGGTTCAAGGCTCTTCGGAGAGTTTTCCTGTGGAGATTTCCTTTGGAGGCAGCGCGTGCTCCAAGGCCAAGTTTTATTAAGTACCCGCTGCTCCCCTCTTCTGCACACCTCGAGCTTACCTCTGAGAGGCCAGCACTTCACACCAGGCTGCTAAACAACTACCTCAAGGACTTTTGTTAATCTTTTTTCTTTTGTAAAATTTGGAGCATAAGTGAATAATAGCCTTAAGTCTGATTGATGAGAACAAATGAGGCGAAACCTATCAGGTACAGAGGAAGGGGCTGCCAACTTGTAATTCTGTCAGGTAGTGGTCATAGGTTGTGTTGCTCATTTTTGACTAAAAGGGTTAACGTTTTCCTGTACAGATGCAGAGAAAGGCCAAAACTTATCTATTTGCCATAGAAACAATAATCATCAATAAACAACAATCATCAATGATAAGTTTTCTGCATTTAAACGTGTGCACATGCACACACACACACACACACACGGATACACACAAACACACACACACACACACACACCTGTACCAGACATTTAATTTATTACTATGACCACCCTATCATGTTCCATATTTTCTTTTCTGGTACTCAAAATTCTAGCTTCCTTAACAAATAATATTCTCATATCTATTGTAGAAAAACCATATTATCTCTAGATCTAATGCCTATTTTAATCATTGCTAAGTGGACTACTTACTTACCTTTGTAGTTCTTCTTTATCATTATTATATTTAAACTTATAAATCATAATTATCTAAGTTTATGGGGTATGATGTGATGTTTTAATACATGTATACAGTGAGGAATGAAAAAATCAAGTTAATGAATATACCCATTACCTTATGTACTTATTGTTATTTCTGGTGTGGCAAGACCTTTGAAATTTACACCCTTATTTATTTTGAAATATAAAATATGTTATTAATGATTGTTATTACCTTGATGTGCAGTAGTTCTCAAAAACTTATTTTTTTTGTTTAAATGAAACTTTGTACACTTTTAATAACATATCTTTACTCCCTTTTCCCACCCTCAGCCTCTGGTAATTACCTTTCTACTCGCTGTTTCTGTAAGTTGACATTTCTTTTATTCTACATGTGAGATTGTGCATTATCCTTCTGTGCCTGGTTTGTTTCACTTGCATAAAATCCTCCAAGTTCATCCATGCCTTCACAAATGATAGGGCTTTCTGTTTTTTAGAAAATCTTGTATACATGCTACATTTTCTTTATTCATTCATCTGCTGATTCCATATGTTGGATATTGTGAATAATGCTGCAGTAGACATATGAATGCAGATATCTCTTTGACATGTTGATTTCATTCCTTTGGATCCATGTATATATAGAAGTAGGATTGTTGTACCACATGATATTTCTATTTTTGGTTAACTAATTTACAGTCCCAGATAAGGTTATCTCTTCTCTGCATTCTCACAAACACTTATTATCTTTCATCTTTTTGATGATAGCCATTCTAGCATGTGTGAGGTGACATCTCATTGTGGTTTTTTTTTTTTTTTTTTTTTGCGGTGCCGGGGATTGAACCCAGAGCCTTGTGCTTGTGAGGTGAGCACTCTACCAACCAAGCTATCTCCCCAGCCCAATCATTGTGTTTTAAATTTGAATTTCCATAATGATTAAGGATGTCGAACATTTTTTCATGAACTCATTGGCCATATGTGTGTCTTCTTTTGAGAAATGTCTGCCCATTTTTAAGTCAGATTATTTGTTTTCTTGCTAAACTCTGTGGGTTATATCTTTACTTTGCTAATTGTTTCTTTTCTGTGCAGAAGCTTTTTAGTTTGATTAAATCCCATTTGTCTATTTTTGCTTTTGTTGCTTCAGGTTTTGGAATTAAAGTAAAAAAAAAATCATTACTTAGACTAATGTAGTGGAGCTTTTACCCTATGTTTTCTTCCAGTAGTTTCAGGTCTTAATTTTTTTAAAAAATTGATACCTAAATACATATGTTATGCATATTCATGGGGTACCATGAACTGCTTGATACATATATACATTGTATAATGTTTAAATCCAGCTAAATATAGTCATCTCCTCAAACATTTATTATTTCTTTGTGGTGAAAACTTGGAATCCTCTCTTCTAGCTTTTTGAAATGTATAGTACATCATTGTTATCTATAGCCACCCTACTGTGCAATAGCACCTGAGAGTTTCTTGCTCCTGTCTCGCTGTAGATTTGTGCCCAATGATCACCTTCACCACCTCCTCCACCATTACTGTCCGCAGCCTCTGGTAACCACATTGGAATTTTGATAGAGATCACATTGAATCTTTGCTTTGGAAGGATGGACATTTAAAAAATATAAATAACTCAGGATACCTATCCATTTATTTTGTCTTCTTCACTTTCTTTTATTATCACTTTAAGATTTCAGTATACAAATCTGATTCCTCCTTTGTTAAATTTATATCTAGTATTTTATTTTATTTTTTTATTGATATTATAAATAAATTGTTTTCTTAATTTCCTTTTTTTGGTTACTTATTATTAGTGTATAGAAATTCTACCAGTTTTTGCATGTGGATTCTGTAGCCTGTGATATCATCATTTATCAGTTCTAATAGTTTTCATTGTGGGATCTTTAGGATTTTCTAAATATAAGATCAAGTTGTCAACAAGTAAAGACAATTTCACTTTGTCTTTACTATTAGAATGCCTTTTGTTTCATCCTGTTACCTAATTTCTCTGCTTAGGACTTTGAGTATTACCTTGAAAAGAAGGGATGATAGTGGGAATCTGTGCCTTGTTCCTGATACTAGAGATTTAAGCTTGCAGTATTTTACCATTGAAAAAGATGTTTGCTGTGGGCTTTAGGGTATTGAGATACAGTCCTTCTTATTGA
Source organism: Sciurus carolinensis (assembly GCF_902686445.1). Classification (NCBI taxonomy): domain Eukaryota; kingdom Metazoa; phylum Chordata; class Mammalia; order Rodentia; family Sciuridae; genus Sciurus; species Sciurus carolinensis. Next base: position 20,271,207 of record NC_062219.1, read on the forward strand.
AAGACCTTATCATGAAGGGTGTTGAGTTTCATCAGATGCCCTTTCTGCATCTGGAGAGATGATTATGCAGTTTTACCCTTTCTTCTCTTAATGTGGTATATCATGGTTTATTGACACGCCTATGTTGAGCCATCCTTGAATATCCCAGGAGTACATTTCACTTGATCATGGCAAATGAGTCTCTTAATGTGTTATTGAATTTGAATTGTAGTATGTTGTTGAGAATTTTTTGCATGTATGTTCATCAGAGATATTGATTTGTAATTTTATTTTCCTGTAATGCCCATGTCTGGCTTTCAGATCCGGGTCATGCTTGCCTCCTAAAATGAATTTGGAAGCATCCCCTCAACTTCAGTATTTTGGGAGTGTTTGAGAAGTACTGTTATTCCTCTTTAAATGTGTGCTGGAATTCATCGGTGAAGCCTTCAAGTCCTGGGCTTTTCTTTGAAAAGATTTTATTTTTTTACTTTACTTTTCGTGGTGCTGGGGAATGAAGCCAGGGCCTGTCCATGCTGGGCAAGGGCTGTACCACGCGCTCCCCCTCGCGCTGCTGATTCGGTTCCTTTTTCATTGCTCTCACCAGAGCTTCTGTTGCGCAGTGAGTCGGTGCACCGGGTCGTTTGTGTACGTAAGTTCACTCATTCCTTCTGGGTTCTTTGTTGTCATGTAGTTATTTATAGTGGTTCCTCGTGATTCTTTGTATTTCTGTGGTATCTGGTGTAATATCTCTTCTTTCATTTCTAATTTTATTTTTTTGAGTTATCTCACATTTTTCTTAGTCTAGCTAAGGGTTTACCAATTTTGTTTATCCTTTCAAAAAACCAACTCAGTTTTTCAATTGATTTTCTAGTCTCTATTTCATTGATTTCTGCTCTAATATTTGTTGGCCTTCTCCTAACTTTAGGCTTAGTCTGTTTCACTTTTTCAAGTTCCTTGAAATATAACCTTGTATTTATTACTTGAGATATTTCTTCCTTTTCATAGGCATTAATTGAAATAAATTTTCCTCACAGAACTGCTTTTATTGCATCCCCTAAGTTTTGGTATGGTGTTATTTCCACTTTTGTTTGTCTCAGGTAATTTTAATATTTTCTTTTACTTTCTTTTGACTCATTCGCTTTAATTTCTTTTTGACTTACTTATGTTGCTTAATTTCCACATACCGTGAATTTTCCAAGATTTTTCCTATTATTGAGTTCTAGTTTTATGTTATTGTGATTGGGAAATACACTTGCTATGATTTCAGTCTTCTGAAATTTGTTAAGATTTGTCTTATGGCTCTATCCTTTGTAATGTTCTGTGTGCATTTGAAAAGAATGTTATTTTGCTGCCTCTGTATGGAATGTTCTGTATATGTCTGTTATGTCCATTTTTTTAAAGTGTAATTCAAATTCAAAGCTTTCTATTGATTTTCTGTCTGTATAATCACTCCATTGTTTTAAGTGGGGGTATTCAATTCCCCAACTATTACTGGGTTGTAGGCTGTCTTTTCAGATCATGTAATAACTGCTTTATATTTTTTTATGCTCCAATGTTGAGTGTGTACCCTCTTAATGACTTTTCTTCTTTATCATTATATACTGACCTTGTTCCTATTTGCAAACTTCAACTTTGTCTTTTTTGTCTGATATAAAGACAGCTCCCCTGCTTTCTTGGTTTTCATTAATGTGGCATACCTTTTTCTATCCCTTCACTTTCACTCTGTATGTGTTTCTATAGATAAAGTGAGCCTCTTGTAGGCAGGATAGAGTTGTATTTAATTTTTAAAATCCATTCATTCAATTCATGTTTTTGATTGGAGAATTTAATCTTTTCATTCAAGATGATTTTTGATAGGTAAGAACTTGCTAATGCAATTTTATAATTTGTTTTGTAAGTCTTTTCTTTTTTCTTTTGTTAACTTCCAGTCATTTTCTGTGGTGATATTCTCTGAATTCTTTCATTCTATTTTGTGCATCTACTTTAGTAAGTACTTTAGTAAGTTTTTATGCTGTTGCGGCCAAAAGAGCTGGCAGGAACAATTTTAGAGGAGGAAAAGTTTATTTGACACTCAGTTTCAGAGTTCTCATCCCATAGAAGCCCTCTCCATTGCTCTGGGCCCTAGCTGAGGCTGAACGTCATGGCAGAAGAGTGTGGTAGAGGAAAGCAGCTCATCAGGGACAAAATATGTACCTCAGAGGCACACTCTCAGTGCCCACCTCCTCCAGCCACACCCTGCCTGCCTCCAGTTTCCATCCAGTTAATCCCTATCAGGGGATTAATGCACTGATTGTATTGTCTCTCATAACCCTATCATTTCACCTCTAAGTTTTCTTACATTATCTCACACATAAGCTTTTGGGGGACACCTCATACCTAAACCATAGCATTCTGCCCCTGTACTCCAGAATATCATTCTTATCTCACAACGCAACACATGTTTGATCCATTTTCAAGAGTCCCAATAGTTTTAACAGTTCCAGCATTTCAAAAGTCCAAGTCTAAATTCTCCTCTGAGACACAAGGCAAACTTCCAGCCTGAGTCCCTGTAAAAATCAAAAACAAGTTACATATATACAATATATAAAGGTACAAAGTAAACGTTTACATTTGAAATGGAAGAAATAGGGGCATAGAAAGAAGAGATGGGACCAAAGCAAGACTGAAATTCATCTGGGCAAACAAATCCTGGAGTTCCATGTCTGTTATCTGCAGTACAAGCATCATAAGGTTCTCTCCAAAAGACTTGTGTCACTCTACCCCTATGGTTTTGCTTATTGCAGCTTATGTGGCCTCTCTGTTGGTTTGTTTCTGCTCAATTTCTGTAGTTTTACCCAGCAGTCATTCCACAATACTAGTGTCTCTTAATCTTGGAAGTCTTCACTGCTGCCTCGGTTTCCTTTCCACATCTCCACACGTTGCCTACTCAGAGATTGCTGCAGGAATTCCAGCCTTGCTACACTTTGCCTGGTCTCCCAGGTCTTTCTTTGAAATTGCAGTGGAAACCTCCATGACTCTTTAATTCCAGCATCCTGCATTCCTGCAGAACCAGCACCACATTGTTGCCACCAAGGTCTGCTACCTGCTTGAGCTACTTAGCCAAGTCTCCAAGGACCACAGTTGCAGTAGCTTCTGAGTACTTGAGTGGCTGAGCATGATGAAACAACTTTCTAGGCCCCTCTCAGTAAGCATGGTGTCCCACTTGTCTCTTCTCAAAGGAATTTTTTACTTTTACTCCTATGAGCCTGAGAGGGGTATGGTCTTGCCAATACTGAAATACCTTTAAGCCATCTTTTCTATTATTTCTGGGTAAAATACTTAGCAGCATCTCTTTAGTGGCTGTACTCTTTTTAATTACCACAACTTCCTTAGTCCCCATTTTACTTGTAGTTTTATGACCAAACTGCAAGTTTTTCAAATCTTTCTGCTCAGATTATCACTATAAACTTGACTAAAAGCTGCCAGCAACATCCTGAATACTATGCTGCCTAGAAATTTCTGCCAGATTATTTGGTTCATCACCTTTAAATTCAGCCTCACAAAAAGTCTCAGAACATGGGCAAAATGCAGGCAACTTCTTAGCTAGAACATAACATGAATGGATTCTAGTTCAATTTCCAATAGAGTCCTTTTTTTCCCTCCGAAACCTCATAAGCTGAGTCTTTACTGTCCATAGTCCTATTGGCATTCTGATCTTCTGAGCTCCCACTAGAATCACCCATTAAATTCTACTTAGAACAATTTAAAGTATTTCTGGTTTGCATTGCTAAACTTTTCAAAATTCCTCCCACAAATTCCAAAAAGCTCCAAAAGCTCCTGAATCACATGGTCAGATTAGTCACAACAATGGCCCCACTCTTGCTACCAATTTCTGTTTTAGTCAGATTTTTTACTACTTTGATCAAGAGACCTAGCAAGAACAATTTTAGAGAAGGAAAAGTTTATTTGGTGCTCATGGTTTCATAGATCTTAGTCCACAGCCGGCCAGCCCCCATTGTTCTGGGCCCTAGATGAGGCAGAACATCATGGCAGAAGAGTGTGGTAGAGGAAAGGAGCTCAGAAAATGGAACCAGGAAGCAGAGAGAGGGAAGGGGATTGTAGGGAAATTGCATCCTTCCAGGACATGCCCCCAGTGACCCAATTCCTCCAGTTGTGCCTCACCTGCCTACAGTTACCACCCAGTCGAACTGGCTAGTTTATAGCTTTCATAATCCAATCTTTTCACCTTGGAACATTCCTGCATTAGCAAAGGAGCTTTGGGGAGATGCTTCATTTCCAAACCATTACATGGACCATATACTCTCCCTTTACTCTAGACTTCTGTGTATAAATGTAGTAGGTTATGTTAAAAGTTGGAGGAGAGAAGAGAGAAATATTATAAAAGTGCAAACAATTTCTACTTAAATATTAAAATGATTGCCCTTAACTGCTGTGTGGTGATCTTGGGATCAGTGTTTTGACAATCTTCTTCACCTCATATAGTTGGCAGCTGAATCTTCTCTTTCATTTCTTTCTGCATCTCACCTTTGCTTTTCCTTTCCAATCTCTGCATCTGTTTTGTCATCATCTTCTTCCTTAATTGTACCTCAATTTTCTATTCCATTATACTAGATAATTAAGCTGAGTCCAACTCTACAACCAAACTCAGCTATTTTCTCCCTTTGCATTTACAGTTTATCAAAGTTTTCAGCTGGAACAGGATCTACTCTTTCAGAGAGACAGTTGCTAAAATCTGTGTGTGTGTGTGTGTGTGATTTTTTGCTTTGTTTTGTCCAAGGGTTTTTAATGCCTGCCCCAGGTTCATGCAACTTTATGCACTAATAGTTTCTGAGGTAGTAACAGATGGGGCAGCATGAGAAAGATCAGATTTGAGTGAATTGATAGCTAAAATTAGAGATTAATGTGTTATGTTTAGAACTTATGTTCATATGCTAGAAATAAAAACTGTAAAGTAATTAAACTCTAAAGAGGATATATCCAAATAAAATAACATGAATATAATTAGACACTTTATTTTGCTTAAGGAAACTATACTTATCCAGTAGATATTATTCAGTATAATTGCAAAATTTGGCTATAAAAATAAACTTATTTTAACCTGAATCTTCAAAATTAAAGAAATATCTATTGAATTCTGAGTTTTATAAAATTCCAAGGTTTATTATTTTTGTGACTTTAATTGGAGTGCTAGCAAGCATGCTTCTTATTCCTTCATATCTTCTCATTTTGCTTTAATTCAACTAATTGGCCTTGATAAACAGATAACATCATGGTGAAAGCTGCTCTGAGGAAATGGTTGTTTTTGTTAAACTGGTTCTTTTCTTTTAACCAATAATGTAAATTGGTCTATCCCAACTTAGTAAGATGTTTGTGCTGGAACCCACAATGAACTGTGGGTGTATCTGAGCCGTCTCTAAGTGGAGGTGAGCCCCTTGAAGAATTCTTGGTGTCATCTCATGGATCTGAGACCGCTCTGTTGCCTTGGCAATGTCCTGCTCAAATTCTGTTGTACCACAGAATTTATGGGTTCAGACAGCACTAGTTGAAATGCAGCTCCCCAGAGGTGGAAAGAGATACCAGTGCCTCAACTAGCCTTGAGGTGCCAGCTGCCTGGAGGAGGAAGAAGCACTGTACAAGTGGTAAGACCCCAACCAGGCCAATTCCCCAGCCTCTCACTCCTTGTTTACCTTGAAAAACTTTTCCTCACAATAAATCCCCTTCATGTGCTTCCCTATAAATAAAGCAGGAGGAGCCTTACTCTTTGTTAGGGATTGGACCCATCAGGTCCCATCCACCCACTAGGCCCTTGCTATAGAACTGTTTTTCTGTGCCTTTTGTCTTTTATTTCTTACTAATTCAGACTTTTATTTCAGACTTTTAATTTCTCAGTCACTTCACACCTCTAAGTGGTTATCTGATCCCTAGTACAGGACACAGCAACATGTTTCTATGTTTATTTTTATTTTAAAAATGAATGCCAATAAATAAGTGACAATGATTAGATGCAATTTGGGTTGAAAATTCTCCCCCCTCCACCACTGAAAATCTACTTGTTTAAGCACTGTCACAATACATGCAAATAACTCTTATAAATAAACTGTGCTACATATTGTCCTTTTAGACTAGTACTCTGGGACAGAAACCTAAACATCTACCAGTCTGTATGAGGAAAAAAAAAGCCAAGATTTATTTTTTAATTAAACTTTTTATTCTGATGAACTGAGGGTTCATATGCAGCTGGAAGAAATGTGAATGCTGTGTCCCTTTACCCAGTTTCCTCCAATGGCGACATTGTGCAGAGCTAAAGTACAATATTACAGCTAGATATGTTTATCGATTTGATCAAGAGGATCCCATTTTATAGTGAAACCTTCTTTCCTCCTGCCTCCCCCTTTAATGTTGGGCAACCTCTAATTTATTCATCTCTATCATTTTTCATTTCAAGAATGTTATATAAGCAGAGTAATACAGTGTAACATTTTGGGACTGGTATTTTTACAGTGAGTAACATTTTGGGACTGGTATTTTTGGTTGCACGTATTAATAGTTTATTTCTTTGCACGTATTAATAGTTTATTTCTTTTTATGGTCTAATAATACTTCATGGTATAGATGTACCTCAGGGTGTTCATCTGTTCACCAATTGAAGTCTGTCTGGGTGGTTTCAGTGTTTTGACTGTCAGGCGTATTTCATTTATAAACATTCATGTACAGTTTGTATGTGTGTGTGTGTGAATATGTTTCATTTATCTGGGAAAAATGCCAACAATACTGTTGAGCTGTATGGTACTTGCAAGTTAGTGTTTTTTTTTTTTTTTTTTTTTAAGAAACTTCCAGACATGTTCCCAGAATGACTGGACCATTTTACATTCCCTTCAAGAAAGTATGCGTTTCCAGTTTGTATCCTCACATCCAGCATTTGGTGTTGTCTCTTTTTATTTTAGCCAGTCTTCTGGGAGTGTGGTAATTTCTTATTTCAGTTTTAGCTTCCATGTCCTTACAGGCTCCATGATATTGAACATCTTTTCATCTGCTTGTATTTTTCCCATATTCTGAGTTGTTTGTTTTCTTACTGCTGAGTTTTGAGAATTCTTTATGTATTTAAGACACTAGACATTTGCTAGGTAAGTGATTTACAAATATTTTATCCTAGTCTGTATCTTGTCTTTTTTCCCCCAAACAAGGTTTAAAGCAGAATCAAAGTTTTAAAATTTGACAAAATTCAATTTATAAATTTTCTTTCACGGATTGTGCGTTTGGTGTCAAGTCTAAGAACTCTGCCTAACCCTAAATACTGAAGATTTTCTTCTACTTTTTCTACAAGTTTTGTAGTTTCATCTTTTACATTTAAGCCCATCTATTTTTGAGTTAATTTTTGCATAAGGTGTATTTTTTTTTTATAAAAATAATGGCACATATACAAGTCTGACAAATTAGGGGAAATGTACCAATTCAGTGAAAACAAAAAAAGTTAACACAGTTTGAATATCCTTTAATTGTTAAGGATACTTAAAACATAATTAAAAAACTCTCCCCAGAAAGAAATCTCTAGATCTGCAGGGTTTGTAATATTATGTGTTTCATTATATTTTTGGTAACTTATGCCCTCTCTCTCCTTTCCTTTCTCTTTCCACTTTTGTTAGAAGTTTGTCAATTCGATTGATTGTTCTAATGAATCAACCTTTTGTTTCATTGATTTTCTGTAGTTTCTATTTCCATTCTTTATTAATTCCTCATATTTTTGATATATTTAGATTCTCATTCATTTTGAACTATTTTTATTGCCTTTGAAACTTTCTCTTTGACCTGTAGATTATTTAGAAGTAGGTTGTTTAGTTTTCTTGTATTTGAATATTTTTCTATTATCTATTATTTATTTCTAGTTTGATTCTATTGAGGTCAGAAAACACACTCCGTATGATTTAATTATTCTAAATGTCAAGGTCCTGTTTTAGTCTGGACATGGTTTTTCTTGGTACGTATTCTGTGTACACTTGAACATGTGTATTCTACTATTGTTGGCAGTGAATGTCCTGTAAATGTTAATTAGATACTGTTGGTTATGGTGTTGTTGATTTCTTTTCTATCCACATTGATTTTCTATTTGTTCTATCAGTTGTTTAGACTGAGGCTTTTTGAGGTCTTGAACCATAATTCTGGATTTGTCTTTCTCTTTTCAGTTCTGTTTTTTGCATTATGTATACTGGGGCTCTATTATTTGGACAATATACATTTAAAATAGCTTTATCTTTTGGTAGATTGATACTTTTAACATCATATAACTTTCCTATTAATTTTCTTTGCTTTGAATTCTGTTTTACATGATCTTAATGTAATCACTTATGCTTTCTTTTGATTAATGTTTGCAAGATATATTGCTTCTATACTTCTACTTCTCACTGGCCTATATAAAGTGAGTTTCTTCTAGACAGCATATAATTGGTTCATGTTTTCAAATTCCACTGTGCCAATCTCTTTATTTTAATTGATGTATTTAGTCTATTTATATTTAATGTAATTGTTGAGGCTTAAGTTTGCCATTTTATATTTTGTTTCTGGTTGTTTTCTGTTTTCTTGCATTCATATGGCATGTATGGTTTGTACTTGAACTGTTTATTAGAATTTCATTTTTATTACTTATTTTAACATAACATCATAGTTGACTGGTGACATCCTTTTGCCAGTTTGAATTGTAGAAAAATTACTTCCTTTTTTTATATCTTTGCTTTTCCCCACTTACACTGTAATTGCCTTAAATATTTCCTCTGCATGTTTTTCCCTGAATGGTCAAAGATTTCTTTTTACATGTGTTCCACTAACCATAGTTCACCTGGCAAAAATTCTCTTAGTTTTCTTTCATTGAGCATGTTATTATTTTTTCTTTCTTCCTGAAGGATATACTCACAGGGTATAATATAATTCTTGGTTTATAGTTCTTTTATCACTTAAAAAATGTTCTACTTCCTTTGTCCTGAATGGCTTCTGATGAAAAATCTGCTGACATTGGTATTGTTTTTCTCTTTAGTTACTCTGTCTCCTTTCAGGATTTTTTCATTTTTCATTTTTAGAAGTTTGATTATGATAAGTATTGGAAAATATTTCTTTGGATTTAGCCTGTTTAGATTTTGGTTAGCATTTTTAGATTTATACTTCTTGCCAAATTTGAAAAGTCTTAAGGGATTATTTCCTCAAGTATTTTTCTGCCCTATCATTTATTTTGCTCCTCCTAGGATTCTAATTACTTGCATGTTAAATCTTTCATTATAGAATCACAGTGCCTTCAGGCTCTTTTTATTTTTTAGTCTATTTTCTCTTGGATTTTTTTTTCTGGATTTGATTGGGTAGCTTGTATGATTCTATCTTGAAATTTGCTGATTCTTACCTGCACCCCTTCTACTTTGCTCTTGAGTTCATCCACTGATTTTTCTTTTTTAAAATTTCAATTATATTTTTTACTTCTAAAATTTCAATTTGGTTCTTCACTACATCTTTTATTTCTTTGCTGAGATTTTCTGATTTTTCATTTGTTTGAAATACATCATAATGGGTCATTGAGGCTTTCAAAAATCTTTGTCAGATAATTTTAGCATCTCTGGCATCTTGGTATGGACATCTTCCAAGCATCTTTTATTCATTTGGTTTGAGATTGTCATCATTTGTGATATAATGATTGACTTTCAATTGAAATCTGTACTTTTGTGTATAAAGTGACTCTGGATCTTATAAAACCTTGAGTTTTATCTTGGTTCTTATGACACTGTTCAGCAGAAAACCAAGGGTGCTGTGTCATTGCTGAGGTTCCTCACTCAATGTTCATTAATAAAGGGATTGGACTTCTCATTACTACTGAATAGGGTGGAAATTAAAGGTTTCCAATAAATTTCCACTGATCCCTTCCTGGCTGAGAGATGGAGAAGTGCTTGTTACTGCTCCCTACTTGGCCTCCATTGTTGGCAGGAGTTGGAGGGGCTTGAATATCCTGCCTCTCCACTAGGCCTCCTCTGCCATCTCTTCCGTGGGAGGTGCACCATGTCCTGCTAAGTAAAGGTGGTAGGTAGTTCACCTCCCCGCCTGGTCTCCACTGACACTAAGCACGGTTCTAGAAATCTTGGTTCCCTACTTGGTCTTCTTCCACATTACCAAAGTGAGCATGGAAGTCTAGGCTCCACACTGCTTTTGCTGGTATGGGTGGGTGTGAGGCCATTACACTGGTGTTATTTGACTGGCACCGAGCAGTTATTGAAAATATTTTAATTTTCTTGGACTTCTCCTTTTCTTTTCCTTTGGCTAGAGAGAATGCAGTTCCCCTTGCATTTTCTTTTGTCCATCTCCGTACATGTTATTAGGTTGCTGGCTTTTCAGATCCAATTCTGGGATATATAAGGTAATAAACAAACAAAAAACAACAGACAACACTCCAGTGAACTTATTATTATCTTGTTCCTTAGGTTACAATGTCCCTGGGTGATTTGGCTTCTCTTTGTTTAGTTGTCTTAAGTTTGTATGTATGTGTGTGTCTGTGTGTGTGTGTGTGTGTGTGTGTGTACACACACACATATAAATGTTTATTTATATTAAGTAAATATATATGTATATATTTATTTATTTATTTTTGGATACTATGGATTGAACTTAGGGACACTTGACCCCTGAGCCACATCACCAGCCCTATATTGTATTTTATTTAGAGACAGGATCTCGCTGAGTTGCTTAGCACTTCACTTTTACTGATACTGGCCTTGAACTCTTGATCCTCCTGCCTCAGCTCCCAAACTGCTGGGATTACAGGTGTGCACCACTGTGTCCAGCTCTTTATATTTAATGTCTACTGCTTTAGCTATTCTGCAAGGAATAGAGAAAAATATATTTACTATATATTCCTGGGTGCCAAAATCCCCCAAACAAGTTTTCTTTTATTATTCATCTTTGATATTTCTTTAGACTAGGAAAAAAAAAGACAATGACTCATCCTCTAAAAGACACTTTAGACTACAAAATAGTTTACATATCCTAAATTATTATATATGAAATACTTCTGTTAAACATTGCCTTAAACATATATGTGTAAAAATTAGTATTCAAAAACTAGTACTAGCAATCAAGAATTCTTAGGAAAATGATGAGACATAAAATTTTTCTCTTAAACACTTGAACTCCTTAATAATTATATTTATATAAGAGGTATCATTTAAATTGTCCTTAGTTTATTGTATTGATCAGTAGGGCACATAGATACTCTTTCATTAAAATTATAAAATATTAACTATTAAGATATTCTTTCAATACCAACTCTTTGTAACAAATCCAATCAATTTAGAATAGTTTTGAGTGAAACAGTCCCCTTCTGTCCAGTTCCATTTCCAAGATGTAACCGTTGCTAATGCCAGGCAGGCATCAGTCTGGTTTTTGTCTGTGTTTACATTTTCAGTCATTTACTCCTACTTTTTCTCTCCAACTTCATCTTTTGTAAGGTTATCCTTATCAGTTCAATTCTTAAATGTAGAAATGCTTTTGGATTTGGTTTTGAGCTCTTCTCTTTTCAATCAATATATATTTTTCCTTTATGAGTCATCTATATCCTTATCTCAAATACCATTTATTCTCAGATGGCTCATAACCTTATTTTTTAGTTCAGATCTGGTCTGAGTATCAAGCTAGTAATTCCAAGTCTATGTGACATCTCCTTTTGGACATGTCACAACTCAACATTCTAAAACCAGTTTCTTCCAGATTTTGCGTTTCAGCAAATGGTATTACTCTCTATTGAGTTATATTCATTAGAAGTTTAGGAGTTGTTATTGATTCCATTTCTTCTCCACTTTCCCATGCCGAGATTATTCACAGATCCTGTGCCCTTTCCTGTGTGAATCTACCTAATCCTTTCTATTTCTACCAACAAGGTTTCATCATCACCTCCCAGGACTAATGTAGGAGTTTCCTAAATGCACTCTCTACTTTTGTCTCATTGTTCTTGAGCCAGTTTTTTATTCTGTAACCAGAAAGGTCTTTTCAAAATAAAAATCTGGTCATACCCATGCCTGCTTAAAATTTTCAGAATTTTAAAATAACTCTTACTGTACATTCCTAAATCCTTACCTTGATCTAGCATAGTACCTGCCTTAGTAAATATATAGAAGGGTGAATATGTTTACATGGTTTACAGTATTTGCTATTAAAAACATATTGTTATACACATGTATCTCTGCATGTATTTTTACTCTTGCTACTAATTCTGTTGGATGTACTTGTAGAAGTGGGGTTACTAATGTATTTTGACTATCATCTATTAAATATCAAAGTTAATGGAGAAGTGTTGTAGTGCCTTGTAGCTATTAAGAGAAAAAAAACATAAAAAGAAAAACTAGGATTCAGATCTAGGAAGATCAGTAATGATTTATTAAGGGCATCATCACTTCTAGCTGATGGAAGAGAGTTATATTTCAGAGAATTGTCTGGTAACTTAAAGGTTTTTTTTTTTAGATTTTGTTTCTAGGAAAGTTGAGGTTAAGTATTTTGTAAGACAGAGCAAGTAGCAAATGATTTAAAATTTTATATTCATAGCAAATGTAATTTTTCCTATAAACCACTGAGACATTTATTTTGTTTATAAGTTTTTATTATAATCTATGAGAGTATGAAGAAAGGATTGATTTGAAATGGAATGGTTGCATAAAGTTTAACAAGCATAATGTATATATAATCTATATATAACAGCATTTTTATAGTAATTTAAAGCAACTTAGTGTCTAGATCATTTGGAATACTATTAACAAAATACCACAGATAGAGGGCTTAAAAATGACAGCAGTTTGTTTCTCATAATTCTGGATGTGGAAAATCCAAGATCAAGGCACCAACAGAGTCAGTGTCTGTGGAAGGCTCACAGTTGGGTTCACAGATGGGATCTACTTCCTGTGTCACATGGTAGAAGAGGTGAGGAATCTCTTTGGGGCTTCTTTTATAAGGGCACTAACACCATTCTTGAGGACTCTGTCCTCATGACCTAATCTTTTCCAAAAGGCCCCAGATCCTAATACTGTCACCTTGGAGGTTCTGATTTCAACATGGATTTGGGAGGAACACAGACCTTCAGACCACAGTGTCTCGTGTAGTTGACATGGGATAGCATTGTGAAGTAGGCATATAGTGTTTTCAGAGACATGTTCTTCTGCCTCTATCTCCTGTGCTTCTGGCCCTGGAAGGAAGATGGTGTGTCTGTGTGTATGATGTGGGTAGAGAATACATGAAGGTATGAATTGCCTTAGCAGGGAGTACTAGGGGAATTCGGTTACTGCTCACTCAGCTCTTGGTGGTTCCGTGACTTTGGGCAAGCTTGTTAATCTCTGTGAGACTGTTTCCTCATCAACCCCTATTTTACTTGAAAATTAATTTGGATGTGCTCCTTTAAAAATTATTTTGCATTTTTTTAATTTATCCATTTATTATTTGAACTTTATTACTGGTTTTAGTCATAAATTTGCTTACCATGAAGACAAAATTATGTAACACAGGAGCATTAATGGCTTTAAATACCCATTTTTAGTAGGTTATTGGGCTGCTAAATGATTCACAGTCGGACTCTTAGGGCCCTGAAAGGTACCATGAAGTTCTGAAAGAGTTAATTGTTTTAAAACTCATGTACTCGAAGGAAGCTTAGCATCTTGTGATCTTCATAAGTAACTCCTTATAAATACTGGTTGCATTTTTCAGTCCACCCTGTTTTTGCTCATAGCATAATGTATAGATTAAGCAGCTTTATGTTTATTTTCATTTAAAATTAATCTTGCATCAGCCACTTGGAGGTTGTTTAAGCAAAACACTGATTTAATTGCTCCATTTGTCATTTCTTCTTGTTCTAGGCAATGGGCCTCACCACGACCGTTGCTGTACTTACAATGAAAACAACCTGGTGGATGGTGTTTACTGTCTCCCAATAGGACACTGGATTGAGGCCACTGGACACACCAACGAGATGAAGCACACAACAGACTTCTATTTTAATATCGCAGGCCACCAAGCCATGCATTATTCAAGGTAAAAATAGTGCCATGTTTATAGGCATGGAAGTAGGACAAGAGGTAGCACTAGGGCAGTGGGAATACTCGTTCTCCTGAAACTGTCTGTCTCCCTTTGGAGGGATCTGAGGCCTGCAGGGCCTCAGGAGTCACCGCCAATCGGTGTGTGAGCTCTTCTCATTCTAGATGTGAAAGACTTTTTATACTATTATTTTACTAGATGTATATGCTAGTATCAGCATATTTGGACAGGGCACTAGTTAGCCAATTTCTTACTGATGCAGTGGGTTAAAAGGGAAAACTAAAGTAGCCCAGATCAGTATTTGTATCCTTTATGTTTCTGACCAACAGTGAAATACAAATTGCTGTCTCATAAAAATGTATTCAAGTAAGTGTTTGTGGAAAACAAGACATAAAACTAGATTGGCTGTGATTATTTGCCTTATTATTTATTAATATTTCATGTCTTTGTTCATTTAATTACTCTAACAGCTATATATGCCATAATAAAAATTCAAACCCTGAAGAGGATGCTAAATGAAGAGTAAGGCTCATTGCACTGTGCTCCATCCCTGCTCATTAGAAGTGATCATTTTTAATCACTTTATGATTGTTTTGGTGTCTTAAATAAGATGCATATACTTTATTTTAATATATTAGTTTAAAATAGCTATTGATTCCCCTTTATTACATGTAAGAAGTTTCTCTCTCCTATACATGTTCTCCCTTCCCACTCACTCTAATCTACTTAATACGTAGATTATGTATGTAATCTACTTATATAAAACATTATATAAGTAGATTAGTAAAACATTATATAAGTAGACATAGTAAAATAATTCTAAAAAATAATAAATAATAAATAAATAATAAATAATTCATAAAACTTCTATTTGTGACCCATCAATTTTTGACTGTGCCTTGTGATTTTCTACTTTTTAATTGCAGGTTTTCCACCCCCCTATATTTTTTCTATTTCTACTTTTAGCTAACTCCTGCTTTCATTACTTATATTTTTTCTATCTCTACTTTTAGCTAACTCCTGCTTTCATTACTTTTATGTTTTCAACATTTATAGAGTGGACATTTAATTTAATAAATAGAGATGTCTTTCATACTTTGATGATTTGAAACAAAACCAATTTCCAAAATTTAAAACATTATGTAAGTTTATTGTAGAATATGCAATGTCTATACCATCAGCAAGGAGATGAATTCTCATATTCTTAAAAAATGTTTCATTTGAATGAGAGCTATAATCAATACAGAGCATAAGAGGTCGGAGAGAGAGAAGATGCAACTTCATCATAGTGTTAAGGAGTTCATATTCTTCTTGAACACACCTTTCCTGCGAATTCATGTTTGATGTCTACCTTGCGTAGTATGAGGAAGCGAGGAGTTAAAGGTGCCTGTGGTTTTATGCCCTAAGCAACACAATTAATGGTGTTGCTGCCTACTGAGGTGTGGAAGACTGCAAGAGGAGCCATTTGGAACAGACACTGGTATAAAGTTCTATTTTAGTCACATATTTGCTATTTCTGTTAGATGACAAGAAAGGAAATCAGTTTGATATCATGAATTCGAGGGAGAAGTTGGAAATAGAGGTAAAAAACCGAAAGTTTTCTATATGTAGGCAGCATTCAAAGTGATGTGTCTGCATGAAGTCAAAAGAGGGAAACAGAGAAGAGATGGAGAGAAGCAGCGCGAGCGCTGAGCCCGGGGTGCACACCGTGTGGGTCGGGCCGAGCAGAAGGTGCAGGGAGAAGGATGAGGGGCACCTTCTTGAGATGTGCTGACCTTAATGAGCGTGTTTCCAGGTGGCTTTTCATTTTTCCCCAACCACATTTACTGAACCCTTTTATCTGGGGAGTCATGTCTTGGGCTCTAGAAACTTCTACTGTATGATTATTTTTTACCCCTTCATTGTCTTTGTTATTACCGATATGTCTTAGGTGGATTTTGGACCCATTGGATTTATTCTCTATTCTTCAATTTTTATATTGAAGAGTATTGTTTTATTACTTTCCATTATTCATTTTTTTCCCAACAGGAAAATTAATGAATTTTTTCCTTTATTTTGGTAATTATTTGTTAATTTTCATGGATTCTTACTTAGAGTCACTCTGTTTTGAAATGTTGGTTTGTTCCAGTTCATGAATGGATATATTCATGGATCTTTCTTAGAATACTTACAAGAATTACTTTATAGATCTTCTCTCTTTTTCTCTCCTCTTTCTTTTTGATTTTGATACAGGGTCTCACTAAGTTGCCTAGGGCTTTGCTAAGTTGCTGAGGCTGGCTTTGAATTTTTGATCCTCCTGCCTTAGCCTCCCGAGTGGCTGGGATTACAGGTGTGTGCCACTGGCTAAAGATCTCTTCTCTTACTGGAGCAATCTTATTTCCTCCTGAATCAGTTAGTCTTTATTTAGAAATTTCTCTTTTGTGTCATTAGTTTATAAATAATCTGTGATTCTTAATTGTCCATATTTATTATATGAAAAGATAAGTAGATTATTACAGGTGGCTGCTGTAAGTTTCTTCTACCATTGTTGGCTTCTCTGACTCTGAGAGTGTTGCCTGTAAGCAGTGGTATATGAGCAGGTCTTGTGTCCCTTAACACAATCTGCCTGGGCACTCCCTCTACCTACCCTGAATGAAAAGACAAGGAAAGTCCACTGTAGGGTGCACCTCTTACTCAGAGGACATTTACCCCTTCAAGTAGATATTTAAACTTTTAAAGGAGATGTTTTTCAGCTTCCTGGGCACTACAAAAGCTGTATTTGAGGCTAGAAGGAATCGAAGTTCACACCATGGTTCATATTAGTTCAACTGTGAAAGAAAGGTTGTGTTCCTTTACCTGTTTTATATCCAAGTCTCTGTCCTACTGAATTCTTAGGTATTTCAACCTGTTGTTTTATATAGTAACATGTAAAATGTACTCATAATTTGTAACAAATTATGTGTATAATATATAACATGTGTGTAGTCAGTCCTCCATATATGTAGGATCCATATCTATGGATTCAAACAATGGTGGATCAAAAATATTTGGAAAAAATTGGGTTGGTACTGAATATGTATAGGCTTTTTTGCCATTTTCCCTAAATAATATGATATAATAACTATTTTAATAGAATAAGTAATCTAGAGATGATTTAAAGCATACCAGAGGATGTGCGTAGGTTATGTGCAAATATTGTTATATAAGGGACTTGAGCATCTGCAGATTTTGATATCTAATGGGTATCCAGGAACAGTTCACCCACAGATACAGAGGGATGACTGTATATGAATTTATATCTGGAGTGCAATATATATGTAAAACATTTTATACACACGCCTATGTACATGTGAATGGGCTAAGATCTCAAGCTCATCAGTTTTAGATTTTACAAGTATTTTTGTTCCTCTATTTAGTTTAGAGTGGAAATAACCTGGAACTTTGTAATTAAATAATTCTTTACAATGGACCTTGTACCATGTCTTTACTTTTAAGAAGTCCCATTACCTTTCAGTATTTTTTGCAGTTCAAACTTAAAACCACCTATATAGAAATCAATTGCTTAGAGTGATTTTTAAAGGTACAGATTTTTGGGTCCCACCAAGTCTTGGGAATATTAATTTTCAACATATACATGTAATTCTTATGTACACAAATGTTTGAGAACACTGTAATTAGCCCAATAAAGATAGTAGTTTAAAATGGAAAAGGAATAGTTGTATGACCATCAATCATTTTATTCTAGCTCCTCTTAAATATTCCAGTCACAGCATACCCACGGTTGAAACTGAACAAGATAAAAATGTTCATTCAGCTTAAAAGAACAGAACTGAGAAGACATTCATGCGTTTTACTATTAAATTGAAATACCTAATTGCTAGCTGCCTACCATGTTCATCTGTGTGATTTATCTTAGGTGCTGAAATAGATATACATGATAGGTTGTATGTTTGAGTATATTTAATAAGTGTTATTAAAGCTCACCTAAGAATTTATAAATGTAGACTAACACTTTTAGTTTGCATATAGGCAGGGAATTATGCCTAGAATTCTCTTATGGTTATATCTTTCATGATATAAATCATATCAGAATTGAATCATCCCCATCCTTCAACATGCCAAGACTTTCAAAAATACAAATATCTAACAGTTAAATTTTTATATAATAGGGCATGTGATAAATTCATTAATTGAGTAGGAACTGTGTGAATGATTCTATGTGGCATGTATTGGGTGCTGGACAGATGGAGAGACACTCATCACTGCTCACAAGGAACTCATGGCCTAGTGGAATTCAGGCACATAAACAGTTGTAATACAGTGAAATAATAGCTGTAATGGAATTTTATATGCAGTGTAATCAGGGGCAGAAGTCATTAGTACGAGGAGATCTTTATGAGGAAGTAGAACTTGAATGGAAATGTGAATGATTTTTTTCCAGGAGAACATTTGGGAAAGAGAAATCAAGGTGAGTGTGAATGCAGAGGGATGTGAAAGAGCATCATTAGGGTGATCAAATGATTTTGTCAAACCAAGATACTTTCAAGAGTAAACAGAGCTATTTTCAGTACTTAGCCTGGACAACAGGTGTACGATTGGAATATTTGAAGCACACCAGGGCTACCAGAGAATGTATCATTTAGAAGAGAACATTTCACTACCCCTCAATGTTCAAATTCAGGGATTTTGACAATCAACTTACACTTCCATATTCAGGCTATGTATAGTACCAACTACTCATCAACAGAACTTTTGTCATGCTAAAGAATGAATTTGCATTAAAGACACAGATAACTAAGTTTAAGGAGACATTAGTGGAAAAGGACTGCAATTTCTGTTTCTTGAAAAGGTTTATTACCAATTGAACAACTTCAAGAGACATAAATTAGACTTAATGAATATCACATTTTAGATTCTTCCAAAAATGTTATGATTTATAAAATGTATTATAAAAGCATGCTTTTACTTCATAGTCCCTTTAGCTTATAATGAAAAAATATACAGTGATTTTCAAAATTTAAAATCACTTTGAACTCTGCAGAACAGAAATTTTGCACATTTTTAAATACTGTTTAATCTGGCACATCTTCTGAAGTGAATGGAATTAATTGCTTTGGAGAGAGAATAAGGAACTTGGGTTCTAGCCCCAGGTCTCTCATTTCTTTCTGGGTAACCTTGGGACAATCCTGTTAATAGTGCTGGAAATTTAGTCCCTAATTTGCAAAGTGAGCTGATTGAACTAGATAACTACTAAAGGCAGTTCTGGAAAACGATTAAAGGTTAATGCTAATTTCGAAAGCTAAGGCTTATGTGACATTTGCCAACATGTTATATTGACCTAAAAATGACTACGCTCTCTGTCGGCTTCTCTGGTTTCAGATCCAGGGACCAAATGCTAGTGCTGCTTCTAAGTGCTAATTTCCTTCATTTTTCTTGTCAGGACATACATTCAGTCCAATTTTATGGAATATTATATTTAAAAATACACATATTTTTCCAGCCAGTTTATAATAATCTTTAGTAAGATTGTATAAGCTTCTTATATAATGATTTTTTTTAACATTTCATTTATAATTTTTACATTACATTTATAATCAAACTTTGGCAAGAATTCCTTTTGGGATTACATGGAAAATAGCCACAAAATTCTGTGTGCAACAGAGCCTATTTACATTAGGCTCCGTTTTATAGAACAGAACTAATTCTGTGGTTCAAAATCATGAAATTATTGGCCAAAGGAGAAACATTGTTTTGATTGGTATTTGCATCTGATTGAATGATTTGAAATTCTTTTGAGCCTTAAATCCAAGATTGTACTTGTCCATTCTAGCAGGACAGGCAAAGGGCACATTCCTCTTTCTTGTTGAATTCCTCTGACGAGGCCACATTTTTTATTGAATATTAACTGGTGTGTGAGATTCTTCTAAGAGTTTCTTTTCCCTGCCTAAATAATGCTGTCCATATTTTATATGGTCATCCATTTAGTTAATGAGTGTCCTTTTCTTCTTATGCTTTAAAAATATTTTATACAAACATGTAAATTTTTAAGTAAACATGTATATAATTATATTGGGATGATTTATTTTCAACAATGAATCAAAGGAAAAATGTTAGTGATAAATATTAGTATCCTAATGGTAACATGTCCTAATGTAAACATAGCCCCTTAATTCTTATTTCTTAGTACTTCTCACATTTTAAAATGCTGTTTAATCTGGCACATCTTCTGAAGTGAAGAAATCAGGTTTTGTTAATAGTGCTGTTATGGAACCAGGACAATTATAAAGGAAGCAGCTGGATTCTCTGCTGCCTTGTATATTCTCAGCAGCATTGTTATTTAAATTATGATTGAAATGTCTTGATCACTGGTGAATGAAAGGGAGATTGGAGAGTTGGATTGTCGGACCTCAGGTGTGCTTATAGGCTTGACACAAGAAAGAGAGTCTATTTTATCATTAAATTAAGGAAATTAGATTCCTAAGTCATTATGTAGGTAAAATATTACTATAAAGTATGGAATTTTACTACAAAAGAGCAAAGCAGAGAAATGAGGGTATGTACAATAGGGAAAAGTAATTGATAAAAAGAGTGCTATTGCAGCCTATTTTCATGCTAATGAAAATAGTCCCATAGAATGGGAAAAACAAGCGATTAAGAGGAGAAAGTGGAGAACTGTATGTGCAAAACTGACCAATCCAGGAGAATTAGCAGGTTCATCCCTGGGCATGTGAGGCTGGAGGAGAAACCAGGTGTGGATGCAGTAGGTCCCTGTGGTAGTGAGAGCACATGGAAGTTCATGTTGTGATTGCCATTGTGAAGTGGAAAGCAAGGTCTCAATGAGAATGGGAAGTTTTGGGTTTGAATGAGACATACAGGTAGGGTGACTAAGGGAATGGAAATGAATTGACTCATAAATTTAAATTTTTACAAAATTCCCTAGTTCTAATATTTATTACTATATTACAATATTACAGTGACTATGACAACCAAAGAAGTTATTTTTTCATATTAAATGAATACAGAAGGTGGACAGGATGTTTTTTGACAAACTCACATAGCATTTCTCTAGCATTTTCTATGTGACTCTAGTCGGATCATAAAGAAGTCTAAGTAACATGCTAAAATGGAATCATGAAAAGTTGGGGACTTTGTATCCTATGTTTCATAGCTAGAATTAAATATATTATGCCAACGATTTTGGAAGGTTCACTTCAGGAAGCCCTGTCTATCTTTTTGTGTTAAGAGTCCATGAACACATCAGAGAATGCTTCTATCTTATCTTCAGAGGGTTGGTATAGTTAGAACACTTTGTTTGTCATCGATTATAGCTGTCTTAAAATGACTAGTTTCTTAGATCACAGTCTTCTCCTTGAACAGAATACAAGGATCATCAAACAAAATTATGGAGGAAGTACCAATTTTAAAAAGTACTCAAAATGCATATGTTACTTCTGGGTGTGTGATGATTAGTTTTGAACTTGGCTATTTCTGTATGTATCATAAAGACCTTATTACTTTTCTATTCACAACATGTTTGTTTTGAAATGAAAGATCTTTATTTTTGCATATTGATAAGTTGTAAAGTGTCTTTTACATTCTTTTTTCCCTAAATTCTTTTATTTTTGAATGTCATGTAGACCTCTTGTTCCTGAAAAGAGAATCAATAGTGATAACATATTAGCTTAATTTATCAGCATGTTTAAACATCACGCTGAAAAAATATCGAGTGTATGTGTACACACACACACACACACACACACACAGACACACAGATACACAGACTGATAACATCTACTTGTAAGGCTCTCCATTCCATGATGAGAAAATTTTTTTCTACTCCCAGGTCACATGTTAAGTGTTACAGGATGCTGGGGAAGGACTCTCAGATCCAGAGTCTCGAAAGCAGGGAGTAGGTTAGGTATAGTACAAGGATTATACCAGGAAAGTAAAACTGTAGCAATGAGTTATAACCTTTGACTACTTCTGCCTGAGAGACAAAGCACACTGCTCAGCATCTGCTCCAGATACAGATGGCAAATGGAGACCAAGGGTGCTGAGGAGTTTTTCTGAGGTCAGAACATCGGGGAAGCAACAGAGCTACAGTTCCCAGAGTCTCCTCCCATCTCTTAAATCTTGGCCTTCATTTTCTTAGAGCATTCCACCATCAGCTTCTGATCAAAACACAAATCTGAATATAAATGACTGACACAAAGA
Organism: Sciurus carolinensis; assembly: GCF_902686445.1. NCBI lineage: Eukaryota > Metazoa > Chordata > Mammalia > Rodentia > Sciuridae > Sciurus > Sciurus carolinensis. The sequence continues at coordinate 20,293,416 of NC_062219.1, forward strand.
TACTGGTTAGTTTCACCAAATTTTAAAGCTCATGTAGTTCAAAGTTCAGAGACATATTTGCTCTAATAGGAGAGTTTATTTAAATGGTGACCTCACCAAGGATTTAGGCCCATCTGTGGATGTCCTTATAAAATCCAGTTTTAGCAAAGAACCCTAAATCAATTTAGCAAAAACCTCCCACCTTAGATAATTGATTACCATATATGATCAGGTTCCTTGTCCTTCTTCAGCTCCAAGTAATGTCTGATCACCCTTGCCTGCCTGCAGCAAGAATCCTGATAGGTCAGTTTAGCCAGAATCTCCTTGACCCCAGACACTTCAGTCAGTTTTCCTTCCACTCACTTTTCTGCACCTTGGCTATAAATCCACATTTGCCCATGCTGTGTTTGGAGTTGTGCCCACTGCAAAGTCCCACTGCTGTGGTCCCTCTGCCTATTGCAGTGGTCCTGAGTAATGTTTCCTTACTGTATTCTAGTAAATATTGAATGACTTGTTTTTCTTTGACAATTTGTAGATAATATTTTGGTCTAATTTTAGGAGGGAAGAGAAACCTTGATGTTAAAATCAGGAAAGAAAATTAAGCATTTCATAAATGATAAATTGATTGAAAACATGATCAATTTGTTGAAAAAAATAATAGGTTTATACAGATGAGCAGAAACCATTTTTGTGCTAAGCAAAGCACAATTTTATCTATAAAGTTACTTGTATATTTATAGTTGATTTGTAGGAAGTAAAAAGGACCAAGGACAGAGAAGAAAGAAACATGCTGCAGAAGAAGAAACAGACTTCTTGTCTGGACGTGGCTGCTTTTTAATCAGCTATTCTGTGAAGGTAGAATAGATAATTTTTAAAAACCCATTTCCTTCTGAAGTATGCTTTGTCCCTAGAAAGTTCATTCTGAATAATCTGTGGTTTCTGATGTAACCAGAGGTTTGGAAGTAGGACCTTTTGTGTCTCATTGTTCATAACCATAGCAATGAGTTTTTATTACTTCAGATCTTTCCAAAGAAAACAAAGCCCAGGGATGCAGTGAGTCTGAAGGACCCATTCTGATAAAGGTCAGTGATCACATTCATCCATCAGTGGTTCTTGACCAGAATAATGGCTGTTTATAGTTGATGAGGTTTCCAGAACTTTTTTATAATTCAAGATAATCAAATCAAATATTGTTAATTAAATCAAGGAGGAGGAAAAGGGAGGATACAAATGGTATCATAAAATCAAATGTTGTATAGTTAATTGATTATGGAAATAGATGTGAACATCAGAGCATCACATTTCAAAATGTCCTTTCAAAATTTCATGAGGTTGTCTAACATTATTCCCTACTTAACAAAAAAATTGTAGGAAACTGATTTGGAAGAGTCATTTTGAGTATGTATCATGTGCCCAGTATTATGTTAAATATTGTTCAAATTTTTCAACCTACATAATAAAGAAGTAGTATGGTATTTATTTACACCACAAGGCACTCTTCAGTTTGTGAAAAGATTCCTTTTCCTTTGGACAAGTAGACAGTCTCAGGATAGAGCTGCTTGCAGGAAGGAGCTCTCTCCACTGAATGAGGGATACCTGAGGGATGTTTCTGGTCACTGCTGGTTACTGTTACGACTAGGAAAAATAAAGGGTAGGAGAAAGACACAACCTCAGAACAGTTAATTTGCATGTCAACAGTGAGTCAGGAGAAGTTTAAGTAGCCTGTGAACTGAAGATTGTGGTATGGCTTGCATGACAACTTTACCTAGCAATGCACTGATATCCATCAGATTTTGCGCATATTCTGTACTAACCTTATTTTTCAATTTCTTTGCCATTTTCTGTGTTTCTAGTCTATGCTCTCTGGCCCCCGCCCCGACCTCTCCCTCTCCCTCTGCAGCTGTGCCCTGTCTCCCTATCTCTGATAACTCCCTCTGTCTCTTCCTGTCCCTTTTTTTCTCTTGTATGACCCTTCCCCCTTTTTTTCTCCATTGTCTTCTTAATACTTTGTTAACTGGATCCAGTATTGCATTGAAATGCTTATCTAAAATGTATTTAAAATGTTTTGTACTTTCTCTACTTAATATGGTAATGTGGTGACTAATCTGGTTCATTCCATTCATTCATTCATTTGTTCATTCATCAAATATGTTTTGAGTGCCTACTGCTTGCTTTCTGCCAGGTGCTAGATAGCAGTGGTTTGAAATTAAGCAAGACCTAGTCTCTCTCTCAGAAACTAATAGTCCTGTGGTAGAAGAAAATAAAATATGCATTACTATGGAAATCTTAATGCAATTAAGTTACTTTTAGAAGTAACTTTAAAAAAATCTCTGTGATTTTCCAACTTCTTTTTAAAAAAGTGGTCTCGACTGAATCAAGGTCTTGCATTCCTGTTTAAATCTTACTGCATTTAAAATATGACTTTGCTTTTAAAAATTTAGTTAATATTTTATTGCCAGGAACAATTTTATTTAAGGAATGGATAGATCATGGTACTTAAAATTTCATGAAATAAGGAAGTTAATGAAAGTTTTATTTATCTCACCTTCTTATTTTCTCATCCTTAATAAGATCTTTTCCATTATTATTCTATTGAAGTAAAGAAAAAGGTTTTTGGGTAAAGAATAACACTGTCTAAAAATTGTGTTTTAGAATTTTGTTATTATTAAAAAGTAAAATCTCACTAATCAGCTGAATAGTATAGGAGTGTTACCTTGCATGATTCATGTGGTGGTTTACTTGAAACCAACCCCCACCCCATCCTCTGTGCAGTAGGAAGCCTACCCTGCTGTGTGTCAGAAGGCTGATTGGATAACAATCTTAGATACCATACAGAAACCTAATTGATGGGCATGATGATCTTTGCACCAACAGGGACTTAAACACTTTGCAGTAGACCTTTTTGACCCAAGATGAAGTAATAGCTACCAAGAAATTACTTGTATTAATCTTTTTTTTTTTTTTTTAAGTTTGTAAGTCAAATGACTGGTATTCCATCTCATTTCCCTTGGAAGTGTTTGAGTTAGTAAAGAGGCCTCTTACATTGTTTACTTTTCAAGAATATTCAACTTTATGGTTTGAAAAATCTTTCTGGAATTTATATAGGGAAAAGTAAGTTTAGAAACAAATAATTCTGAACACTACAAGAAAATAGAGGTAAAAAAATTATATGAAGGCATCGAATCCATTGGTAAGATGGCTGGTGACACTGCATCTCCAGTGGTGTGATCAGTTGGCAGGTGGCACTCAGCAGTATACGTGCAGGCGATGCCAAGGCTGGGTGTCCGAGCCTCAAGGGGAGCATGGTTTCTCACAGAGAAGTCTTGTTTAGCCATAAAAATAATGCGGTCCTGGTATGTGCAGCAAAATGTGTAGAAACATGGGACATCATGTGAGATAAGCTGGATGCAGAAAGACACATTCCATGTGTTCTCCCTCACGTGTGGATGTTTCAAAAAAAGATGATCAGATTGTATATCAGTGATTACTAGAGGCTGGGAAGGGTGGAGAGGAGGAATAATGGGAGGGTAGATAAGAGGGACCCAAAAGGTAGAAGTAATCAGTTCTCATATTCTACAGAAGAATGGGGCTATGGTTTATAGTGAGCTAGTATATATGAGTAACTGCAGGAGAGGAGCTTAGGGGCTCGAAATGCAAAGCAATGCTAAGGATGTGGAAATGTGAAATCACACTGATTTGATCAGTGCATGTTGTAAACATGTGATGAAATATCACACTGAACCCCCGAAATATGAAGTTATTACATGTTAAATCAAAAATTAAAAAGTTAAGGAGATGGAAATGTTAAACTACATTCTGTAATTAATGCATTGAATTAGCACACTGCACCCTGTAAACTACCACAATTAAAATAATAATTTAAAGTAACATAATTAACTAATTCAGTTAAAATCAAAACCACTTTTGAATTATGAAATCAGAAAACTATTATGGCTTTTCCCTACTTTAACTTATAAAAGGCAAAATAGCTTTTTCTACATATTTAAGTTTGTGAAATGGTCTAATAAGGCATGCGGCACACCAGACTAGGTTTTTCTTTTAATTGCTTAATTATGAGTTGAATTTTAATGAAAACAACATAATGTTCATCTGAAATTTAGTACACTATGCCATTAAAATAAGACTGAAATGAGACTTTTTGGTAGTGTTTTAAATGAAAAGAATAAGAAAGACATCTGCTGGGATTTTTTTTTTCTTTTAAACATAAAAGCAATAACAACTAACTCTCTGGCTGAAAACATCTCATAGTTGTGGTAATAGTAATGAGAAGGAAAAATAATGAGTTTAGGAGCAAAAGTCAGCTATTGTGTTGTAAATGGTGAATCTACAGATCCTCATTAAAAATAAGAAGCCCATAAATTTTAAAAATGCTATAGAGTACAGAATGGGTCAGTCATTTAATGGAACATATCTATAATTAAAAAGCAAAATAAAGAGGGTAAAATATGACTGCATGCTTGGATGGATGCAGACAGTATTTGCTCTTCAAATTGGGCTCAAGTATTTTATCTCATTGACTTAACTAATTTCTTGAACTTATTTAAAGATATTTGCCTTAGGCTGCTTTCTGGCTAATGTAAACAGGTTTTTAAAAATCAAAGTGGTAAATATAGAGTGCACGTAAACGTTCCTAGTGTAACTCAGAAAGAATAAGGAAAAAAGTTTTATTCCAGATATATAGGAAGAGAACAACATATTATGATGTACTAAGCTGGTGGGAATTCAGTCTTCTTAGTTTAGGACGAAGTTGAAGGGCAGTCCAAAGAGATGTATCTATCACCTGAGTGCCCGGATGCCTGCATACTGCAGACTCTGGGGACAGAGACTGTAAATCTTCTACTGTTTTAAGAGCTAAATGACAGTCTTCTGATGTAGAGAATGAAATTGGTCCTTAGAGTGAACTTGAAAATCTTACAAGGCTGCACTCTGATCCTAAAGTTCTAATAGCCTCAAACCCCAATTGACCAAACAGGTTTTTGCAAAAATGCTACTTATATTAAAAGTCAGATCCATGGATCGAATCTTTAAGACAGAGAGTATAGAAAGAAAAAGAGCAAATTAAAGAACAGGAATAGAGAAAAGCATATATGAAGAAAGGCAAAGACCAAAAGAAAAGCTAAGTGTACTGTAATGGTGAGAATAAATCCTGTCCCTTACATAGGAAGGAGGATGCCAGTGAAGAACTTTATAAGGCCTTTCTGGAAAGAGAAGGAATGTGCACCATGGACACATTCTTTTGTTTATTGTCATTTCAAGTTTTATTGTTGATTCTAAATCTATTATTGAAATTCTCTACCACAAACCCTGCCTTATTTTATTAGTAGGAAAATTTCTAGCTTTTCCTAAAAATAAGCTAGTAAATAAACATAAATAAGAACAAAGAGAATGTTTCACTTTGAGCAGCACAATATTGAGTTCTGCCTATTTTTACTTATAATGCTAGCTAAATTTCATGCTGCCAGACCATTAAATAACTTTTAAAAACTCATTTAGTTCAGAGATGTTTCGAGACATCAAATACTGAGGCATTCTGACCTCAATAGCATAAATAGACACACTGGACTGGGAAACTGTCCCATCCAGCTGCATATGACTCCTTTGGCCTAGGAACCTTGTCCCTTGTTCTCACCTGTTGCCATCTTGTCACCAAGTCTTGGTGCTGGAGGAGTTGAACACGCTTGGAGCAGTTCCCCTGGGAGGGGACTCTAGGACTCTCACACCTGGTTTCCTGAAAACTTCTCCTCATGTACTTTTCTTCTTTGCTGATTTTGCCTTGTATCTTTTCTTTGTAATAAATCTTAGTTGTGAGTACAACTCTGTGCAGGATCCTCATAAGACTCAGAATGGACCCACCAATGACCTAGCTATATTAATCCTAAAGAATTAAAGTTAGCATACTAGACAATACATGCATACTTGGGTTCAGAGCAGCACAATTCTTAATAACCAGACTGTCTTCTGGCAAATTTCAGAACCTGGTTGTCAGTCCATTTAGGATGCTATAATGAAATACCACAAATGCGGAAGTTTATGAACAACAGAAATTTATTTCTCTGTTCTGGAGCAGGGATGTCTAAGATCAAGGCACCAGGAGATTGGGGTCTGGTGAGGATCCACTTTCTAGTTGATAAATGGTACCTTCTAGCTGTGTCCTCATATGGTGAAGGGAGCTTTAGAAGACTGGTCTTACAAGGACACTGATCCTATTCACAAGGGCTCTGCTCTCATGATCTAATCAAAAAGTCTTATATCCTAACATTACATTTTGGAGGTTAGAATTTCTTTTTTTAGAACATTTGATTGGTGTATTATAATTACACATAATAGTGAGATTTGTTGCTATATATTCATACATGCATACAATATAGCAGTATAATTTGCTCAATTTCTTCCCCCAGTCCTTACCCATTCCAGACCCTCCTTGCAACCCCTTGTCCCCCTTCTACAGTGGTTTCCCTTCTATTTTCATGAGATCTTTCCCCTACCCCCCATTTTTCTCTTTATCTTCTGCATATGAGAGAAAACATACAACCCTTGACTTTCTGAGTTTGGCTTATTTAGTTTAACCTAATGTTCTCAAGTTCCATCCAGTTTTCTGCAAATGACATAATTTCATTCTTCTTTACGGTTGAATAAAACTTTGTTGTATGTAAATATATGTCACATTTTCTTTATCCATTCATCCATTGAAGGATACCTAGTCTGCTTCCATAGTTTAGTTATTAAGAATTGTGCTGCTCTAAACCCAAGTATGCATGTATTGTCTAGTATGCTAACTTTAATTCTTTAGGATTAATACCAACGAGTGGTATAGCTAGGTCATTGGTGGGTCCATTCTGAGTCTTATGAGGATCCTTAAAGGTTAGTATGTCATATGAATTTTGAGGGGGACACAAGCATTCAGACCATAGAAGTGGGGGTGGTTGTGGGGAACCCTGGCACACACTTTGAAGGACCCAGTCCAGCTAATGTCCAGAGTCGATTCTGGCCAGGACTGACAGGCTGTCAGAAAGCTCATCACCACCAGAGAGTGGAGCTGTAGGTAGCTTTTTTATTCTAGCCGGGTATCTGGTCAGGCTGTGTGAGTCCAGAGTACATGTGTGCCTGTTCTCTGGGAATGGATTTTTTTTTTTTTCAGTTTTTGCTTGTATAATGTAGTTTTGAAAAATTCTCTGCTGAGTTGGATTGCCAGGGTTTAAATCACAGCTTTGCCACCTTTTAGCAGCAGGATGTGGGTAAAATTGCTAACTGCTGTCTGTCATCTGTTGGGTAACAATGAAACTTATGTGCTTGGTGGTAGGATTAGATGAATAAAACATTATCACATTTATGAAGTACCTGAAACATGTTTAATTATTATCATAATAGGTTTTATAAATAAGTAACAATAGTTTTTTATGACCATCTTTCAGAATTCAGCAGGGAAATTTTCCCCCTGTCTGAAGATGAAAATCTGAATGGGTCAATAATAAAATCTGTATACTTAGTTGTAAAATGAAATCTTCATTTTCTTCTCAGAACAATTACTATTGTGGGATAGTCCAGGTTTCACTTTTATTTAAAATAAAATCTTTTAACATTTTCCTTTGAAAAGAAATCTTTAAACATTTTTCTTTGAATTTTTTATTATTTAAATACTATTAAAATCTTAAGCTTTGATTTATTTTATAAATAGTTTAATGGTAAATAAATTAATGATAAAAATGATAAATTTTTACCTAGTCATTTGTTTTACACATGTTGAAATTTCTAAATAAATTACTTTGCTTTTAGTATGCCTTTAAACTTAACATGCAGTTTGTTTTGCTTCTTGAATCATCAAGAAAATAGTTTTTTGTTTATTGTTGTTTGTGCAACTCCATTGATATTTAGTGTTATAAAATTCTTGGTCTTCATTGCACCATTTAAGTTTCCTGTTTTTAGTGCTTTTGAAGTGTTTCCTCTCCTTTTTTCTCCCTTCCTTCCTTCCTTCCTTCACTCCTTCATTCCTTCCTTCCTTCCTTCATACCAGGGATTGAACCCAAGGCACTTAGCCACTGAGCCACATCCCCAGCCCTTTTTATTTTTATTTTTTCATTTTGAGACAGGGTATTGCTGAGTTGCTTAGGGCCTCACTAAACTGCTGAGGCTGGCTTATGAACTTGAGATCCTCCTGACTCAGCCTCCTGAGTCACTGGGATTACAGGTGTGTGCCACTGCCACCCAGCTTAAAGTGTTTCCTTTTCTGTCTCTTTTATATGTGATCATCTTTCTGATAATATAGTATATAGAATGCTTCTTGTTCTACTAATGGTCACCTTTTAAGTGATAGCATATTATTGCTTCAAAGACCATGGATATAACAACACAACTCCTAGCCTTTTTGGCAATCTCAATTTTATTATTATTAGTTGTGCTTTTCCTCTGTTCCTTATTATTATCTATTTTTTTTTACTGTATAGTTCTATAAGTAATTGTTTTATAATATTAACCAATTATTTAGACTTAATCATATTTTATTTTAATTTTCTATTAATTTTTTTTATTTTTACAGACTGCATTTTGATTCATTGTACTCAAATGGGGTACAACTTTTCATTTCTGTGGTTGTACACAATATAGATTCATACCATTCATGTAATCATATATATACATAGGGTAATACTCTCTGTTTCATTCAACCATCTTTCTGTCCCCCACCCTCTCCCACCCCATTTTCCTCTATACCATCCAAAGTTCCTTCATTCTTATATCATCATCTACTTTTCAGAGAAAGCATTCGGCCTTTGGTTTTTGGGCCTGGCCTATTTGACTTAGCATGATATTTTCCAACTTCATCCATTTACCAGCAAATGCCATAATTTTATTCTTTATGGTTGAATAATATTCCATTGTGTATATATACCACAGTTTCTTTATCCATTCATCAATTGAAGGGCATCTAGGTTGCTCCCATAATCCAGCTATTGTGAGTTGGGCTGCTGTAAACATTGATGTGGTTGCATCATTGCAGTATGCTGATTTTAAGTTCTTTGGGTATAAACGGAGGAGTGGGATAGCTGGGTCAAATGGTGGGTCCATTCCCAGTTTTCTGAGGAATCTCCAAACTGCTTTCCAGAGCAGCTGTACCAATTTGCAACTCCACCAGCAATGTATGAGTGTGCCTTTTCCCCACATCCACCCCAACACTTATTATTTGTGTTCTTGATAAATTGCTTGCTAATCATGTGTATTTCATACAATGACATTACCTATCCTAGCTCCATTATTGGTTTGACTGAATTAATTAACTAAATAAGAGGTTTTTTTTAAAGTATTATCAGAATTTTTATTCACTTTTGCTAACCAGATGGTCATGAAATACTCTGTTTTTTAAATATATATTTTTAGTTGCAGATAGACATAATATCTTTATTTTTTTATTTATTTTCATGTGGTGCTGAGGATCTAACCCAGTGCCTCACAGGTACGAGGCAAGTGCTCTACCACTGAGCCACAACCCCAGTGCTAAATAAGAGTTTTTAACGAAGGACTCATGGAGGTAATATTTCCTAAATTTTCCTCATATTTAATATGCCTTCCTATTATCTTTATATAGGAATGACAGTTTGATACTGATTTTTTGAAGTGCCTTCAAATACCTTTAGCTATTGCTTTTGAGCTCCTTATTTAATTGTTGCTATGGCCAAGCTGGTGATTATTTTGTCCTTAATAGGTGACTTAAAAAGTTCTGCTAAAATCTTGAAAGCTCACTTAACTTCTCCAGGATATGCTTTCCATTTTAATGTTTTTAATTAATGCTAGTCCTCCCTCCTCTGTGCTATGTACAGGTCCCAACCCCATCTGACCAACCTTGGTTAGAGGTCAATCAATAAGTATTTATGGAATTTAGTGCACCCAGCTTTGACCCTGTAGAATGATCATCTTCAGGGTCAGAAGTACTGTGCTGATTCTTTTAGTTTGGTTCAAATGGTTTTATATTTTGACCATTTCTTGAAATTAGTAGTGTAACATTATTTATAGACTTGGTGATCTATTGTTGATTATTTTGACTTCGTGTCTGGTTTGGAGGGGAAGGTCTTGCAATCCTGTGTCTATACTGTCATTTTTCCTATAATCAATTTATTTTAAGATGTTAAAATTTGTTATAAATAGAACAACAAGATGCCAATGTTCAGTTTTTCTTAGTTCACAAGTAGCAGTAAACAGTAGGAAACACCTACTTCATCAATAAGAAAGGAGATTAAATTTTACCAAGTATCTTTTAACTTCTAAGTGTTGTGTCTCTAGGTATTACTTCTGATTACTTGCATGAAATTTAATTCTTTTAACACTTTATATTATAGGTGTTAGTGCCCCCTTTTTAATGATGAAGAAACTAATACACACGTAAGTTAAAATAACTAACTACAATTATATAACAGTAAGTTGTAGGATTGCTTGATTTTAAGGATGTTTGTCTATATAACATTATCTTATAAAAATGTGACAAAAATAAACATAGTATTCAAAAATGAAAATGAGGAGGTAGGGAAGAAGCCTCTTATTTGCTGAAGATAGTTTTTTTGTTGCATAAAAATAGCCAAATTGTGAGATTTTCTTCCCCCAGCAGAATGTTTTTTCTGCGGTTTCATTTTTGTCATCACTATCGACTTTTGGAAACTAAATCTTTAACTTACCTTTTCTACTCTCTTACATATTATTAGACTTCTGGATTTGCTCTGAACATTTCCATTTTAAATCGTGTAGGAAAAAATGGGTCTTAGCCGAATGCTCAGGTTGTATTTCTGTGTCAAACATTTAAAGATATTCAGTAGTAGCAATACTTAGAAACATGTTCAGCACTGAGAAGTAAACTTAGGTCCTGCTTTGATACTGTTAATTGTAGGGTCATTAATTTATGTATTCTACCTTAACTTAAAAATAATTTTTGAATTAGTAAATTCTATTGCTTTTTTCTTTTTTCCCAATACTTCTTTTTGTTTCATACGAACCATTTCAGAAGAAACACCAACCGAAAGATTTTTATGTCAACCCCTAAAAAAATTATTTTTTAAAATTTTAGGGAGGTCTAAAGCCAACAAGGAACATCCTTATCAAGTATTTATATTCCTTATAACTTTGGGTCCTTTCAATAGTAAATTTTTAAATACTTTTGAAGTCATTTTGCTTTGTAAGTTTGAAAATAAATTATAACTTCTACCTCTCAAATATTATTTTGGAGGACTAGTATCACTGGAGAGATTTTTGAAGTTAGGGACCCTATCTTCTTAACCTTTGTATCCTTGCAACTTATTTCAATGTCTGGGTGCAGAGTTCATACCACACTTTTACTGAACATTTCTTTGGATTGACTTTTTTGTTTTGGTCTTAGAAGTTTTTCATGAGTAACTTTTACACGAGTGACTTTGCACTTAGCTAGCTCCTTGGATGGTACCCCAGATGTACAACAATAGTTGATTAGGCACTGAAGTAGATATGATAGAAGATAATGGTAAGAGAGACCATTGGGGAAACCAGCCTACTTTGATTTCACAAAAAAAATATTGCCATTTGGAATAGTAGGTTCCTGGAACTTCCAGAAGTTCAGATTTGCTGTAGTGTTAGTGTGGTGCTTATTTACTTATACACACACACACACACACACACACACACACACACACAAACTCAGCCAAACCAAATCAAACAAACAAAACAATCTACAAAATCTTGGAGAATGAAAAAACAATTGACAATGGTTAAAAAGAATGTCAACCTCAAGGATCTGATAGTCCAGAGCAGGAAACAGACATATACACCTATACTATCACTCTAGCACTGGTGGCAAAAATCTGACTTTATATATATAAATATAAATATAAATATAAATATATACACACACACATACACATACACATACAGACACACACACACACACACATATTCACAGGGACTCTAGAAACATGGGAATATTAGCCAAAACATCAATTTTATTGAAATATAGGACTCAGACCAAGTAGAATTTGTTTTATGTTGATACTAGCATTTCAGTAGCCAGTTACCATTTTCCTTTATCAGTCAAATTTTCTCCTTTATTTTACACTAGCAGAGAGTGATGTCAGTGAAGAGATTACTTATGCCTACTATTGCTGCAAAAATGAAGAAGTGAGTTAGAATCTAGACCAGGGGTAATGAACATGACAGACTTTGTAGAAACAAGTTTCTAGGCAACTTGGAATTTCTCCTGGACTCAGTATGGTGGATCGAAGTGGTTTTTATATTTCTTAGAATCAAGAAAACTGTTAGACAGAGAAGGTTAAATTATTTTCATTCTTTTGGTTACTCCTTTCTGGTCCTAAAAGATTTTCTGTCTGTGCTTTCACACAGTATTAGCATTATGTACTTTATGCAGAAAATGGTAAAATTGACACTATAAAAATACATCACCATGTTGACAAATATATATAGTGAAATCTGAGATTAGAACAGTACAGGGTTAAGAAATTTCAAGAAAATATTCCTGTCCTACTGTCCATTGGGAATCATAAGACATCAGTGCCTGGTAATTTTAGTAGCAATGTATAAATTAAGCAAGTGCAGGCAAGATCAGAAAAGCCCCTGAAAGACAGCATGAGATACATACTCTTGGTGGTTAATTTTATGTATCCACTTGGTTAAGCCATGATGCTCAAATACCTGGTCAAATGTTTTTCTGTGAAGACATTTGTGGTGTTAGTTTTTTACTACCATAATGAAAGACTGGAGATAGGCTAACTTTAGAAAGAAAAGAAGTAGATTCAGCACATGGTTTGGGAAGTGGAACGTCTGAAGAGTATGGCACAAGCTCTGGCAAGGGCCCCCCAGTTGGCTGTTCCCTGGTGGTGGAGAGCAATGGTGGGACTGAGTATAGGAGGAGGAATCAAATCTCCGTCTCTGGGACCAGAATCAGACTTTTATAATGACTCTCTCAAAAGAACTACCAGACTTTTATAACAACTCTCCTACAAGTACTATCTTAATATCTTCCAAGAGCAACCCCCAGTCACCTAGGGACCTCCCAAAAGGCCCTACTTCCTTTTTTTTAAAAATGTTTATTTTATTTTTATGTGGTGCTGAGGATTGAACCCAGGGCCTCACAATGCCAGGTGAGTGCTCTACCCCTGAGCCACAACACAAGCCCCGGCCCCACTTCTTAAAGGTTCCATCAGTTTCCACATTGCCTCACTAGGTACCAAACCTGCCAACACATGAACATGTAGGGGACAAACCATGTCCAAGCTATAGCAGTAAATTTTAGATTATATTAACATTTAAACCAGTCAACCTTTGAGTTAAGCAGATTGCCCTCTGTAATTTGTGTAGAACTGAAGAGAAAAGACTGACCTCTCTGACATAAGAGTGAATTCTGCCCACTGGCCACCTTTGGACTTGAACTGCATTATCCCTGAGTCTTTAGACAGCTAGTCTACCCTGCAGATTTGAACTTGTCAGTCTCTGTAATCAATGAGCCAATTCCTTAAGTCTCTTTTCCTAACACACACACACACACACCGTATTAATTCTTTTTCTCTGGAGAAAGCTGATTAACACAGAACCAATGGCAGCTGAGTGTGGTGGCCTCAGCAGAGAACATTGGCTAACAACCTGATTATCATATATCTCTTGTATTACTTCCTTTTCCTGTGCTTAATCTTCTTTCCTAAGTGGTGAGCTGCTGGAGGTCAGTGGGAACAATATCAAAGGTCTGGTATGGATAATGACTCTGAAGGAGAATATCTTTTAATCCTTATGTTTAAAGCAATCAGAATGTAGTTTAATGCAAAAGAGGTAGGTTTGTCATAAGGATTTCCATCTCCACTGGTTGGTAGGAAGGCCATAGACAGTCCTGTGGAAGCCTACAAGATGAAAAGTCCAGACTGCTCTTCAAGAGTTGCATGGCATTGTATGGGTGATCCCGTGTCTGTACCTCTGTTTCTGCTTGTTGCTTAATCAGGATAATAGAATTTCATGTACCCACAAAACTTGGCAAAGCTAACTGTGCCACTATAAGCCAGGATAGTGGTAATCTGAAATAATAAGGGGCATGAGAGTAGTTTAGGGCTGGTGAAAGTTCCGCTTCTGGGACTTCCAGAAGGAGAAAATAAAAAAATAAAAATAAAAAAATTCATGGGCAGTGTGCATATGGGTACTTTTTTAAAAGTATTTTTTATTTGTTCTAATTAGTTACACATGACCGAAGAATGCATTTTGACACATCATACATATATGGAATATAACTTCTCATTCTTCTGGTTGTACATAATGTAGAATCACCAGTCAGGTAATCATATATGTACATAGGGTAATAATGTCAGATTCATTCTACTATCCTTCCTACCCGCATACCCATCTCCTCTCCTCACTCCCCTGTACCTATTCTAAAGTAACCCTACTCTTCCCTAGCCCCCTCCATTAGTGTGAATTAGCATCTACATATCTGAGAAAGCATTCAACCTTTGGTTTTTGGGGATTGGCTTATTTCACTTTAGCATGATGTTCTCCAGCTCCTTCCATACACCAGCAAATGTCATCATTTCATTCTTCTTTAAGTCTGAGTAATATTCCATTGTGTATATATACCTCATTTTTAAATCCATTCATCTGTTGAAGGGCACCTAGTTTGGTCCTGTTGCTTAGCTATTGTGAGTTGAGCTGCTATAAACATTGATGTGACTGCATCACTGTAATATGCTGATTTTAAGTCCTTTGGGCATAAACTGAGAAGTGGGATAGCTGGGTCAAATGGTGGTTCCATTCCAAGTTTTTTGAGGAATCTCCATACTGCTTTCCATAGTGGTTGCACCAGTTTGCATTCCCACCAGCAATGTATGAGCATACATTTTCCCTGACATCCTCACCAACATTTATTCTTGATATTCTTGATAATTGCTATTCTGACTGGAGTGAGATGAAATCTTAAGAGTAGTTGAACATTACATTTCAATAAAATGGGACTTGAAAGCGCATATTCTCACTGTTGTAAATACTTAAACATTTTTTTGATAGGACACCAAAGTCCTACTGTGTACTAAGGATAAATAACCAAAATGACTTCTTGTGAGCAGTTCCCTTCAATAGTTTCCGTGAGGAAAATTAGATTCTTATTAAAGGCAAACAAAAAAGGTGGCAAAGACAGGCAAAGTAAAACAAGCTTTTTGGAGGTCCATTAACTGATTTTCAGTACATCTACCTAAATTGTGTTTTAGATCTTTGATACTAACGTTTATCCCAGGAATGTGGTGAGGTGGAATGGTTGCATTTGTGAAAGTGCTTTTTGGTATTTGTAAAAACACGATGGAAAAGTAATGTAATAGCTGTACCGCCTTTTTATAGATCATCATAAGAGGAATGAATAATGTCTTAAAAGTGTATTTGTGGCTTCCCAGGTCCCAGTCAGAAGGTGGAATCATTTAGTGTTTTAATAAGGCATTGGGACTGCCCTCTTTTTGCAGATATCATGCCACTTGCTTACTTTTAATACCAAGAAGAAGGGGACAGATAGAGTTTCGCACACATGAATATTGGTATTGGAAACAATAAAATATACAACACGGTCTGCAGATCCCCTTTGACCTGTTTGACAAAAGAGCAGAGTCCCGCATTATGAAGTTTTTGTTTGTTTTTAAGCACCTGAGTAGCTGAGGGGCCTTTGTATTGAAGTGTGCTGATCATGAGGGCTGAATATCAGTGTATCTCAGTATTCTTTTTTGGTCATTTCATATTCCCAACTTCTCTTCTTTTTCCTTTTGTAAATATAAAGAAATACACCATTTAACTCCTGATTTCTTTGACATGAGAGTGCTGGCTAGAGGAGGCAGTTCGCTGGGAGATCACTCAATAGTTCAGGTTGCAGAAATGCTGTGCCCTGCCAGCAGAGGAAAAGGCTCTCAGGACAAGCTTCCTTTACATTGATCGAAGCAGGTGTTCTCTTTCAGTCGTCAAGTCAGCTCCCTTCTGAGAATCTCAGATAAGTGGTCCAAATTACATCTAAGGAAAATTCGCCAAAGCATAATTACTTTTCATCAGGGTGCCACAAATAATGAAAGGAAAGGAACGCTGGGAGTACATTGTAGTCTCCCTAATCACCATCATTTTAAAGAGCTGATGTAGAGTTCCTTACTTCAAGACAAATTGTATAGCTTTGGTGGTAAATTAGGCATATTTTCTAAACACTAAATTATATTTCTTCTAATTTACATTTGGCTAAGAAAAGCTGACTAGCAGCGGAATATGAGAGATAAGGTTTGCAGCTGCCATTTTCACACAGTGCATTTTGTCTGTTCTCAATAGCTTCCTGTGTTTCTATTCATATTGAATGAATCCCCTTCTTTATCTTTCTTGGTAAGATAAATTTCTCGGGGCTGCTGTCTTTGCAGGATGCTGGTCGATTCCTTACTTCACCTTGTCTCTCCAGCCTCCCTTCCCCCACCCCACCTAAGAGCTACACTTGCAGTGAGCAATAGATGATTAGTGTGGGTAGAAATAGTGAAGGTTCGTCTGGTGATAAACTACTGTACAGCATAAGAAATCCTCATCAACAGAATTTTGTGTAATGCTTCTCTGTATTTAGGAATATCGGAGAAATTCTAGAACTGGATAATTTCACTTGCGGCCCAGTGGAACATCTGAGAGTGATTCATTGAGGTTTGACTACAAGTTCAACCACTGATTAGATATGGGGACATGCTTAAACTCTGCATGCCTCGGTTTATTTATCTATAATATTAGGATAACAACACCTATCCTATAAGGATCAAATAGCATAGCAAGAACATTTTCAAGGTTCGTGCTTGATTAATAGTAGTAATTATAAAGGAAAGAAAAGGTTTTCGAGAGGGTATGTAGACTCCTGGGGAAGTCATGAGAGAAAATGCCTGTCACGTGAAAGCGTCTTTTAACTGGGGTCCAGACCTTTAGCTCAGCTGTTTCCTTGTTGAACTGTTTCTTCTCCACAGCGGCCCTTCTGCAGTGCTCACTGTGTGTCCTTCCAGCCTGTATCATCAAGAGCCTCCCACCCACAGCCTCTCCCCTTTTGCACCCTGTGTATAGTGAGTGTTCCCTTTCTTCCTACAGGCAATGGACTAGATGAAATAGAAATGCCCATTCATAAAATGGGCCTCGAGGATAAGATGATATATTTTTTCAACCCTCTGAAGCACACAGTATCGTGATTCCATTTTCTAGTTGAGGAAACTGAGGCACTGAAAGGTTAAGTAGCCTGCCTAAGGTGACAGAGCCAGTGGGCTGGAATTTGAATTGAGGCATCCTGGCTCCACCTTGGTGCTCTCAGCCACCTCCCACCTCCACATACCATCTGCATGTCGTTCTACAAGAGCTAGAAGGTGCTTTTTCAGTCCAGTTATTTCTGTATGCACATTAGAAATAAGAACTCCAGAGAGATTCAAGTGACTTTGCTAAGGTCACCAGTATCACTGACAACTGAGATGATTCGACAGATCACTTAATCACTGCCTTGGACTACCTAGGACTTAATGAAAGGCTTCAATTCATCCTTCATAAACACATAAAATCCTTTTAAAAATGAGTAATCACCTCTAATTTCTCCTTTTTACATTTATATTTCTATAACCAATTTTATTTCAATGGAACAAATACAGAGTTTGATTTTTAAAAGGTGGAATTTTAACATTCCGATGGGCCATCCCCTATCAAGCTGCCATTCTGTCTCCAGCTCTGACCTTTTTCCCAGGCTCTCAATCAGTGATTCCTCAGCCTCAGTGCACTTAGAATAAATGATGCTGGCACCACCTCACCCCCTAAGAAATTCTCATTTCTTATTTATTTACTTGTTTATTTATTTATGTTTGTTTTATAATTGCCAATGCATCTTTTGTTTTATTTATTTGTGGTGCTGAGTATTGAACCTAGGGCCTCACACATGCCAGGCAAGTGCTCTACCAATGAGCCACAACTCCAGCCTCTGAAAGTCTCCTTTCATGGAGGACCTGGTAGAAGATTTCAAAAGGGAACTCTAAGAGATCCTCCTGTGTGGGCAGGGCTGTGAGGCACTGCTGCAGTGTCTTTGGTTTTGCCTGCCCAGAGTGTCTGCCTGCATTAATAGCTTACATTTAAAACACACGTGGCAGGAGACCTAACTGATGCTTATGATACACAGGATATGATCATAAAGATGTGACCACATTCTAGCCAGGAATGGAACTTGATTATTGCATGTGAACTGTGCTAATGTCTGTAATGATCAGTTTCATGTGAGTGAGACTTTTGGATTGACCAGCATAGCTGCAGAACCAGACTGACCCTGCAGGACTCCAGGATTGGAGAGGTTGCTGTGAATCTGTGTGGCTCTGATAGAGGTGGGTTTCTTCCTTTTACGTAGCTGTCATGATGGGAGGGATGAGGATGGAAGAAACAAGTGTTTTGAAGACTTAGGTTTTCCTTCATTCTCCACCTACTTACAAATATATAATTATTACTAATAGAAGGCTTTGGAAAATGAATCACATGTAGTAGAATAACTTAGGATAGAAACAGATCATCTCTCTGTGAGAACAAATAGAGTAAAAATCACCAGGGACTTGAGACAGTCTAATTACTAGTGTTGAACACTAGATTCGTCTATAAGTTTTCTGGCAGTTAAGGCAAAAAAGGAAACATGTTGAGTTTCATAGTTTTATATTCTGGGTAAAAACAGCTTTAACATTCGTCTGCAGAGAAAATTGTTATTTTTTTAAGTTAAACTCAACCAATAATTTAACACAAATACCCTTGGGATAACACAGTTGAAAATGTCTTCACCATGATTTGTCAAAGTCACAGAAGTGCTGTTCAGTGGATGGCAGTGGAATGGATGAACTAGACACAACGAGCTGGTAAAGCCATTTCTGCAGTGGATCACTCCTTCATTCATTTATTCCTTCAATCATTTATTTACTTTTGAGTCTGTGGTGGGTACATTGTTATGACCTGGGGAGATGGTGGTGAATGAGGGCCTCTTCTCAGGCAACACGGTAGAGTCAGAAATGCTGAGGAAAACCAACAGTTCACAGCAGAGGCAGGAGCCTGAACTAAAGATGGGTGATCGTACATACCTTTAACAAAGGTAAGGGCTAAGTTTAAACTCACCAAATTTAACAAAGATATGTATGGGATGCCATGGGAAAACAAAGAAGGACAAGCACAGAGAGCCACTGGGGGATCAGGGAAGATGGTGGACTTAATCAGACACATAAGTGGTGCAAATGCATGTGAAGAGGCAGAGAAGCCGAAGAGGTGGGAAACGAAGGGTGCATGGCGCTTAGGAAAATTATAAACATCTCCCCCTAAGCTGGATGGTGGGGTTTATATGGTAATGTGTGGTTCAAGATTCCAAAGGGTCCAAGGGTTATGTCAAAGAATGGAAAACATGAAGGGCAGTCACCTTAGTATTTTAGGCAGGAAATCCCATGATTCGTGTTTTAGAAAGATCACTCTAGTGGTATGGAAGGAAGGCAGACTGAGGGGTCACTTAGGAGGCTGTGGGTGTAATTCACTGTGTAAGTGCTGAGGACCTGAAGGAAAGCATGGTATAGAGAGTAGGGACGGAGCCTACACTAGTTTGCAAACTGGCTTGTTTGGCTAGATTCATGACTGTGGCGGGAAGGGAAGGAACAGTCAAGTCAAGTTTCCTGGCTCAGGTGCCTGGTGGCACAATTCATGGAGATCAGGAACAATAGAGGAGAATCCAGTTTGTGGGTAGGGAGCAAAGAGTGGAAGGGGTGAGATGAATTCAGTCCATCCTTATGGGACGTGCAGTGGAGAGTGCCATACAGTTGAGATCTGAGCAGAGGGCAATAGATTTGGAATTTCCCAGCATGTATATGGCAGTTAAAGCCATGTATGTCAGTGATCTACTGAGTGACATGAAGAAAGATCGGAATTTGGGACTTTGAGAAACACTCACACTTAGAAGGCATAAGGGAACATAGCATATGAAGGTAAGAATAAACTAGGAGTATGTGGGGGTAATAGAAACAATAGATTATATCTGACTACCCACTAATGTAATTTGGAAGACAAATAGAAAAGAAGTGTGCATTAAACTGTCTTTGTGAAATGGCAGTCATGCCAGGAGGGACTTGGTAGGTGCTGGGTGTCTCGCTGATGGGCACTGGACTGATTTTCTTTCATTCATTCTTTTCATTCTTTCTTCATTTCCTTTCTCTCTCCTCTCCCTCTCTTCTCCTCTCCTCTCCTCTCCCTCTCCCTGTCCCTCTCCCTGTCCCTCTCCCTGTCCCTCTCCCTCTCCTCTCCCACTTCATAGGGTAGAGGAAGCTTTATCCTTTGTTTTTCTGGGAACTTACCTACTTTCTGACATCCCTCCCCTCCCCTCCCCTTCCCCTTTCCCCTTCCCCTTTCTTCCTTCCTTCTATCCTTCCTTCCTTCCTTTTTATGGTGCTGGGAATTGAACCCAAGACTCTGTACATATATGACAAGCAATCTACCAATGAGCTACATCCTCAACCCTTCTTATTTTATTTTGAGACAGGGTCTCTCTAAGTTGTTGAGGCTACCCTTGAACTTGCAATCCTCCTGCCTCAGTCTCCCAAGCAGTTGGAGTTATAGGTGTGAGCCACCATGTATGCCTGAGAAATATTTTAATATAAATAGTTTATGTGGTTCAAGGGACAGATTTAGATATCACATATATTTCAAAAGTTTGAGATTCAAACTCTTCTAACTTATGTAATATCTTTACACCCTTGAACCCCGTTGTAAATGCAGAATAAATTTCCTCACAAATCTTGAAAACAAGCACTTGGATAAAATAAAGTGGAGATGACAATGTCCTAGGCTAAGAAACATGAAAGAGAGGATTTTAGTTTACAAAATTTTGAGGTTAATTTTTATCAATTAAGCACTTCACTGAACAGAAACAGAGTGTGCTCAGTAGAATGTATGATCTTAAATAAAACCATCCTGAAGGTCTTGCTAGGATGAATTAACTGCTGATAGGAGCACCATGCAGCCAAGTGTACTTTCAGGGTGAGTAGGATTATTTGAGACTCACCAACTTAAAAATGACGATTTTAGTTTGGGTAAGATTAGTGCTTAATTCTCCCTGTGAATTTTACTTGACTCCATGTTGGACTGCTTATTAAAGACCTTTCCTTGTTAGAAATAATGTAAATCAAGTTTCACTGATACTTGATCTCTTTTGCCATATCTGTGGACCCTCAGTGTCCTGGGTAACCTTTCAGTTTGCATATCCTTGGAAGCTGTAGTCACTGCCATGACTTATCTGGATGCCATGAGGTGCACCCTGTGTACCTTGACCCCAGGCTGAATGAAAAGCAAAGCTCCCTGGAGACTTTGTAGGTCCCAGAATTATAGTATTTTTAGTTATTTCTTCTTTGTTTCCACCTGCATAACTACTCACTATTCATAGGGTAGAGGAAGCATTATTGTTTGTTTTTCTGAAAACTTCCCCATTTCTGACGTCCCTGACCACAGCACCACTGATCGCATCAGAGTTACCAACCATGTACAGTCCTTGGCGCCCCATAAAGTTCAAGCCTTATGTGTAGTTTCCCCAGTTTTCAGCATCCATGTATAAAAAAATGTTTGACTGAATTTTTAATAAAACACAAAAGGAAATTTTAGACCCATATAAAAATGCCAGTGTGTACCATAAATAAGGAGAAAAGAGAAATATTTTACAACCAAGGGAGGTCATTATATAAACACAAACATTTTGTTTCTAGCAGATTCTTCACTAAGAAATCAAGAAAGAGGACAAAAGAATCTAAAAATTTCCCTGCAATTATAGAATTAAAAAAAAATAACCTCTGAATGGTTAATATTAGGCCTGTAATATTAGTATCGACAATAGAGATGAAATGCTTGCCTCTTGCAGGATCTTATTCCATTGACTTCCCCACTGTACCTGAGCATCATGAATGGTATCAAACCACTGGGACACATATTAAGAGTATAATAATAGTATTGGGAGTAAATTATTAGAGTAGCTGTTGCTATTCAAAGTGTGATCCACAGGTCAGCAGCATTTTTATTACATGGGAGCTTGTGAAAATGCAGAATCTCAGGCTTCAACTTAGGTGTTTGCTCAATCAGTATCTGCACATTAATGTGATCCTCAGTTTGTCTGCACATGAATATTTGAGAAGCAATGGTCTAAATGAACAATAATCATTTTTTTTCTAGAAAATTATAATGAAAAAGTCTGTTGCTCAAAATATTTAATAGAATCTTTACACCAGGCATTCCTTATATTTCATTGAATCAGATAATTAACTGCAATGAAGAAGACATTAGCATTTTTTAAAAAGAAGAAAAAATCATGATTTTTTTCATTTTCCAACTGTCTCATTTTCTAAATTCATTTTTGTTCTACAATTGATGTAAAGATTCATAGAGCCAAAGAATTAATTTTATAGTATCTCTTTAAAGCAGCGGCACATGCCTGCAATCCCAGTGTCTCGAGAGGCTGAGATAGGAATCACTAATTCAAAGCCAGCCTCAGCAAAAGCAAGGTGCTAAGTAACTCAGTGAGACCCTGTCTCTAAATAAAATACAAAATATGTGTACAATGAATTAAAAAAAATACAACATAGGGCTGGGGATGTGGCTCAGTGGACCAGTGCCCCTGAGTTCATTCCCTGGTAACCCCCCAAAACAAAATCGCTTGAGTGACTTGATTAAGTAAATAAATCTCTTTAATTGTGTACCACCTTGTCTATAATGAATATTTCCTTGATATGAGTTAAATTTAATTATGGGCTACACATCCTGTGTACAAAGCTCTTCCATTAATAAAACTCCACCTTATTAACATTTCACTGATAGAAATAAAGACCGATGGCAAAGGAAAAGAAGTTAAATACCTCGATGTTATCCTGCTTTGGGGCATATGGGCGCCATTAGCACATGCCCAGTAAATACAGTGTTGATTGAGTTTGAATTTTGTACAAATATGTAGTAAAGAAACATAGATATTGGCTTCCTTGAATGTGAACCTGGCTGGAAAAGGTAGATTATAGTATCACATTAGTAAACATGGAATTGCTTTTGACTCCTCCCTTTCCTCAGCCACTGCACACAGTTAATGTGCAGGTTCTGATGTTTCTGCCCCTGGTGTCCATCTTGAAAGTGTCCACTCCTCTCTGTCTGCACCCTAACTGTGTTCATCCCTTCCGGACATCCTCCCTCTTTCTCTGTAGTTTCTACTGTACCTCCTGCCCAATCCATTTTCCACCTAATACCCTGTGCTGCCTTTTAAAAGTAATTTTTTTTAAAGTCCACATCACTCTCTACTTAAAAATTCTTCAGCACGTTTACATTAGCATGTGAATTTCCTAGCATGTACATAAGGTGGTAGGCATTTTAATCTGTCTGCTCCCACATTCTTCCTCATGTCTTGTTCCATGTCTCCAGATTTTTTTTGCAGTTCCTAAGGTATACCTGACTCTCACCATAAGGACGTTCTATATCGTGCTCCTTTTCCTATATCAGACCTGTTTTTCTTTTCAGAGAGGACTTTTCTGTCTAACTGAAGTCTTGCTTCCACATGGTTCTCTTCTTAACTTCCTGCTGTTGCCCTCATGAAGTCTACGGATTTCCTACATTTTGTGTATTTGTGTGTGTGTGTGTGTTTGTGTGTGTGTGTGTTGTCCCCCTCAAACAGTGTGGGCTCGAGTGAAGACTGTCTTGCTCACCACTGATGGCTGAGCACTTGGCAAGAAGCAGGCATCGTTCCGTGTTTGTTGAATGGGCAGGATGACTTTAGGACAAATGTGAAAATTCATAAGTTTAATTTTTTATTACTTCCTGAATCTCCTGTGGTTCCTAATTCATTATGCAAGTGATTAATTTTAAACAAATCCTTTCAAGTTCATTATGTGAAAAATTTTTAAAGATGACATTTTACTCTTCCAAGGAAGGCTCAGCTCTGGAAACAAAAATAACACACCAAGAGGACATGTTAATGGGATTAAAAAATTGTATCAAGGTCACCACCAGTTGAAGCTGCAGGCCTAGTTATTTGTCTCAATGTTTGTACTACCTGTGGTTGACCTAAGGAAGTGAAGTGTGCTGATTGCCCTCTTTACCACCATAATCTCTCAGTGTGGCATATAAATAAAATTTCAGGGCAACAAATACTCAAAAATAAGAAGGCCAAACTTTCTTGGAATCAAGAGGCTTACAAAGTTATGACCCTAACTCTCAGCTATGAGGTTGGGAGGGAGACTGCCTTTACACATTTCAGACGATTCTCAGTTGAGGCCCATTCTTTGAAATCCACAGAAGGGGCTCAACATGGTACTCCATTTATGGAGCTAAACACCTCAGGACTCGAGAACTGAGTCATGAAATCGAAGGAAGCCTGAATGGGTTAGGGCTTCCACCACATGGGAGGTGCTTAGGTGACAAGTTGAAGGATATGCATGAAGAACAGAAAGAGGGCACTGTCGTGACTAAGAGAGCAGTTGGGGCACCACAATCAAATGATGGTGGTACTTGTAGAATTCCAACCATCAGGATGAATGGTGAAAAATATCTGTTAAAAGGCTTCCAGTATCCCCGATCTATTGATATTGAAAGACCTGGATGGGTGCATTTTTAGCCTGGAAGTTTAAACTTCTTTTAGTCTGTTTGGACTGCCATGACAAAGTGGCATAAAAAACTGGGTGACGGACATAGTAGCAGTGTGTTGCTTCACATTTCTGGATTCTGGGAGACCCAGGCTTCTGCAGGGCTGAAGTTTCTGAGGGCTGTGGGAGAAGAATCTATTCAAGGTCCCTGTCCTTGTCTTGCAGGTCATCTTCTCTCTGTGTCTTCACGTTGTCCTCCCTTAGTGTCTGTATCCAAATTTTCCCTCTTATAAGAACACTAGTCATCTTCGAATGTCCTAGGGCCTCTCCAGATGACCTCAGATGAACTTGATTACTTCTACAGAGACCCTACCTTTAAATGAGTTACACCCTGCAGAACTGGGAGTCAGACTTCAACACATGAATTTTTATGGATGCAATTCAATCTATAAGAGGGTTTCATAATTAATTGAATTACATGGTATTTAATAATATAGAAAGTAAAAGAACAGTATATCAAGAATTATTCACTTAATTTGGCTATAAACTACATGGCATATCCAAAAAATATATAAAGTAACTGCATTTATAGAAATTAATGTGTGCTTTATATACAGTGTAGTCTACCACCCATAGCAAACCATAATAAAACTATGTTTTAATAAAGAAGCTAATTAGTATCACTCCAAATTGGAATTGGTCTTGAAGCAGTTATTCAGCCTTAACCAGAGCCTGGTATAAGCACCCTTGTGGGGTAAAGAAGTTTAATATTAATAACTTAACTCTTGATGTTAAGAGGACTCATTTTTAGCAGAAGGAACTATCTACTGTGTGCTAATGAAGCTTGGAGTTTACTAGAGGTTGATTTTAATGTTTCTTTTGCTTTCCCACTAATGGGATCTAAATGATAGGATTGATAGACTTTTTTTCTTTATTCATTATTTAACAGCCAGTTCACATTTTAATTTTATATTTAATTGCCCATAACAAAATATTAAATAAGGTAAATGTAGCACAATTATCCAAATTAAGAAATGTGCTTTAAAATTTTTTTAAAAAATTTTGTGGTTCCTTGGTATGATAAGTAAACAAAAGCCTATATTCATGCATTGGTTCCAGCAGTCCTGGGTTTTCCTAATCTTTTTTCTTTTATGGACACACAAGAATGCTAATTTTTACCTTCAGGAAAAGGTTATTCTGTCACTTCTTACGGCCATTAGTGATGGTACCTCCGATGCAGAGTCCATGCAATGGACTTGTCTCCTGGTATCTCTTGTCGTTTCCACACCAGCTCCTCCTGTCAATACCCTGCAGTGTTTTTTGCCAAGTGCTCGGATGCTCATTCTGTCTGATGTCCTCATTATTGCCAGTGAGTCCTCCTTTGACAGACGGCTGAGGTGGAGCAAGCAGCTGATTCGTATGCCTCAGTAGCTGTGGTATCACAGGCCTCCTCTGCCTGACAGGTGAAGCAGTCGGTGTAGTATTGTGGTGTGACTACCTGCAACCACAAGTCAGGATTCACTCAGATGAATTACATTGATTTTGATTTGCAGTCCAGGAATGTAAGGTTCCACAATGTCAGCCATCTGTTTCTTTCCCTTGGTCTTTAGCTAAGTTTTAATATCGCTAAGATATATTTTTATTTCAATCTAGACTAGTTGAATCACAGCAGAAATAGTAAAAATTCAAGCTCATATTTTTTTTCTACAAAAGTTTATTCTGAGTGTAGGGAACTACATTAAATATTTGTCGGGCTCACAGGTGGATTTAGTGCTGACTTTTTAGAAGAAAGGTGTGTTGAACACATGGACACGTTTTCTCTTAGAACCCTCTCATGACAGGCTTCCATTCCTCACTCTGTCTGGGAATCATTTGCAGCCTTGAAACTATTTTTGGAGAAAGGAGTGGACTTAACTTCATGTGTACATGTGTAGAGCTGAGCAAGTCCATTTCCTGTCACCTCCAGATCTTTACTGCTTTTCAAAGGTACCTATGTCCATAAGCTAAGCTTCTCTTACAGGCTTTTGGGGACCTGCCAGGCTAGTGGTCCTGAAATCGATCTCTTTAGGTAATTTGGTTGATTTTAGGGTTAGGATTAAGGTTCTAAAAACAGCAACAAAATCAAACAAACAAACAAGACAAATAATCCAAATAATCATGGACCTCACTACAGAGTTCCTTTAACAATATCTTTGGGATGGATCCTGTTACTAGATGCTTTTATAGAAGTACCTCATGTGACGTGAATGCAAAGCCAGGTTTGGGAACTTCCGTCTGGGTCGACAGTGTCATTATCCATTTGTACAGTGGTTCTCTTACTTTCCAAATAATCTATAATAGATCAGCCAGAAATCTCTGGCATAACTCATAATCTATGGTAAATTATCCATAAAATAATTCTCTGGAAGTTTTATAATGTAATTTGCAATAAAATTGTAAGCTATAACTTTTATTCCTTTATTACATCTTTGAATTTTGGTATGTCTTGCACTAAAACTACCTTAACAGGATTTTTATTCCCTAAATCTCATATTTCAACAAGATTTTTTCACTTTATAAATCCCGATATTAAAAATTGTTTAAAGTATCACTGACATCCAAAAGAAGATGAGATAAGTAAAAATGGTTTTTTAGTAGTGTTAAATTATTCTCTTCTGAATGGATAAGTAGAAATTTAATTACTGTTTAGAAAGTACATTATACATCCTGTTACCTCTAGTGTGTCATGGAGCTAGACAAACAGTCCCTACTACTAGAGAACAAACTGAAATGGGATTCACAGAAAGGGTACTTTGGCTGTCTGATGAAGCGGAATCCACAATGTGTGGGTTTCCCACAAGCCCCGCTGTTGTCTCCACATTCTCTGTAGTAGTTGAGTAAATTCCCTTTATTAACTTAACTCTCTATCCTTGATTACGGTGTTTGTTATGTCTGTCTTTGGTCATCTGTCTCCTAGATTCATGGCATCTTATTTTAGAAAATCAAGAATCATTTTATACCTGTTTCTTAAGTATGGTCTGAATTCTAGTAATGTGGAGGAAAAGTCAATTATGTTATGAAAAGGCTGGAAAAGCCCGACACAGGAACTGGAGAATTCATGTGACAAGCATATGTGGGTGTATATTGTAAGGGTCTATTTCCCTCAGAAATGGAATGTGGGAGGTTCATATGTGAAGGCACCAATTTTGACTTGTTCTAAGTTTCTCTATTATTAAAAAAAAAAAAAATTGAAGACCAGAGCAGAACAAGGTAGCAGAATAATACCTCTTTTAGTTGTTTTAGCAACAACTTGATTCTATGTGCTGACTCTGGTTGAGGATTATGGTTTCTTATTTTGAAGATTCCACTGTTCCAATATACCCTTTATTATTTCTATGAATTATTCTTTAGCTGTTATGTAAATCTTATGTGAAAAATCAGCCAGCCACTTTATTTTTATATTCATTGACTAGCTAAATATTAAGTGCTACCCACTCAAAAAGTACAACCTTCAAGAGAACTCTTGACTAACATTTGGAATTTAGCTTGCCTGTCATGAATATTCATTTTGACATTTTACCAGTTCCCTTTAAGACTTTTCCAGCAAAACATTCATTACTGCTCAATAGGTCATATTGCTTGGTTATCTGAGGTGCCCACTTTCTTCTCTTCCAGCACCACAGACATTAATGTGCTCAGTTAAACCTCAAAGTATATATATGGGAGTCCAAAACCACATCCCACTGGCATTTAGCTGGAGAAGGAATCCTTGAAGGATAATGGATAGAGGCAGGTCCTGTTCCCACTCGAATCTTCCACTCTGAGAGAACTAAATACTCAGTTCACAATGTCCTGGTCAGTCACAGATCTTGGATACTCTACAAATGTCCTTATTTGTGGTTTCTCAGGCCACTGGGTCCAAGGAAGTATCTGAGAATTCTTTGGAGTTAGGAATAGGGTGAAAAGGCCTTGGCATCCCATACCCTCTTTCTAATACCATTCCATCCTTCCTGGGTTCTAACTTTTTTTTTCCTTTATTTTTACCATAATAGTCCTCAATAAGGATTTTCACAAGGAAATTCCTAAAGAACAAACCAACAACAACAAAAAAAAAAAAAAAAAAAAAAGAGGGAAATCATCTTCTTCTGTAGGACAATAGGGCTGAGACTTTGGAAAGGTAGTGCTAGATCTCATGAGATATTTTCCCTGAGGATGAGTAATACCCATGTTCAAGGATTAGCCAGTTGGCTTCTCATGTTGACATCAACAATGACAACAGCCCAAAGGAAAAGGGAATAAAGCAAAACAAGCTAGATTCCATATTTTAAAAATTAGGGAGTGTTCTATACCTTGCAGCCTTCAAATGAAGAATATAGACAACAATGAAAATTTGACCCAATATTCAGTATAATACATTACAAAGTAAATGACCAAAACCAGTAATTATTGTAAATTGACATAAACTCCAATTGTGTTTCTTGTGCATTCACAATTGTCAGTTCTATTCAAATATATTACTTAATTGTGTTTATTCTTTACAAAACTCCTAGGAATTATTCTTAGGCTCTTTCTAAAGATGAGCACACCAAAAGCTTAGAGAAGACAAATACTTTGGCTTGAAATCCGATGGTTTTCTCCAAGCACTTTTGAAAGTGTCCTATGAGAATCAGCATTGGAACTGTTTTTCTGACTGTGTTTATAAAAATATTATAGTGCTGTGCAATATCTAATACTGGGCTTTTGTTTTACTCTCTAGACCTTCCCTTATATACATGCATACATATTTTTAAATATGACATGAACTATCATATTACTGTCAGAACAGCATAACTGATGAGCCACAGGCTCTTGAGTCAGATATGTTGGTTGGTCTTACTCCTGTTCACATTCCTTCTGTATGAATGGTAGGGGGCTCTACACTACCTTATTTTTCTACCAAGTCTTCCATACCTTGGCGTTGTTGACATCTTGGATCAGACAGTTCTTTATTGTGGGGGCCTGTCCTGCTCATTGTAGGATGCTGAGCAACATCCCTGGTCTTAATCTATGAGACACACAGCACCACCCATTGTGTTGATCCAAACTCTCTCCATAATTTTGCCAAAGATCTATAGAGCAAAACTGCCCCAGTCAAGACTGACTCTGAAGTCAGTATGCAGGAACTAACCAATCCTTCTGCTCAGTTTCTTTCCTGCATATTAAGATTTTCAAGAAATAAATTTAGGCATTGTATTTATCAGAACAAGACAAATTATGCTGTGTAACAAACAAGGTTAAATCGTTTAACAAAGATGCCATTAGCTCTCTAGGGCAGCTGTCCTCCTGCAGTAGCTTGATGGTCCAGGTAGTGTCAGACTTTCAGCAGCTCAGTGTCCACACACACTCACATCATCACAGTGGTATAATAAGAGTGTGGCGAACCCTGTCAACTGTCTTATACAGGAAGTGGCACGTCACTTCAGCTCACATTGTATTGAAAGGAACAAGTCACCTGTGTGTAACTTGAGGCAGAGAGGAATTTTGAACCTCCATGTTTGAAAAGGAATATCTGGGAATACTGGTGAGCATCAATATAAAGTTGTTATCTGATAACTATTGTCTGATTGCCCTGCGTTCTAGGCAACATATTCTAGTAAAATTTGATATACAGCACCTGACCATTGGTTCTGGACAGAATGTGTACACATGAAACAATTAGTGAACAAGATGATATGTATTACATGCAGTAAATGATGATATGCATTAAATTTATGTATTAGCTTATTAAAATACATTTTTATGATTTTTATATTTTATGATATTAAGTCCATAATATCTATGATATTAAAGAGTGTGATATTTCTCTATTTTGTGTTTTTAAAATATTCTTCAATAAATTTCATTGTTCTTTTTGGTTAAATACATTCCCAGGTGGTTTATAGTTTGTGATTATTTTTTCATGAGAGCTGTCTCCCACTCCCCACTCTGTTTCTTCCTGGCTATTGCTAGTACAGAGAAAAGCTATTTGATTTTTGTACACTTTCCTTCTCTCAGGTGTTTTAATCTGAATGATTTAAATACTTCACATCTTTTGTAATTGGATCACTTAGGAAGGTGGTTCTCCAGGTGTAACTCCTGAACTATCAGTGTTAGCATCACCTGGGAACTTGTTAGAAATCTTGGAGTCTTGGAGTCATGGAGACCTATCGATTAGAAACCGAGTGTGGTTTCCAGCCTTAGGGAATTTTAGGTATAGGATAATACTTGAAAAAATGATACTATCTTCTCTTTTTTGCTCACAGTAATACTGCTTTTTTAAGCATTAGATCAAACAATACAATGTTGGGTGTTAATGGAATTAATTTTGATTTTATCCAAAAGAAATTTGTCTTTTGTAATTTCTGGTGTTTAGCACATTTGAAATGTCCTATACTATTTAAAATTTTATACAGGGTTTTAAACAGAAATGACTGCTTAATTTTAGCAAATGTTTTTCAGAATTTATTGAGACAATTATAGGAGTTTTCACCTTTAATTTGCTAGCATTTGAAATGTATTAATGGATTTGTGGACTTTATGTGTTCATGGAATAAATACAACTTGATGAGCTTATTTTAATATGTTGCTAGATTTGGTTTGCTAATGACCATTTCCTGACATTCTTGTTAATTGAATTATTTGTTCTTCCCTTAACGACAATATCAGTACTCTTTTTCTTATAAATAATATTGATCTCCTATCCTTAAAAATCCAGCTTATCTTGTGCCAGATGGAAGGGTTAATTGCTTTTTAATGTTCTATGTTTTATGCAGTTACTTTAGGCCTCAAATCAGAACAATAGTGACAGTTGCTCTCATATGTTTCCATTAGAATTTTACCAAATATCTGGCTGGGTAGTTGCCCTCGCCAAGTGGAACATGTAACCATCAAACTGAAGCATGAATTGGGCATCACTGCTGTCATGAATTTCCAGACAGAATGGGATATTGTCCAGAATTCCTCTGGCTGTAACCGCTACCCAGAACCCATGAGTCCAGACACTATGATTAGACTGTACAAGGAAGAAGGCTTGGTCTACATCTGGATGCCCACACCAGACATGAGCACTGAAGGTAAGGATCAGAAGAGCTGCTCTAGCTTCTTGCCGAACGTGTTTTTTAGGGAAGACCTCGCAGTCTGTCTGTCCTTGTATCTATAATTGAATGTCTTAAATATGAATGGCATAAATATAAAACTTCAGATTCAATGTATTTAATGTGTATCTTTTGATGATTTGGTTAAGATTCTGTTTAACATGGCTTCTTTAATTTGCTTATTTAAGAAATATAGATTCATTGTGTATCTACTACGTGTGTGATGTTATGCTGTTTGCCAGGAAAATGACAAAAAAGAAAGGTACAGCTCCTGTCTTTGTGACAGTTATAGTCCTACAGGGATGTGGAACATTAATGGATAAAAATAAAAAAATTAAAAATATGAATTTATTTGCTAAGAAGACACTTAGGTAATACTGTGAGAGCAAGAGATAATCTAGGAAGGTTTTCTCAGGAAGTGATGTTGGAGTTAAGATCTGAGGGTGGACTGGGGGAAGAGTGAGGGGCAGAGAGACCCCAGGCAGAGGGGCAGCTGGAAGAACCCCTGTGGCAGGAGAGGGTGCAGTAGTGCAGGAGCTCCATCCAGCTGCAAATAGGCGGAGGAGGGAAGGACTCTGCCAGGATCTGGGCCACAGTAAGGACTTGATGCTGTCCTAAAGCGGTGACAAGCAGGTGAATGATTGGGAAGCTTGGAAATGCCAAGATTCTTTTTTTCCCTCCGGAAGTGCTCTTTGATTACAGTTGGGAGAATGGACTGCAGGTGAACCTGGGAGGTCCGTGAGGAGGTAAGTGAAGTGGAGACGGTGTGAGAGAATGCAGCTGAGCCAGGGTGTCAGTGGGAGTCTTTATTGATTGCAAGAGGGCTTGCTGAGCAGGTCTTTGTGAAAAGGAATCACGGTGTCTTGGGTGCTGCTGAGGAGCCAAGACAAATAAGGCATAATTCGGACTGAATGGGAAGAGGCGGTAAGAGGAGCGCAGAGTGTAGTGCAGAGAGGAGTAGATGTGAGAGGAATAAGGAACATGCTCTGGGTGCTGTGGCTTTGGAGGGGCCCATTCTGTGGAGGAGCACAGGGAGACTTTGGGAATGCTGTGGCATTTGAGGTAGGCATGACTTAGGAAGGTGTGGAGGGAAGAAGGACAGGCGAGAGGGGACCAGCAGCCTCGACTGTGGTTCAGAAGCAAGGGATTTTAAAGGAATGATATATCTCTCAGACTGGTTGGAGAATGGGTACTTGTAAAGAAGTGGAGGTAGCTGTAGCTGAGAGAACAAAGTAGCTGATACTATCAGCAGCATGTCAGCAGGGGGCAGCAGAGAGCTGCAGAGATGGCACAGGCTAAGAGAATTGGTGACCTGCTGTTCTGGAGGAAAGAAGGCAGGGCTGCCCAGCCAGGAAACCAGGAAGTGTTTCTTTCATCAGCCCCACAATGCACGTTATGCATCAAACACTCTACTGAGCAATTTGCATGCATTAACTCATTTAATGCTCTAACAGATCTCTGGTTAGGTATTGTCATTATCTCCATTTTAGCTAGGAAGAGACAGGTACAAAAAGTTAAGTAACCTGCCCAGGCCAGAGAACTAGAAAGAGGCACAGCCTGGATTTCAAGGCTAGCAGCCTGGCTCAGAACATTGTTCCGAAAAGCAGATTACGAAGATCTCCCTATGTTCTCACAGATACTCTTGCAGATTCTATGGACCAACTAGTTTAGTCCCTCAAACTCATGACCAGCTGTTGTTGTTGTACACGCCATGACTTATCGGGAAGGTAGCTTATCTCCCCCAAAGCCAATGGTATGCAAGGTGGGAGAACCTACCTCCCTGGTCACCTTGACTCTGTATGAATCTCAGGTGGTTCTCCTGGCCAAACTGGGCCTCCTTGTGAGTCTGTGTCTGAACTGAACTTTCATTGAGGTTAGGGCATGATTTTTGTTCTGAAGATGTGGAACATTATTGCCAGTTTGTTTATTCCCCTTGGTAATCTGATCCAAGGAAACCTGTTTTAGTCTTAAAAGCTTGGCCCTTTCTCAAGGAAGAAAAACAAATCAAAAAAGAAACTTGATTTACATAGAAGAACATTGGCTGAATATAGGTGAGCCTTGCCCTGCCCAGCTTGTTACTCGGGGTTCAAAACAGAGAAAATTGTTTGTTCCCAGAGAGCATTTTAATTTAAATTTCTTTGATTCTGACCTGATAATATTGTTACCCACTGAGCAACACAGGAGACAGACCTGGAGAAATCGAGCTAACACTACCTCGAGCCTCGCGTTCCTTCCCATGCACTGATTACCTGAAAGGCCCTGCTGCTAGGAGGTAATTTGCTTGGTATTTTGGAGGTCTGCAGAAACCTGAGGGAAAACAATCCATAAGCACACACAATGCGTTGTTGTATTCAAATCTTTTTTGGGCTCATTGGGTCACCAGGTCTGGTGCAGCCACAGTCATCTTCCACAACGAGGCAGCACAGCAACATGGGTGGTAGCAAACTGAGACCTCCCACCGGAAACAGGCCAAACCCTAAGACTGAAAGATGAGTTTCTTTGGTTCATTCAAACCTGGAGGAGTAATCAAAGAGTTAACAACCATTCCTGAGCATCAGGAAACTTTTTACCAATAGATTAATCTATGTGACTTGCAATATTAGCACAATGAAAGTACAGATTAATCCAGCTGAATATTTTTAGACCTCTAGAGAAAAGATCCATTTGGAAGCATTTTGAGCTGCAGCACAATGCTGTCAGATAAAGTCTGAGAAGAGAGACAGGCTCTTAGGCTCTCCTGTCACCACTGGTTGTCACAGACCTGTTACGATCAATTCTGTTATTGATCTTACTCTGGTATACTTTGTCATATGTGGAGGGGTCGTTTAGATTTCTTTTTCATTTTTTTTTTTTAAATGTGGTTTGTGTCTTTTACTTGAGAAATGAAAATCTCCCAAATCCAGTGCCCACCTGAACAAAACAAACCAAATCTACCCATTAAAATGCCTTTGCATAGAAAGGATTCAGAATGAGCCTTGACCTCTGTTCCTGCAGTGCTGTGTATGATAAATGGTCTCCCCTGCCTCCCAGATGAGTTAATGTGCCTCCCGGAGTCCTCAGCCAGTCCTCTGTTGTTACAGCCTGAGTTCTTTTCTCCCATTCAGCAGACTGAATTCAGCCTGCCATTGTGGGAAGATGCTGACCTCGGAGCCAGAACACCTGGTCTCCAGCCCCATACCTACTGCTGTTGGCTTGTGATGTTGGTAGGTTAGTTCCTGCATTGGGAAAAAGGGAATAGTAATTCCTGCCTTATTGGAGTGTAACAGTAGAATAAGATGAGTGATATGAAAGGGCTTTGAAAGTCAGCAAGTTGGGACTATATGATTAGTACCTAATCTTAAGTTTCTACCAAAGAATGTCACAGATGAGATGGACTGACTGTGTGTGTGTGTGTGTGCGTGCATGTGTATCCCTCCAAAGATGGAAAAGAAGATATGCACAAAAAATAATAACATATTAGGCATAGTTCTGCCCCTGGAGGAAGGAAAGGTGTGTGTTTTTGTGAATGAGAAAGGCCCATGAATGAACCCTTCAGGTCAACTCAGATAAAACATGACTTTGGGGTCTGACCCGCCCCTTATCTCAGACCCTGATGCCCCAGCCTGCTCCACATTACATGCCCGAATGCTCTCTTCTCCTTACCACCTTGACTTTCCCTGTGTGGCTCTCAGGATGCTTTTTATCACTTTAGGATTGGGTTAGCCTGGAACAGGTGTGGGCCGCAGTTGGGAGACAGGTGTCCATCACTGTCTCATATCAAGTCGGTACTGCTGTCTTCTTGCTGTTGTTTCATTTTTATTCATGATTTAATGAATGTTTATTGAGCATCTACTGAGACCCAAGGCTTGTTTTAAATTCCAAAGTGAGAAACACAGATGGTAGAGTGTTTTGTTTGACCTACATAGGGTTTACAGTTTTTCAACTTAGTTGCCAACACTTAAAATATGGAACATTTTAAATGAAAAGATCTGGATTTTTGCCTTATCATGAGGTATTACTGTCTTTAAGAATGGAAACTTCTTATCAGATTCAGTTCTGCATGGAGACTATATATAGGAAACCTAAAATTTAGCGGCTCTGATTGATTCTGACTCTAAATTGTTCAGGGTATTTTGTGGTAAACCCATCTTAGTGATCTCTTTTTTGTTCCAAGGCGGGTTTTGTGTTACTCTGGGCTCCTTCGGATGGGCTTTCAAGCAGGGAGATGGGCCTGTTGGGAGCAGAGGGTTTCTCTAGGTTGGGGTGGAGGTGTTATAGGTCACGGAGGAGGATGCTGTCACACAGGGGTAAGAACAGCTGCATCACCAGGTAAGTGGGGTGCAGAGGGACTGAGGATTCAGACTGACAAGATGGGGAGTGGAAAGTATCAGCAACCAGGTCAGTTAGAGAAGGACCTTGCTAGTTAAGATCAGAGGCTTTGGACTCAGACTGGCTTGGTTTCCAGTGGCCACTTAGGGAATAACTTAGGGCAACCTCTGTACCTCTGTTCCTCCATTTAAAAATTAAGGATAGCAATGGAAGGGACCTCATAGTTGGTAAGGGGTGGTGGTTATAAATGAGCATTTCATGCAGAATACTTAATACAGTTGGCAGGTAAAAAGGGCTCAGTATGTGTTACCTATAATTAGTCAGTGCAGGGTGCGGTCTCTAACAGTCAAACTAAGAAGGGCTCCAGCTGAGGCCAGGTTAGGGTGGGAGAGCACCCTGCACTGGCTACTTTTCTGTGCCCCTTCCAGTGACTTATGTTTATTATGTTACTTAAATGTTTGATAGATCAGGGATTGTTCAGTGATTCTGAGAGGAGCCTTCTGGTGACTACCCCGTGTTGGTGAAGCCTGTGTGAAGCCGGGCACCTTTGGTGCACGTGGCAGCTGACACGTACTCCGCAGAAGGATGTGTCTGAGATGAGAGAGCCTCAAACTAACATGTGTCCCTTTTTAACTTCTGAACTGTGCACATGCTTCTTAAAAAAACCTTTTGCAGATAAAAAGGAAGGGGAAGGTATTACATCATTTGAGCTATTTGGAGCAGACCTGTCCTTGGGGAACCTCTGAGCAGACCTAGAGAAGAGATTCTGACTGGGTCTGTTGAAGAACTTATTTGGCACGCTGGCCACACCGGTGCCATGCAAGCTGAGCACTGGGGCTGGACTCCTGAGTTCAGCAGCCTGTACTGCAAATGGCCACTGTAGTCTATTCACAGGCTGGGCATTTGATAAAACTCTACATTAACATCATTCTTGTATATTTCCTGCCAAGGTACATAGTGTCTGGAGAGGCAGCCATAGCAGAGAACTTGTCACATAGTGCCAGGGGTGTCAGGAGCAGGAACTGCAAGTGGGATTCCATTCCCACCCAGAATTTCTTAGATCAAATCTCCTCCCCAACTCTGGGTGGGACATAAGTCCTGCAGTTAAGCAGGTCACACCATCTCAGCAAGATCAACCGAACTAACTTGGAGACTTTGCCACCTCTGATCCCCTGACTTCGATGGTGAATCCACCACATAGTGCTGTCCCTGAGACCACTGTGAGGTGCCTCACTGGCTCATCAGATGCTCTCCATGCCTTGCTGTGTCTCCAGGACATTTAGTACCTGTGG
Organism: Sciurus carolinensis; assembly: GCF_902686445.1. NCBI lineage: Eukaryota > Metazoa > Chordata > Mammalia > Rodentia > Sciuridae > Sciurus > Sciurus carolinensis. Next base: position 20,330,673 of record NC_062219.1, read on the forward strand.
GAGGGTACCCCAAGGAACTTACGGCAGCCCTACCCAGCTCCAGCCTCAGAACACCTGAAGCCAGGAATGAAGGATTGATTCCATGAGTTAAAATTTGTGACTCAGTTTGGACACGAGGGATCAATATACACAGGGGAGTTAGCGTGTCTCGGAGACCAGAAAGGGAGCATGAGTCAGGGCAACAGGCACTAGGGAGAGAGTGATGGAGTCTGAGGTACCAACACATTGGACACATTCTAAGCTGCTGGATGGTGCCTGTAGCTTTGGATTCCTTCATTAGGGAGACTGACCCAGCATGGCAGCATGGCTAGACTGTTATCCTGGCTTCCCTGCAGACTCCCCCATTCCTGTCTCCCCCATTCCTGTCTCAGTGTGCTGGGCGTGAAGCTGAGTGGACAGGTGACTGAGAGGGCCTTCAAGCCATGGTGGGCTCTTTGGTACTCTGTTCTTCCAAGGTGCCAGTCCAATTCCAGTGTGTTGGTTAGCTCCTGCAGGGCACTTGTGTTTCAAGAGGGCATCTAAAGAGGAAGCACTGAACTCACTTGAGTGCATTTTCTGGGAATTCTAGGCCTTGGAGTAGGTCAGCAGGTGAGGCCCTTTGAGGGAGGGGTTTACCGCCACTTCAGCCATTCAGTGGGGATAGCAAAACAAAGGCCAGGTAGGGTCCTGGGAGGATCCTTCTGGGGCCATTGTGTCCTCTGTGGAGAACAGAGAGTACCTAGAGAACACTGAGTCCTAAGTATCCATTTATAATCCAGGACTCTGTGGTTTCTCTGTTTTATTCCTTCTTGCAATAATTTACAAAAAAAAAAAAAAAAACAAAAAAAACCCCTCCAAATCATTAAAATCTCTCTAGTGAGAAGCTATAAGTAGAAGAAATTTGGGGCATCCAGGAAATCCCAGGATGGTTGTAGGGTGCTCCTCTGCTCTGCAGGACAAGAGGACGGAGTCTTTCAGCACTCAGCAGGGCATAGAACATCCTCTCTCAGAAGAAGACATTTGGATAACCTAATAATTGAAATAGCCAGAATAAAGTGACAATGGCTATAATCATAATTTCCTAATAACAAAGAAATTGAATCAGTTTTAGTATTCACTGTATCATGATGGAATAAATGATTGGTTATTCCATATAGATCAATTATAAGTCAGCCATTCCATTTGACAAAAGAAAATTAACATATTGAATTCTTTTTCATATTTCACTTATCTAATTAATGAAAAAGATTGATTCTTTAGCTGGTGTGGAACAGTTCTGTGTTTTACATTTATCTGGAAGAACATTTTCTATTAAATGAAATTTGGGTGACAGGATTTAACATGCTTTCTTTGAAATCTTCCAAAACCACTACCCAATCTCTGTGAGCCCTTGTAAGAGATGTAACAGTCTGTTCCGACCACAGATGATAGCCAACTGTTTTTGGATGGAAATCTGCATTGATGGTAAGCCACTCAAAGGAGCAGCGACATCCAGTGAAGGTTCAGAGGGACTCATCCGGTGCCCCTGGAATGTTCTTTCCACTTTGTTACCGGGTTAAGCTTGTCTCACCTCTGCCTTCAAAGCAGAGGAACGCAGCCGCCAGCTCACACCCTGCCTCGCTCGGCCTGCCCTGCGATGTCGTGGTGCGCCGGGCGAGTTAACGGTAGCATGTGAGGCTCCTTGTTCACGTGTGTGCTGTGCTCTCTCCGTCAGGCCGAGTGCAGATGCTGCCGCAGGCAGTGTGTCTCCTGCACGCGCTTCTTGAGAATGGACACACCGTGTACGTGCACTGCAACGCGGGCGTGGGCCGCTCCACCGCGGCCGTCTGCGGCTGGCTGCAGTACGTGCTGGGCTGGAGTCTGAGGAAGGTGCAGTACTTCCTCATGGCCAAGAGGCCCGCTGTGTTCATTGACGAAGACGCCTTGGCCAGGGCACAGGAGGACTTTTTCCAGAAGTTTGGGAAGATTCGTTCTACCATATGCAGTCTGTAGCTGGCCAACCTGCCTCCCCTTCCTTCCAGTTTTCTTAAGGGTTCTGGGGTGATGTTTGTAAAATACCTAGAAACAACAGTCCCTCCTGAACTGGGAGGATGTGGGTGTGTGCTCCTCCTCCAAGCTGCTCCCGGGCTTCTGGGGATGGTTTTCCGTGAGGATGTATTTGGGCTGTGTCTACAATATTTTATGAAGGAAGCTGTGACTGACGCATGGGAAAGGCTGAGAGCCATTGGGTTGTGCAATATTGTTCAAGCTTTAGACAAAAAAAGAATGTATGCAGTTCCTGCTGGCAGAAGAGTCCTTTGCTTTACAGGCACTGCATTGGTTGTAGTATAGATTCATGAGTGCAGTTTCTTGTTGCATTGTAGTTCTTTGGCATGCAAAAGAAAAGATCGCAGGTTATGTGAATTTTATCACTAGAGTATATGCATGCGTGTGCGTGTGCACACACACACACACACACACACACACAGCTTTTCTACTGAACTGAACTAACATTGTGGTCATTTGCCAAAGGAGGGAATAAGGGTAGAAACCTGAACTGCGACCAAAGAAGAGCTCACATAGGCAAAAAGCAGAGGTTTTCTAGGTTGCCAGGTCCTGTTTCATAGTGTAAAGCACTCTCCTAGGCATCTCCTTCCTTATGTACCTGAAGACCCCAAGTGATAAACCAAAGCAGACTAAGCTCCATTTGTTTCACTGAGGTTTAATGAGTTCGCCCAGGGTCTCACAGCTAGTCAGGCATGAGCTGGAGTTTGTAACTCATGTTTGTCAGGCAGTGCTCTTTTCAACCCATTGGTTTTTCCAGCATAGAATAGTGACTTCAGTTTTGTCCCTGTCAGGATAAGGTTGATTCCCTGCAGAAATTTCTACAGTAAGAAATGAAACAGTGTTCTAATCGATTACCAAAGAATTTAGGTAAGTAGTTCTATTTTGTACAACCTAATTTAAGACATGGTGGGCTGTCTCAAGGCCTGAGCCTTAGCTCAGAAACTATATTCTGAAAATGAACTATAGAAGAGGAACTGTGTTACCAAAAAAGCCCAAAGAACCAAAATTCACACACCATTGTTTCTGATTCTGACTCAACATCAATTTAGTGCAACACACAGTTACTGTGCCTCCAAAATAGGCAATTCATTCCACTCGGTTCTAGAGGAAAAAAAGTTGAGCAAGACATTTTCAAAAGCATACACCCCGGAAATAGACCTGTGTTCAACCAACCATAATGCAAAATTGAGCTGTGCACAGTAGGTTAGAATATAGCAAGGGAATATCTTTCAATTGAGCACCTGTGTGCGGGTGTCTAGCATCTTATTCAGTTGCATCTTCATAGTACACCATGAGGTAGGCTTCATTTTCTCCATTATTTAAAGGAGAAAGCAAAAGCTAAGAGGTTAAATCAGTGTCATTTGCCACATGCTGAGTAAATGCAATGAGATACAAAACTAGGTTTGTTTGACCACAGTTCATGCTTTGAAAAAATTAAACTATAATGCTTATTTATTTTTCTGTTTCTTCTTTCTTCCACAAACACTTACTGATAGGTAAGAGAGGTTCTCATACAGGAGGTATAGGGGATAAGAAGGACTCAGGGTAAGTTCCAGTAGAACTCAGAAGAGGGGAACATGTCATAACCATGGCATTGGGGGGAGGTGACATTTTGATATTTGTTTTGGGCAGAGGAGGCTAGATAGGAAACATTTTTTTTCTGACAAGTTTACAAAGTTAAATTTAGAAAGCAGTATTGGATAATGGGAAGTCTAGTTCTTTTGCTGAAAATAGTAAGAAGTAGTCATTATATTCTGGAACCCATTTATAGTCCCAATGTGTTATGTAAAATTTAATCTTAAAATGGAATATTTTAAACTAATATACATAAGTGTGTGTGTGTTTTTGTGTGTGTGTGTGTGTGAGAGAGAGAGAGAGAGAGAGAGAGAGAGAGGGAATTTTCTTAATGCCTAAGAAATCCAGCAGTATAATTTCTATTCTAGAATGGCCTTTTGGGGTGGATTTTTCCCTTTTCCCTTTTGCTCTGATAAAACCAGTTTAAGACTATTACAGAATGTTTTAGAATAACCTCTTTTGTCCTCAGTGAATGGAATGTCTAATGTATTTTGAAATCACCAGGATTTTTTGTTAAATAAAAGCATTAGAAAAAGACCTTTGTCTCTGGAATTGTTTTAATGTTATCAGCCTAGTCTGGAGTCTGGAGAAATCAACTGTGTTTTTTGTTTTTAAAGGGGGCAGTCAGCTGAGCTAAATTGTTCTGTCTTTGTCATCCTTACTCTCTCATTAACCTATCAAAACTGGCAGTTAAATGATGGAAGAAGTCAATGGTGGGAACACCACAAAGAAATGAAGAAAACTTACAAAAATGGGTCTGAGAAAAATCATATCAGATTTGGCGTCATTAGCTGCTTGTCATTGGCATTAACAAAACTTTTGGGGGAGGGTACTAGGGAGTCAACCCAGGGCCTCCCATACATTAAGCACTCATGCTACCACCCAGCTACACCCCAGCCCAACGAACTTCAATCACAGATTTCTCAAAGAAAATTGTAAGATCTCATTCATGGTAAAGAAATATCCAAGTAGGGTTATCTCCTTTTAGACTTTGAATGTTATCCTTCTCTTACTTTATTAAAAAAAAATCTGAAAGAATACACACTCTCTTTTGGCCAACCTTAAAGTAGTAGGTAAAAACCACTTGCTTTAGCCTAAGAAATAATGATTAAAAAAATGTGGGTAGGACTTTGAAAACAATAAGGAGGTAATGGAAGGAGAGATTTTAAAGGTGTTATAAAAGAAATGAAACTTGCCACATGTGAAAAGAAAACCACCGAAAGCTAAATGTGGAGTCAGATCAGAAGTCAAAGCTGAAATTATCTTAAAGATAATGTCATTATTTTACATAGGAACAAACAGACCCAGAGATATTAACTCAGTTTTCTGTAGCAAAGAATTGTACTCCAGAGAAAGAGGATTCTCCTGGTACAAGTCAGAGGGAGAGGGTACTCCAGGGACAGGTCAGGAGATTTACTGTGCTATTGAGGAATCATAGAAATGATGGGAATGAGATCAGATAGTATTAGTAGGGGAGAATTGATAGAAGGATTAATGGAAATTTAGGTAAGTAGAAGAAAAATGATTAAAATGAGAAAAAGCGAAGAACAGTGACATTTCCAAAAAAAGAGAAAAAGCTGATTTCTGGGGAGTTTGAGAGAGGCCTGACCACAGAGGCAGATGGGGAGCATCCAGTTATTTGTTCTTGTTAGACATACTAAGCGTATGCCTATTTCTCAGAGGGACTAGATTACATTTGAAAGAAGAACCAGCTAGATGTAATGTGCTGACCATGTTTGGTAGGTGTACGGCTATTGATTACTTTGTAGGAGATGAAAGAAAATCTGATTGGTGACAGAGCTAAGAATAAAGGAAATAAAAACTGATGAAGGTACCTCTCATTATAGCAATAATGACAATAATATAATAAAAGGAAGAGGAAGAGCAATAGTAGTACAACTTTGCTGTTTCCTTCCCTAAACCATAATTCCAAAAGTCTTCCCCAGTTCAGTTGTTGGAAATGTACTTCCAGTTGCTCAGTTATTGTCTTAGTCTGTTTTTTTTTTTTTTTTGTTGCTATAAACAGAATCTATAAAGAAAGGAAGTTTATTTTGTCTCATGATTATGCAGACTGGGAAGCCTGAAACTATGGTTCCAGAATTGGATTGGCTTCTGGTGAGGGCCTCAGGCTGCTTCAACACATGGCAGAAGGTGGAAGGGCAAGCAGAACGTGTGAGAGAGTGGGAAGGGAGCCAAACTTCCCAAGACAGAAAACCCACTACAAGAGAGGCATCATCCCCATGACCCAAACATCTCCCACCAAACCCCACCCCTCACTTCTGATGCATTGAGGAATTAAAGTCACAACACATGGACTTCCAGAGGACACACTCAGACAATAGCAGGTCTTAAGCCTTAGAGTCATCCATGACTCCTCTCTCTCTTTCTAATACCACATCTGATCCACCAGGAAAGCCCGTCATATCTATTGCCTCTATGCTTTTCCTCCTTTATCAAATAACTAGTCAGAGTCATCATGATCACAAAACTGGATTCCAGAAATAGAGTCCAACTAGGATTTCCGTTCTTGTTCCTCCCTCTCTTCTAGTCCCTACCACTATCAAATTTATACCCACACAATGGCAGGAGTGGTCCTGTAAAAATGTACCCCAGATCATGTTACTCCAGAAACCTCCCACGTCACTTAGGGCAAAAGTCAAAACATTCAAGGACATATATAGTCTGCTACCATGTTACCCTTTTGGCTTCATCTGTTGCCTTCCATATGGTTCACTCTTCTCCACCAGCGCAAGATTTCTTGGTTTTCTTTGAACATTGCAGGCTTTGATCTGAGGGTACTTGCACTTGCACTTGTAGTTATTTCTGCCTGTGTTGTGCTTGTCTCATGTGTTGGAAGCTTGATCCCCTGTATGGTGCTGTTAAGTGGTGGAACCTTGAAGAGGTGGGGTCTAGTGGGAGGAAGTTAGGTCATTGGAAGCATGTCTTCAGAAAGGATTAATGCAGCTCTAGTGGGACCCTGGTTAGTTTTCATGGATGTGTGTTGCTATAAATGGGTCCAACCTATGTACTTGGTGCATGTAACCATTTTTCTACTTCTTTTCCACCATGTTGTGACATAATCAAAGTTGTCCTCACGAGAGGCTAAATCCATGGGCCGTTTGATCTTGGACCTTCAGCTTCCAAAACTGAGAGCTCAAAAAATCTCTTTTATTTATGAAGCATGAGGTCTCAGGCATTTTGTTGTTAAAACCTGTAATGCTCTGTGGGGAGCCGTCTATGGCTAGCAAAATCAGGTTGGTTGAGCCATCAGACATGGAAATCTGGCTTTCAGGAACTGGCAATCATTGAGAGATTGTTCCAGATCGCCTGAAGAATATTACTTCCATGCAGAGTGGCTCACTGCCATAATTTGCATGTCCTGGATGTGTCACGTGACCTGCCAGAGCAAATGGCTTCCTTAACTCCACCCCATCCTGTTTCTCACAGAAGATGCTCCTCCTGGTCCCTCTTTTACCTGTATGACAATAAATAAAGGACAGGTGGGCTCTTCCATTATCAGAGCCAGATTGGTATGGCTCAATTGGTCATGCCTCTGCTTCAAAGTATAATTGTCTCCTGTGGTTCTGCTATTAAATAAGTTTCTTAGTGATTAATTTACAGTCAGCCCATCCCTCTGACAGAAACCCTTTCCCTCACCCACACTGGATGTGGAAGAAACTCAATAATGTTCTTTTGCCAGGTAAGCCCAAAGCTTTCTCCCTCAGTGATGCTTCCCTAATTTACCCTATTAAAAACTGCCTGACTCCTTACTGACCCTCCGTATCCATAGTCTCTGCTTTATTTCCTTTCATATGACTTAACACTGGCCAACATATTGCATAATTTGCTTATTCATTTTATTGTCTGCATCCTCTCACTTCAATGTAAACCTCATAGAGTTGGATATTTATGTTTTGATTGGTGATGTACCGTAGTGTCTGTACCAGAACCTGTGTATAGCATATAGTTCAGTGAATGAAGCACAAGAATAGCTACTAGCTATTGAGAGCATACAATGTTACAGGCATTGTTCTCTCTCTCTCTCTCTCTTTATATATATATATATATATATATATATATATATATATATATATACACACACACTCCACATATATATATATACTCATATATACATATATATGTGATTATATATATGATTATATATATATATAAGCTTATTTAGTCCCTTCAACAATGCTATGTGATATTATTGTCCTTATTTTACAGATAAGAAAACTAGAGATATAGAGAGAATGTGAAATTATTCTCAGGCAGTTAATATAGTTTTACTTAGTTTGGTGGTGTAAGTTTCTAATCACTCATTATAAACCTTGGACATTTTACATATATTAGTTCTTTAGGGCAGCAGTTATAGTGTACTACAGACATAATGGCCTGAAAAACAGAAATTTATTCTCTGATAGACTCTAGAAGTTTAAGATCAAAGCGTCAGCAGGGCTGGTTCCTCCTGAGAACAGTGGGAGGGAATCTGTTCCTTGCTTCCTTCATTTCCAGCAATCTTTGGCATTTCTTGGTCTGCAGAAACATCACTGAGGTCTTTGTCTTCAGAGTTCTCCCTGTGTGGGAGTCTGTGTCCATTTCTGGTTTTTATAAGGATACCTGTCGGTCACACTGGATTGGGTCCCTGACTCTCCAATATGACTTCATCTTAACTAATTACATCTGCAATGACTTACGTTCATGCATGGTCACATTCTGAAGTAATGAGGTTATGACTTCAACATATGTTACAGAAAACTACTTAAAGATATGGACACAGGAAAAACAACCAGGCAGGTTGGAAGGGAGCAGAAATTTGAAAGAAAGAAGAGAGTAGCATGGGCTATTTCCCATTTTCATATGTTTATTTTGTAAAAGAGTACTACTGAAAAATAGAGATGGAAAATTGGAACTGTTCAAATAAAAGAGGATGAATTCCTGTACTATAATTATATTAGGTAATATACCAATATTATTAAAGGAAAGACTTAGGTCAGTGAAAAATATTGCTGTCATCAAAAAGCAAAGTGAATTAAGTACCAAAACATAAGATCTGAAACCATAAAACTGGAAGAAAGCATAAGGAAAAGGCTCCCTGACACTGGTTTCAGTTGTGATTTTTTGGATTTGATACTGAAAGCATAGACAACAAAGGCAGAATCAAGCAGGTGGGTTTGCATCAAACTAAAAAGCTTTTCCACAGCAAAAGGAAAAAAAATGAAAAGGCAACTTGCAGAGTGGAAAAAAATACTTGCAAAGACTATGTATAATAAGGGATTAATGTCCAAAAGATATAAGGAACTCAAACCAGTCAGGAGCAAAAAGACAAATAACTCAATTAAAAATGAACAAAGGACCTGAAAAGACATATCTCCAAAGACACGAATAGCCAACAGGTATACATAAAGGTGCTCAACACCATTAATCACCAAGGAAGTGCAAATTAGAACCACAGTGACAGATCATCTCACGTGATAGATGTCTATTATGAAAACGAGAAGTAATTTGTTATATTTAGTTTTGTTTGTATTTATTTAGAAAAAACTATTTTTGATTTTTCTGTTTCTTTTCTTGCTTTTATTTTTTGGTAACTATAGATTCTCCCTTATAACAAAAAATACTTTCATAATGACTTAAGTAGGCCTCCTTCATGTTGACATTATTGCCATTATAATTATGACTTGTTTTTCATTTATTTACTCTTTTTCTTTTTTTGGTCCTAATTTTTTTTTTTTTTTAATGGGATCAAACAGAGGGTCTTGTGCATGCTAGGCAAGTGCTATACTACTGAGCTACATCCCCAACTCTTGATTTTGTTTGTTTTTGACAGAATGTTGCTCTTAGCCCAGGTTGGCCTAGAACTTGTGATCCTCCTACCTCTGCTTTTGAAATGAGTGGGCTTACAGGTGTTGCCACTATGCCCAGTGCCCCTTTTTCTAAAGTTGTTAGGAAAGTCAAAGAAATTGTTGATAGGGACCTAATCCTCATTGCTGGACCTACATCACTACCCTGCCCCATTCCTAACTTTCTTCTCTCTCTCAGCTTCTATCATTACTGGGAACTTTAACCTGGTATTTCTCAAGGTTTTAGTGAGTATATTATTGTCCACTCCCCTGTAGTCCTGCATCCCTCATAAGGTACGCTGGGCCCTACCTTCCATAGGTTATAGTGTTCATCTATCAACACACTTCCAAAAAACACTGTATCATTCTGAAATATCTATCTGCTGGTAATCCTTCTTAATTGTCCTTTCATTGTTGCAGGTGGATTTCTGTCTTCAAGTTTTATATTGTCATTTCCATTCATATATCAGGAGGAATGGTGTGTAAACTAGAATTTTCTCAATCATCATCTACACCAATGACATCCAAATCTCAATCCTCTTTCTAAGCTTCTTTTCTGAGTGCCAGGCTCACATATCAATAAAACTTTTTTTTTTTTAAATTTCCCCCAGTTCTCAGTATTCCACAAACTAATTTTCTCTTCCTGTGTTCAAGTCTCTCATACTTTCTCTCTCAGGCTCACAGTGGCAACCTCTTCTTCATCCCTAGTTGCCCCAGGCAGAAACCTGAATGTAACTCGAATGTTATTTTTGCCACCTGCCTTATGTTTACCACCCTCCTCACTCCTCAGTAAGTCCTTTCAGTTACACCTAAAGACCTCCTACGTACGTTATCTCTTTTCTATTAAAGCTTCCTGACTAGGCCTGAGGCATGTCTGGGTGTGAAGAGTTGTGAGATCAAAGACACTGCCCTACTTAACTGAAAGGCACCCTGCACGGTTTCCTTGTACAGGAAAGAAGCCCAATCTCTGCAGAGAACAGAGGAAGGAACCATTTTGCAGTCAAGGTGTGGGGAGCCAATTTCTGGCAAATTTGAGTCTGGCCTGAAATACAGGCCTGGAAAATCCACATTGCATGCATAACATAGAGGGTGCCCAAGTGACCAGTAGAAAATCAAACATGGAGAGATGTTTACACAAGGGACAACAGGTGGAAATCCACCTGACTCTTCCCCTCCCCCTTCAATCCCGCTGCTTGCAGGACCTGCTGGGAGAGACAGGCCTGGCCGGGAATTCAAAAGGGTGGGAGTGGTAGAGATTGAGTTTGGAGACTGAATGTGAGACCAGGAATTGTGGGGTCCACAGATGATAATCGGGGACTAAGAATTGGCTCCTCTACCACATGAGTGGAACCCAGGGAAGATCTCTGGGGTGCAGTTTTTCTGCATGAACTGGCAACTGCTGGGCCCTGGAGGTGTGCTGATTTAAATCTCCAGACCAATTGGTATTCATCAAAGAACTGGAGTCTACCTGAGCCAAATCCTACCTCTGGGAATTCTGCCCACAGGATTACCTCTCTCCAGGAACCCAGTGGAGCAAGTATCACACTCCAGATGACCCCTTCTAACACTGCTGAGAAGAGAAGCTGAGAATCTTTTGAAATTCAACAATTCTTTAATTAAATCAAGATTTTTTTCTCTATTTTCTCTGTTTAATTGTGATCTTTTTTTTTTTATTTCTTATACATATGTTTTATTTCATACAGATTTATTACATAGACACAATTGGAGTTTTATCATTTTCTTTTAGTTACATTCTTTTTTTTTTTTTTTATTTTTTTACGTTTACATAGGGTAATGATGTTTCTTTTTTTTCCCTTCCCCCCCACCCCTCCCACCCTTTTCCCTTTATACAGTCCTTCTTTCCTTCATTCTTACCGCTCTCCTTAGCCTAACTCTAAACCTAACCCTAAACCTAATGCTAACCCCTCCCACCCCCATTATATGTCCTCATCCGCTTATCAGCGAGATCATTCGTCCTTTAGTTTTTTGAGATTGGCTTATCTCACTTAGCATGATATTCTCCAATTTCGACCATTTGCCTACAAATGCCATAATTTTATCATTCTTCATTGCGGAGTAATATTCCATTGTATAAATATGCCACAGTTTCTTTATCCATTCATCAACTGAAGGGCATCTAGGTTGGTTCCACAATCTGGCTATGGTGAATTGAGCAGCAATGAACATTGATGTGGCTGTATCTCTGTAGTATGCTGATTTTAAGTCCTTTGGGTATAGACCAAGGAGTGGGATAGCTGGGTCAAATGGTGTTTCCATTCCAAGCTTTCTGAGGAATCTCCACACTGCTTTCCAGAGTGGTTGCACTAATTTGCAACCCCACCAGCAATGTATGAGTGTTCCTTTTTCACCACATCCTCGCCAACACCGATTGTTGCTTGTGTTCTTGATAATCGCCATTCTAATTGGGGTGAGATGAAATCTTAGGGTAGTTTTGATTTGCATTTCTCTTATTACTAGGGATGTTGAACATTTTTTCATATATCTGTTGATTACTTGTACATCTTCTTCTGTGAAGTGTCTGTTCATTTCCTTAGCCCATTTGTTGATTGGATTATTTGTATTCTTCGTGTAGAGTTTTTTGAGTTCTTTATAGATTCTGGAAATTAGCGCTCTATCTGAGGTATGGTTGGTAAAAATATTCTCCCACTCTGTAGGCTCTCTCTTCACATTTCTGATAGTTTCCTTTGCTGAGAGAAAGCTTTTTAGTTTGAATCTATCCCAGTTGTTGATTCTTGCTTTTATTTCTTGTGCTATGGGAGTCCTGTTAAGGAAGTCTGATCCTAAGCCAACAAGTTGAAGATTTGTACCTACTTTTTCTTCTATAAGATGCAGGGTCTCTGGTCTGATTCCAAGGTCCTTGATCCATTTTGAGTTGAGTTTTATGCAGGGTGAGAGATAGGGGTTTAATTTCATTCTATTGCATATGGTTTTCCAGTTTTCCCAGCACCATTTGTTGAAGAGGCTATCTTTTCTCCATTGCATATTGTTGGAACCTTTGTCTAGTATGAGAAAATTGTATTTATTTGGGTTTGTGTCCATGTCCTCTATTCTGTACCATTGATCTACCTGTCTATTTTGGTACCAATACCATGCCGTTTTTGTTACTATTGCTTTGTAGTAGAGTTGAAGATCTGGTATTGCAATACCCCCTGCTTCGCTCTTGCTACTGAGGATTGCTTTAGCTATTCTAGGTTTTTTATTCTTCCAGATGAATTTCATAATTGCTTGCTTTATTTCTGCAAGGTACATCATTGGAATTTTAATTGGAATTGCATTGAATCTGTATAGCACTTTAGGTAGTATAGCCATTTTGACGATATTAATTCTGCCTATCCAGGAACATGGGAGATCTTTCCATCTTCTAAGGTTTTCTTGAATTTCTTTCTTTAGTGTTCTGTAGTTCTCATTGTAGAGGTCTTTCACCTCTTTTGTGAGATTGATTCCCAATTATTTTATTTTTTTCGATGCTATTGTGAATGGGGTAGTTTTCCTAATTTCTCTTTCTGACAATTCATCACTTATGTATAAAAATGCATTGGATTTATGAGCATTGATCTTGTAACCTGCTACTTTACTGAATTCACTTATGAGTTCTAAAAGTTTTCTGGTGGAATTTCCAGGTTCCTCTAAATATATAATCATGTCATCAGCGAACAGGGATAGTTTGAGTTCTTCTTTTCCTATTCGTATCCCTTTAATTTCTTTGGTTTGTCTGATTGCTCTGGCTAGAGTCTCAAGGACGATGTTGAATAGAAGTGGTGAAAGAGGGCATCCCTGCCTTGTTCCAGTTTTTAGGGGGAACGCTTTCAGTTTTTCACCATTTAGAATGATATTAGCCATGGGCTTAGCGTAGATTGCCTTTATAATGTTTAGGAATGTTCCCACTACCCCAATTTTTTCTAGTGTTTTGAGCATGAAGGGATGCTGTATTTTATCAAATGCTTTTTCTGCATCTATTGAAATAATCATGTGATTCTTAACTTTAAGTCTGTTGATATGGTGAATGACATTTATTGATTTCCGAATGTTGAACCAACCTTGCATCCCTGGGATAAAACCCACTTGATCGTGGTGCACTATCTTTTTAATATATATTTGTATGCGATTTGCTAAAATTTTGTTGAGAATTTTTGCATCGATGTTCATTAAGGATATTGGTCTGAAATTTTCCTTCCTCAATGTGTCTCTGTCTGGTTTAGGTATCAGGGTGATATTGGCTTCATAGAATGAGTTTGGGAGGGTTCCCTCCTCTTCTATTTCATGGAATAGTTTGAGGAGTATTGGAATGAGCTCTTCTTTAAAGGTTTTGTAGAACTCGGCTGAGAACCCATCTGGTCCTGGACTTTTCTTTGTTGGTAGGCTTTTGATGACCTCTTCTATTTCATTGCTTGAAATTGGTTTATTTAAGTTGTGTATGTCCTCCTCGTTCAGTTTAGGTAATTCATATGTCTCTAGAAATTTGTTGATGTCTTCGAGGTTTTCTGTTTTGTTGGAGTATAGATTTTCAAAATAGCTTCTAATTATGTTTTGTATTTCAGTCGTGTCTGTTGTGATATTTCCTTGTTCATTCCGAATTTTAGTAATTTGAGTTTTCTTCCTCTTTCTCTTTGTTAGTGTGGCTAAGGGTTTATCAATTTTATTTATTTTTTCAAAGAACCAACTATTTATTTTGTTAATTTTTCCAATTGTTTCTTTTGTTTCGATTTCGTTGATTTCGGCTCTGATTTTAACTATTTCCTGTCTTCTACTACTTTTGGTATTGGTCTGCTCTTCTTTTTCTAGCGCTTTGAGCTGTAGTGTTAAGTCGTTTATTTGTTGATTTCTACTTCTTTTTTTGAATGCACCCCATGAAATAAATCTTCCTCTAAGTACTGCTTTCATAGTGTCCCAGAGATTTTGATATGATGTGTCTTTGTTCTCGTTTACTTCTAAGAATTTTTTTATTTCCCTCCTGATGTCTTCTGTTATCCATTCATCGTATAATAGTGTATTATTTAGTCTCCAAGTATTGGAGAAGTTTCTGTTTTTTATTCTGTCATTTATTTCTAATTTCAATCCATTATGATCTGATAGAGTACAAGGTAGTATCTCTATCTTCTTGTAGTTGCTAACAGTAGCTTTGTGGCATAAAATATGGTCTATTTTAGAGAAGGATCCATGTGCTGTTGAGAAGAAAGTGTATTCGTTCTTTGTTGGATGGTATATTCTATATATGTCTGTTAAGTCTAAATTGCTGATTGTGTTGTTGAGATCTATAGTTTCTTTATTCAATTTTTGTTTGGACGATCTATCCAGTGGTGAGAGAGGTGTGTTAAAATCGCCTAGTATGATTGTGTTGTGGTCTATTTGAATTCTGTAATTGAGAAGGATTTGTTTGACGTACATGGATGAGCCAATGTTCGGGGCATAGATATTTATGATTGTTATGTCTTGCTGATTTATGCTTCCCTTAAGCAGCATGTAATGTCCTTCTTTATCCCTTCGGACTAGTTTTGGTTTGAAGTCCACATTATCTGAGATGAGGATGGATACTCCAGCTTTTTTGCTGTGTCCGTGTGCATGGTATGTTTTTCCCCATCCTTTCACCTTTAGTCTATGGGTGTCTCTTTCTATGAGGTGAGTCTCTTGCAGGCAGCATATTGTTGGATTTTTCTTTTTAATCCAATCTGCCAGTCTGTGTCTTTTGATTGATGAATTCAGGCCATTAACATTCAGGGTTATTATTGTGATATGATTTGTATTCCCAGTCAATTGACTCATATTTGTTTTTGGCATGATTTGGTTTCTCCTTTATTTGGCTATTCCTTTAGGCTAGCACCTCCTGTTGCTGATTTGAATCGTTGTTTTTCATCTCTTCCTCATGGAATATTTTGCTGAGAATGTTCTGTAATGCTGACTTTCTTTTTGTAAATTCCTTTAGCTTTTGTTTATCATGGAAGGATCTTATTTCATCGTCAAATTTGAAGGTAAGTTTTGCTGGGTATAAGATTCTTGGTTGGCATCCGTTTTCTTTCAGGGCTTGGTAAATGTTGTTCCAGGCCCTTCTTGCTTTTAGGGTCTGGATTGAAAAATCTGCTGATATTCTTATTGGTTTCCCTCTGAATGTAATTTGATTCTTTTCTCTCGTAGCCTTTAAAATTGTGTCTTTATTTTGTATGTTAGGTATTTTCATAATAATGTGCCTTGGTGTGGGTCTGTTGTAATTTTGTATGTTTGGAGTTCTATAAGCCTCTTGTACTTGGTTTTCCATTTCATTCTTCAGATTTGGGAAATTTTCTGATATTATTTCATTGAATAGATTGTTCATTCCTTTGGTTTGTTTCTCTAAGCCTTCCTCAATCCCAATAATTCTTAAATTTGGCCTTTTCATGATATCCCATAATTCTTGTAGATTCTGTTCATGATTTCTTATCATCTTTTCTGTTTGGCCAACTTTGCTTTCAAGATTAAATCATTTGTCTTCAATGTCTGAGGTTCTGTCTTCCAGGTGCTCCATTCTATTGGTTATGCTTTCTATGGAGTTTTTAACTTGGTTTATTGTTTCCTTCATTTCAAGTATTTCAGTTTGGTTTTTTTTCAGTATCTCTAACTCTTTATTGAAATGATCTCTTGCTTCCCGTATTTGGTCTTTTAACTGTTGATTGGTGCGATCATTTAATGCCTGCATTTGCTCTTTCATCTCCTCCTTCAATGCCTGCATTTGCTCTTTCATCTCCTCATTTGCTTCCCTGATCGTTTTAATTACGTACATTCTGAACTCCCTTTCTGACATTTCTTCTGCTGTGCTGTCATTGGGTTTCATTGATGTAGTATCTAGGTTTGTTTGGGACATTTTCTTCCCTTGTTTTCTCATATTGGTCAGTTGTCAGTGGGACCCTGAGATATTGCAGTTTTCTGCTATTGGCTTATAGTGTCCCGGTAGATTTCCAGTGTATCACCTCCCAGCCTTCAGTAGCCTGATGTCTTGGAGGAATCTGATAAAGCAGCGTATCCGAAGAAAACTGCCCCTAGCCCCCTACTGGTTCCCCGATTTGGAACTGGCTCTGTGCTGAAATGCTCTCACTGTGGGCCTGCACCGTGCAGCTGGCCGTGTGGGAGGAGCTCACTGCCGGAGTGTGGAAGGCTACCTTGGGAAGACTCTAGCTGCCCTGCCCGGCTCCAATAAGCCACCTCTATCTGGGCCTGCCCCCCGGGCCGAGCTTTACCCATTGGGCAGACTCACCCGTGGCTCTATTTCAGTCCGAGTCTCTCAATGCCTCCCCTTCTTAACTCCTGGGTTCTGGAGCGACAGGGGGTGCAGTCTCCCTCTAGGCCGCCATCTTGGATCGCCCCCTAATTGTGATCTTAATGACTCATGGACGTTTATACATATTCATATTTGTGATTTTTAAAAATCATTTCTGTCATTTTTCAAGCCAGTTATTTTTCATGGATCAGTGTTTTGAGAACTAGGATGTTTGATTAGACTATTTCAGTTTTGTTTTGTATTCTTTTATTTTTAATTTTTAAAATTTTTACTTTATATATTTATTTTATCTCACCCATTTCCCTTTGTTTTCTTTCTGTCTTTTCTTCCACTAATAGCCAATCTATATTGGTCTCTCTTTCATTCTTCCTTTAATTTTTTACTTCTATCTTCTCTCCTCTTCCCTCATAATCATTGCATCCTATGTCACTTTTTTTTTCTCCCTGTCTGCCATTCAAAATTGTAAACCCTTTTGTAAACTTTTCTGTTTATTGTGACAATTAACATTGTAGACATCATAGCAAGAATTATTTATTTTAATTCTGTATATTGTTTGCATTGGTTGTTGTTATTATTTGTCTCCCCCAAATGATGAGGTTTTGGAAACCTTCAGGGACACTATAAGTCTACAGGGTAGAAATTCTACTGCCTCAGATAGTGTTAAATGGGTAGACACACAAGCAACATGAAAAAACAAGGAAACAAATTGCCTCAAACAAACCAAGATACTCTAATAACAGAATCCATTGACACCACGGTGGGAAAAAGTCAGAGAAGGAGTTTAGAATGTACATAGTTAAACTGATCTGCAAGGTAAAGGACAATGTAAGGAGGGAAATTAGAGAAAATACAGGAAGTGAAAGATTACTTCAAAAAAGATATAAGAGATTTTGAATGAAACTTCCTGACTTATCTTCCTATTGCTGTCCCTCTCTCTGGACCACTGGTTATACTGCTACAGAGAAACCTTCCTGAATTTCAAACATGGTACTCTCTCTCCCTTGCTCAGTACTCCTCAATGACTCCTTATTGTTCTCAGAAAAAAGTAAGACACCCTTAATGGGACATAGCAGACTCTTTATGTGGTCTATCATGTGATGCCTAATGATACCTACCTGGATATAGATACCTACCTGCTCTCTCCAGATATTTTCACAGGACTCATCTTAAGGTGCTGTACTATGACATGCTGCACTGTGACCCCATTAGGAAGGAATTTTAAGACTTTTAAGAATGCTTAGCAAACACAGGCACATTCTCTAATGTTTAAGCCAAGTACATTTTTGGATTCTATGCTCTTATGTAGTGTGGGTTTTAATCTAAGAGCAATGTGAAGAAACCATTTATTTTTTCATGTAAGTTAATGTTTGGAGTAATTTATTCAATGGAAATACTATCAAATTCCTCATTTTTATTTCCTTTTTGTTTTAAGCATTTTAATAACTATTTCTTTTGAAATATAGTCTGCATTTAATGATATTTTCATGGCAAGCATCACATGTTAACATAACCATGATCCTATAAAATGTTTTATTACATTTTCAATAGATCATCTTCCTGAAAATTGCATTTACTTAATCCCCTTTCAGCTTACCATCACAGGCTAATACTGATATCCTTCAAAGAAGAATGTTCTATGTGTTATAAATATAGTGTCAGTTATATTATATCACACAGTATTCTCTCAGTGAGTGGTCTCATGTAGGATACTTCCTTTTGGCCAGGAATAAAGCACAGCTGTAATTCTTGAGCAATAAAAGAATACTCTATGCAACTCTGAAACTTAAAAATAAGTGTTTTCCTGCTCTTCATAATAATTAAGATTATGAGCATGTCTTTCTTAACCAACTTTACTTCTTGTTCTCCCTTGTATTTTACCCCTTTACCTGATATTTCTTACTTATTTTAAATTTTACTTCCATTCTGTCATATTATCTGATAAACTATGAAATACTCTATTTGATCCCTTTTGGAATAAAAAGATGTAAATAAAATAATTACATGTATAAAATATTGCCAATTTGAAACACTCATATAATCAGAGGATGACATAACATAGTATTGATATAAATGTTGAAAAAGTGGAACATTGTACGTTTTAGGATAAAACTCCATCGTTTAACAAAGATTCTCTACAAATAGAACTGTTTTTTATTCTTCACTACATGGACACAAATATCAGAAACCTGTTTCAAATGTGCAGAATGTACATTAGCAAGGAAGAGATAGAATTCAGGCCATCATCCCAAGTTTCACTCTGATTGAAGACTTTGCAGGTAGAGGAATGTGTTTCCCTTTACTTCTTCTGACTAATTCAATTGACTTTGTCATACTTTCTCCATAATTTATCTTGAATCAAAAGAGCAAACAACCAGATGTAACCACTTGATCTTCCTCTGGTTCTTCTGTTGTACACATAAACATCTGCAGGTGTTGGAAAGTCATAAATAAAACTCAGTTAAAAGGGCACACCTAGTGACCAGTCACATATTTGATGTCTGAAGAGTGGAATTCTTTCTAACAGAAAATTGCAGACTTGATAGTCATTATTAATTGGCAGAACTCCCTCTTGAAGTTAACACCAAGATTTAATATCTCCCCTATTTATAGTATATTGTTTTCTCCAAGGTAAAGAAATTTGTTGGTTCATTACTTGAAAATATTTGTATTCCTGTACACATAGGAAATTTTGGAGTATTATTACTACACTAGGGTGATGATTACTGTTATGGTTTGAATGTGAATTGTCCACAAAAGCTCACATGTGAGACACTGCAAGAAGGCTCAGAGGAAAAATGATTGGGTTGCGAGAGTCTTGACCTATTCAGTGAATTAATCACCTGATGGGATTAACTGAATGGTAACTGAAGTGGTAGGGTGTGGTTAGATGAGGCATGGTATTGGGGGTGAGACTTTGGGGTACATATTTGTATCTGGCAAGTGGAGTCTCTCTCTATTTTCTGATCATCATTTGAGCTGCTTCCCTGTACCACACTCTTCTGCCATGATGTTCAGCCTCACCTTGAACCCTAAGGAATGGAGTCAGCCTTCTGAAACCCGGACTCCTTAAATGAACATTTTCTTCTCTACCATTGTGCTGGTGGGGTCTTTTAGTCACAGCAGAAAAAAAGTAGCTGATTAAAACAATTACAAAATGAAGGAGACACTCTTTGGAAGGTGTTAGGTCATAATATATGTAAACCAACAGGTAAAGGATCCATGTGTGCAATCAAGTGCAAGTAGTAATTGGAGTTGTGTGATTGTTAATTATTTAGGTATTTAATTAATTAGGTATTTAAATAATTTAGGTATTTAATTATTTAGGTATTTAAGTACTTTTGGATCTACATGAGGAATAATAACTGATATGAATCAAAATAAATCTATTTAGATGGCGATTTTAAAGTCTTAAAAAGCAAATGTCCTAATTTGAGGCATTTTCCAGTATTTTTTTTTTCAGGAATTACTTTCACTGAAATAATCGTTGTCACTAGACTATATTTTATCCCTCAGTGGCCTGCTTTTCTGTTTTTCAGACCAAAGGGAACTCTTTGACTTATGACATATAATTTTCAATTACCAATCATTTTTAAGGACAGCAGTGGAGGATATATAAACTAAATCTACATTTTCATTATGAATCTATTTCCCCATATACAGCTCATTATAGAAATGTTATAAAATATTATACAAAAATAAAGAAAGGTGGAAACCTGGTTTAGTAATAGCTCAAAGGAGAACAACCTAGGGTATTTAAATGAGCTAGCCACTTACTGCTGCTACTAAAAAGACAAACAAGAGGTCCTTTATCACAAAAAGTATAGCACAGAACTTCAGGTCTAGGTATGATCCAATAAATCACATTCAACTCTGTTCAACAAGTTTGAAGAGAATATTGACATTAACAAATTAGGGCTCCAAAGAGATTTCTGATATTTTCAGAAATGTAGGTGGAGAAAGCAAAACCCAGAGCTCTTTCTGCACTAGTAATTTCATCTTTTGACAAATTGTGAAAATACTTAGTATCTTCCAGGTACTGTGAAGGGCTTTTACTAATTTAATGCGATACCATAGGCTTTGTTAAGTGGGTGCAAGTATCAAAATACATAGAAAGGAGTTTGGGAGGCTTAGTTTGGAGAAAAGAAGAGTATGAATAGAAATAACCATCTTTAAATATCTGATGAACTGATATATAAATAAGGCAATTACCTTAGACAAGAGAACAGAAGTAAGATTTGGGGCTCTGAGTTAGAGAGGGGACGTTGTTAACTTCTTTTAAAAAAGGAACTTTCTAGGTAGAATTGCAAAATGATAAAACAGATTGCTTTGTGAGATAAAAAAAGATTCCTACCACTAAATTTATTTAAACCTGAAGTTGAAAGTCTTCCTTCCAAAAAATATATTAAAGATTGATTACTGGATGAAAGATTTTATCACATGACTGACAAGATCTCTTCCAAAGTTAACAATCTATGCTTCTAATTATTGATGAATATCAACTTTAAACTTCCACCCCCTCCACCAGCCTGAACATTACAACTACACATTAGCACTTACCAACCCATCTAAAGCACATTACAAAAGAGTGCAAACGTCTGCAGTCTTCTAAGAGAAAACAAAATGATCTGCCAGCTCTTGGTCATGTTGGAGAAGATGAAGACAACATACAGCCAGAATAGGGCAGCACTTCTGTATCTGCACTGGGGTTCACATTGCATGTGTAGGGAATAGTGAAGTGATCTATCTGGAGCCAAATGGGACAAGTCATGGACAGTTTGCCCAGTAAGAAGTTTAAAAGAAAAAGAGGTTACCACCTGCAAGAGTAGAAAGACATCTTTGTTACAGCAATCAGTCCCTAAAATCATTTACTATTCATGTAACTGTGTTGATTGGATGTAAAGCATTATCTTCATGGTGTTTCCATGTAACATTTTTTATTCAGAATTCTTCATGAAGATAACACTTTCAAACAACACTAATGAAAATCCAATCTGGTAGTAATAAAACAAATTTAAACATCATTCCTAGACTGATTCTGGTTCATTGGTGATAGTTCTGTGGCTCGTGTTACAGTAGGTATATTGGCTAGTTAACGCTTGTTCTCTTATTTATTTTTTTACTTTAACTTTAAGCTAAGCACAGAGTCAGATCAAATGAATTGATCCAGGGTACTACATAATTAAGGCAAGTATGTTAGACATGCCAGGATTTTACTAATTAACAATCCCTCTCTCCCAATGGAAAAACATGAATTCTTTCACCATTTGCAAGGTAATGCCCTAACCAAGTACATTAAAGAAAATCACACTTGTGCATGTGATCCCATTTATCATATCATCTCCAGAATAGTTTTATCCCTATTTCCTCTTGGTGTTTAACTTCTTCCTCAAATAATTTGGTGCCTGTCAGATTATATTGTGGCAATTAGATATTTGTGTTGATTATATATTTATTGTCTGTCCCAAACTGGAGACACATAGCTCAGTGATGGGAGCTGGCTCTTAGATGCTCATTCTGAGAGTAACTCTTTGCTTTCTTATTTTCCACATGACTCACTGGCAATTTTATCTCTTCAGTACTCCTGTGGCTGTCTGAGAGTACATCAAACTTAAATGGGCCCTCAAAGCAGCGCTTTTTTGTACTGTCTGTTGTGTAAAGATGTGTTGATATGATTGTGCTGAGAAGAGGGAAAGAAGAAGGAAATATGAACATTTACCCTCCTTATCAAGATCTTGAACCATTCATGAGATAATGTGTGTAAAACAGATGTAAGAATTTTCCATATAATGAAGTGCACATAGAAAAAGATGGTTCACAAAAGAGCATGAGAAGAGCATGAGGAAGAGTTTATAACGTTTCATCTCTAGCTCGTGAGGTGTGCGTGTGCACGCGTGGTTGGGTGTAGGACACGACACATTGTGTTTGACTCCTATGCGGGCATCCCCTGTACTTAGAAACAGCAGTCCAGGCGTCTCACCGCTGGGCAAGCAGGAGGGACCAAACATAAAGGACAAACGGGAGCAGCAGAGGACCAGTACTGCCAGCGCTGAGCTCCCCAGCGAGCAGGGCTTCGAGGTAAAAATGGACTCTTCCTTTTGTGCTCTCCCTGTTGATGCATGTGACCCTGTTCGTAGAGCTAGTGGGATGGAGATCCCAGGACGCTGGGGAAGAGAGGAGCAGCGGTGTGCCTCCCTTCCAGGTCTCCAGCCCTGCCCTCCTGTCAATCAGAGCTGCCCTGTCATCTTCCTCCTGCCACTTGAAGCCACAGGTGAGTGTGTTTCCACGTGCTCTGCAGTCTTCACTCTGTACGTGGCTTTTATCACTAGCTGAACTTCATCTCTCCCCTCGTGTCTCTCCCAGTTTTACTGGACGCCCGTCTACTGGCTCTGGATCTTACACTCCCCTCGGGTCCACATGTTGACTTGTCCTTCCCTTTGCTCCTTAAAGTCCTTCTCAGCGCCTTCTTTACTGTTAGCTCTCAAAGCTGTGCAGGGCCTCCTTGCTGACGGTTCTCCAGAACCCTGAGGGCCACGTCCTGTACCACAGACTCCAAGGAACAAGCACTGAGTTGTGTCCTTGGTTTCTATTTTTTGGTTCATGATCTTCAGTTATGTTAGACAAACCTGTCCCAAATGCAAATGATTGTCATCTGTGACCAAATGCCAAGCCTTTAAGAAAACAGCCTGTTAAGTCTTGATTTATTTCTCTCTCAAGATACTGAAAGGTAAACTGAAGCACAGTTATTTTTTTAGCATTTTGTTCGGGTAACTCCAAACTATCAACTTTAGGGGCTCCACAGAGTTAACACAGGGGAAGGATATTGTGGGGGTAAAAAGAGGGAAAACAAAGAAAATGTTTGGTTACAGTTATGCACTGTCTTATTTGCCTACCTTGCTAGAAAGTCTCTAGTTTTGTAACTACGGGTTAGTTGATGGCTTCCAGATGGTTAGCCTTAAGTTTCATTTTTCTCTAACATAGGCATTTACAAGGACTTGTTCAAGTTAAGCTTCACTTACGTGTGCAGATCAGCAGATTAAGGCCTAACTGGCTTTCTGATCAGGGATTGTCCAGGCCTTGGTGACATTTTAATTTATTTTAACAAAACTAATCGACCACACTCCTGTCAGTAAACTGTCACTAAAACCTTTGCTCTTTTTTTTTTTTTTTTTTTTTTTTTTTTTTTGGTGCTGGGGATTGAACCCAGGGCCTTGTGCTTACAAGGCAAACACTCTACCAACTGAGCTATCTCCCCAGCCCCAAAACCTTTGCTCTTTCAAGAAGCCTTTCCAGGGTAACCGGAGGGAACCTGAACTTGACCTAGTGTATATGGGATTCTCAGACATTCCCACCACTATCCCAGCAATTCATCCTGTTTAACTTTTAAAGAAAATTGTTACTTTTTTTGTTTTTTTTAGTTACACATGACAGTAGACTGTATATTGACATATTACACATACTTGGAGTATAACTTCCCGTTCTTGTGGTAGTTACACTGGTTATGTATTCACATATGAACACAGGAAAGTTATGTCAGATTCATTCTATTGTCTTTCCCATTCCCATCCCCACTCCCTGCCCTTCATTCCCATTAGCCTAAAGCATTTCTATTCCATACCCCTCACCCCGGTGTTGTGTGTTAGCATTCGCACATCAGAAAGAACATTTGGCCTTTGGTTTTTGGGGATTGGTTTATTTCATTTAGCCTGAGAGTCTCTAGTTTCATCCATTTACCAGCAAATGAAATAATTTCTTTCTTCTTTATGACTGAGTAATATTTCATTGTGCATATATATCATGTTTTCTTTTTAAAAATTTGTTCTTTTTAGTTATATATGACAGCAGAATGTATTTTGATATACCATATATACATGGAGTATAACTTCCCATTTTTGTGGTTGTACATGATATAGAGTTACACTGGTCATGTATTCACATATGAACATAGAAATGTTATGTTCAATTCATTCTACTGTCTTTTCTATTCCCATTTCCCCTCCCTTGCACCCACTCTGCCCTGTTCAATTCCTTCTCTCCCTACTCCCCACTGATTGTGAGTTGGTATCCACATATCAGAGAGAAAATTTGGCCTTTTTTTGGGGGGATTGACTTATTTCACTTAGCATGAGAGTATTTAGTTCCAACCATTTACCCGCAAATGCCAAAATTTCATTCTTTATGACTGAGTAATATTTCATTGTGTACTTATACCAGATTTACTTTATCCATTCATCTGTTGAATAGCACGTAGGTTAGTTCCATAGCTTAGCTATTGTGAAATGAGCTGCTATAAACATTGATGTGGCTGTGTCACTATAGTATGCTGATTTTAAGTCCTTTGGTATATGCCCAGGAGTGAGATAGCTGGGTCAAATGGTGGGTTCATTCCAAGGTTTCTGAGTGGTTGCACCAATTTATAGTCCCACCACCAATTTATGAGTGTAACTTTTTCACCACATCCTCAGCAACATTTATTGTTACTTGTATTTGTGATAATTGCCATGTTGACTAGAGTGAGATGAAAACTCAGTGTAGTTTTGATTTGCATTTCTCTAATTTCTAGAAATGTTGAACATTTTTTCATGTATTTGTTGACTGATTGCATTTCTTCTATGAAGTGAATGCTCAGTTTCTTTGCCCATTTATTTATTGGATTTTTTTTTTTGTGTGTGTGTGTGTGTGTGTGTGTTAAGTTTTTTGAATTCTTTATATATCCTGGACAGTAATGCTCCATTGGAGGTGCAGGTGGCAAAGATTTTCTCCCATTCCATAGGCTCTCTCTTCACACTCTTGATGGTTTCCTTTGCTGTGAAGAAGCTTTTTAGTTTGATATCATCCTATTTATTAATCCTTGATTTTACTTCTTGCACTGTAGTGTTCTGTAACTTTCATTGTAGAGGTCTTTCACCTCTTTTTTTTGATTGATTCCCAAATATTTTATTTTCTTTGAGGCTATTGTGAATGGGATAGTTTTCTTAATTTCTCTTTCAGTTGATTCACCACTGATATATAGGAATGCAGTTGATTTATGGGTATTAATTTTATATTCTGCTACTTTGCTGAATTCATTTATGAGCTCTATAAGTTTTCTGGTGTAGTTTTTTTGGGGGGGTGGGTACTGGGGATTGACCACTGAGGACACTTGACCACTGAGTCACATCCCCAGTCCTATTTTGTGTTTTATTTAAAGACAGGGTCTCATTGAGTTGCTTGGTTTTTGCTTTTGCTGAGACTGGCTTTGAACTTGCGATCCTCCTGCCTCAGCCTCCAGGGCCACTGGAATTACAGGCGTGCACTATGGCACCTGGCTGGGGGAGTTTTTTGGGTTTTCTAAATGTAGAACCATCTCATTGCCAAATAGGATAGTTTGAGTTCTTCCTGTCCTATTCATATCCCTTTAACTTCTTTCATCTCTTTGCTTGCTCTGGCTAGAGTTTCTAGGACAATATTGAATACTAGTGGTTGAAGAGGGCATCCCTGTCTTGTTCCACTTTTTAGAGGGAATGCTTTCAATTTTTCTCCATTTAGCATAATGTTTGCCTTAGGTTTAGCATATATAGCTTTAACAATGCTGATGTATATTCCTATTATCCCTAGTTTTCCTAGTGTTTTGAACTTGGATGGCTGCTGTATTTTGTCAAATGCTTTTTCTGCATCTATTGGAGATAATCATGAGATACTTGTCTTTAAGTCCATTGATGTGATGTATTGTATTTATTGATTTCCATATGTTGAACCAACCTTACACCCCTAGGATGAACCCCACTTAATTGTGGTGCGCTATCTTTTAAATAATTTTTTGTATGCTATTTGCCAGAATTTTATTAGGAATTTTTGCATCTATGTTCCTTATTGATGTTGGTCTGATATTTTCTTTCCTTGATGTGTCTTTGTCTTGTTTTTGTATCATGGTGATACTAGCTTCATTGAATGAGTTTGGAGGGGTTCCCTCATTTTCTGTTTCATGGAATACTTTGAGGAGTTTTTGTGTTCATTCTTCTTTGAAGGTCTTATAGAACTCGGTTGAGAATCCATCTGGTCCTGGGCTTTTCTTATTGGTAGGCTTTTAATGGCATTTTCTATTTCATTACTTGAAATTGTTCTGTTTAAATAGTGTATGACCTCCTGATTCAGTTTAGGTCTATTTCTAGGTCATATGTCTGTAGAAATTTGTTGATGTCTTCAATGTTTTATATTTTATTGAAGTTAAATTTTCAAAATAGTTTCTGATTATCATCTGTATTACAGAAGTTTCTTTTTTATCCTGACTTTTAGTAATTTTTCTCTCTCTTTCTCTTTATTAGCTTGGCTAAGGGTTTATCAATTATATATAATTTCTCAAAGTACCAACTTTTTGTTTCATTGATTTTTTTGATTTTTTAGGTTTCAATTTCATTGATTTCAACTCTGATTTTAATTATTACCTGTCTTCTATTGCTTTTGGTGTTGATTTATTTATTCTTCTTTTTCTAGGGTTTTGAGATATAATGTTAGGTTATTTATTTGTTTCACTTTCTATTCTTTTAATGAATGATCTCAATGCAATAAACTTTCCTCTCAGAACTGCCTTCATAGTGTCCCAGAGATTTTGATATGATGAGTTGCTATTCTCATTTACCTCTAAGTAATTTTTTATTTCATCCCTGATTTCATCTGCTATCCATTGGTCATTTGATAGTGTATTATTTAGTCTTCAGGTGTTAGAGTAACTTCTGTGTTTCATTTTATCATTGATTTCTAACTCCATTCCATTATGATCTTATAGGATGCAAAGTATTATCTCTATTTTTTTGTATTTGCTAAGAGTTTCTTTGTGGCCTAAAATATGGTCTATTTTAGAGAAGGATCCATGTGCTGCTGAGAAGAAAGTTTATTCAGTCATTGATGGATGAAATATTCTCTAGATGTCTGTTAAATCTAAATATTAATTTTATTTTTAGTTCTGTAGCTTATTTCTTTAGTTTTTGTTTAGAGGATCTATCCAGCAGTGACAGAATTTTGCAAAATATCCCAGTATTTATTGTGTTGTGGTCTAGTTGATTCTTGAAATTAAGAAGGGTTTGTTTGATGTATGAGGAGCTCCACTGTTTGGAGCATAAATATTTATGAATATAATGTCTTGTTGATGCATATTTCCCTTAAGCGGTATGAAATGTCCTTTTTTTTCCATTTCTGATTAACTTTGACTTGAAGTACATTTTATCTGATATGAGTATAGAAATCCCTGCTTGTTTATGAGATCCATGTGAATAATACATTTTTTTCCTATCCTTTTACCTTCATTCTGTAGATGTATTTCCTATGAGGTAAGTCTCTTGGAGACAGCATTTTGTTAGGTCTTGTTTTCTAATCCAATCTGCCAGTCTATGTCTTTTGATTGATGGGTTTAGGCCATTTACATTCAATGTTATTATCGAGATATGATTTTTATTCCCTGTCATTTTGATTTATTTCTGGGTTTTAATTTGAATTAGTTTCTCCTTTGATTGACTATTCTTCTAGTGTAGTTCCTCCCTTTGATGATTTTTATTTTTATTTTTCATTTCTTCTTCATGAAATATTTTGTTGAGTATGTATTGTAAAGCAGGCTTTCTAGTTGTGAATTCTTTAACTTTTGTTTATCAGTGAAGGTTTTTATTTCATTGTCAATTCTGAAGCTTAATATTGCTGGGTATAGTATTTTTGACTGACATCCATTTTCTTTCAGAATTTAGTATATATTATTCCAAGACCTCCTAGCTTTGAAGGTCTGGATTAAGATATCAGCTGAGATTCAGATTGTTTTCCATCTTAATGTGACAGGTCATTTTTCTGTGACAGCCTTTAAATTCTATCCTTGTTCTTTATGTTAGGCATTTTCATAATAATATACCTGGTGTGGGTCCATTTTAATTTTGTATTTTAATTTTAACTTGATGTCCTGTAAGCCTCCTGTATTTGATTTTCCATTTTATTCTTTAGTTTTGGGAATTTTTTTTCTAATAATATTTCATTCGAAATATTTGGTTTGTATGTCTGAGCCTTCACATATCCTGATAAATCTTGAATTTGATCTTTTCAAATATTTCCTGAAATTTCTGCTCACGGTTAACTTTACTTTCAAGATTATATATTTTGTTTCCATTGCCTGAATCTCTATCATCCAAGTGGTCCAGTCTGTTGGTCATGCTTTCCATTGAGTTTTTGATTTGATTTATTGATTCCTTCGTTTTGAGGATTTGTGCTTGATTTTTTTTCAGAATCTCTATCTCTTTATTGAAGAGATCATTCACTTTCTGTATTTTTTCTCTGATTTCCCTCCTTACATTGTCCTTTACCTCGCAGATCAATTTAACTATGTACATCTAAACTCCCTCTTTGACATTTTTTCCACTGTGGTGTCAATGAATTCTGTTATTGGAGTATCCTGGTTTGTTTGGGGCAATTGTTCCCTTGTTTTTTCATGTTGTTTGTGTGTCTATCCCTCTAACACTATGGATCTGAGACAGAATTTCTACCCTGTGGATTTATAGTGTCTCCAGTACCTCACCATTTAGGGAGAGACAAATAATAACAACAACCAATGCAAACAACATATAGCATTAAACCAAATAATCCCTGCTATGACATCTATGATGCTAATTGTCACAATAAACAGAAATAATATGATGAGTTATTGCCTACCATAAAAACAGGGCTTATAATTTTAAATGGTGGACAGGGAGAGAACAGAAGTGATATAGGATGTGGTGATTATGAGGGAGAAGGAGAGAAGATAGAATTAATAAGTTGAAGAGTGAAAGGAGAACAATAGAGATTGGCTGTTAGCATAAGAAAAGAGAAGTAGAGAGAATCAAGTGAAACAAGTGAGAGACAAAAGTATATATGAAATAAAAATTTAAAAAATTTTTAAAAATAGGATACAAAACAAAACTGAAATATACTAATCAAATATCTCTGTGCTCAAAAAACTTATTCATGAAAAATAACCAGCTTGAAAACTGCTAGAAATGGGGAATAAAAATAAATTTGAATATGTATAAATGTTCATGAACTATGAAGGTCACAATTAAACAGAAAAGGAAAAGACAAAAAAAAAAAAGATATTGAAGAAAAGTTAAAGAACTGTTTCCATTGGAATTCAAAAGATTCCCAGCTTCCCTTCTTAGCAGTGTTAGGTGGGGTCATCTGGAATGTGATGCTTGCCCACCCTTAGGGCATGGTTGCTAGAGAGGTAATCTGCTCAGCAGTACTCCTCAGGCAGGGTTTAGGTTTAGGTATGCTCCAGGCTCTTTGTTGAATGACAGTTTGTCTGAGATTTTGAACTGCCCTCCCTCCAGGGCCCAGCAATTGCCAGTCCACACTGGTAGTAAACCACAAGCCAGGGTTCTCCCCTGGCTTTCACTCATGTGATGGAGGAGCCAATTTGTAGTCCCCTACATCACCTGTGGATCCCACATTTTCTGGTCTCAGGTTCAGTCTCCAAACTTCATCTCTCTGGCCCCAATCCTTTCAAACTCTCAGCCAGACATATGTCTCCAAGTTGGTCTCACAAGCAGCAGGATTGGAGGGAGAGGGGGAAAGCCAGGTGACTTTCTATGACCAGTTGTCTTCTGTGTAAACCTCTCTCCACTTTTGATTTTCTCAGGGTTACTTAGGCACGCTCTGTCATGCAGTATGGGTTTTTCAGGCCTGTATTTTGGGCCAAACTTGGGTTTGCCAGAAATCCGCTCCCTTAGCTGCCGGCCCCCACATTGCAGCTGCAAAATGGTTTCTTCCTCTGTCCACATGAAACCGGGAGAGTTGGGACTTCTTTCCTATAAAAGGATATTGTGCAGCATGCCTTTCAGTTTAGTGTCTTTGATCTCTAAATTCTTCATACCTAGACATGCCTCAACCCGCCTAAAAATGCAGGTTCCTTTAATTCCTTATCCCTCCACTTTGGTCAGCTCTGGCTGATACCTCCGGCTGTGGAAGTGGTTGTGGTGCTGGGGTTTTCATCCTTAATTTATTATATCCAACTTCCTGAGTCCCCTTTCTGCTTTGAATGCCAAGTATTAAATTCCATTAAGGTCTTCCCTTCTTTTGTTGTGTTCACTCACCTTGCTGAGAAACTGCCTGTCTGCTGTCTTGGCTTCATGTCACGTAGCAGCCAGGAAAGCAATCTTCTCTATTCTGCCATCTTGAAAACCCCCTCTTCCTGTTTAAGTTTGGCAGCATTTCCATGTTTGTAGTCAGGTTATTACAGAGTTCTGTACAGGGCACTCTGTTGAGGGGTGTGTGTGCGTGTGTGTGTGTGTGTGTGCATGTATGTGTGTGCACAGGCATGAGAGTTCACAGATTTTGAGAGGACTCATCAATGGATACATTTACACAGTGCTTAGAAGAATGCTATGTGTTCAAAAGTTTTGCTGCTTTTTGTGGACATTCTGAACTTTCTCAGAAGTAAACAAAGTACAAGTTGGCATTGTATGCCATTTTCTGACTTTCAAGAGTAACTTTTCTAAAATAAATAGACCGTAAAATATACAATCTGTTTCTGGCACAATCATAAATTAAATTTGTGCCACTACCTTGCTGTCCCATTAAGCAACTATTACAATTCTTTATATTTTCCTGTCCTCTCTCCACCTCCAGTGATGCTAACAAACCAAATCTGAATGTAAGGGATGACTCCCTCCCTCTAACCCTTAGCTCCTCAGGCCTGCTTTTCTCAGTCACGGGTCACTACTCCTCCCCTCTTAATCTAACTGATGTTCCTTCTTGTGACTTATTCTCATGATTGGACAATTGACCATATTGTAAGTCCTAGGTGAAACACGATTAGATTATAAAAGTTTGCTGTATTAGTTCTCCCAGCACTTAGAAACCAAAAACGGGAACTGCTTCCACACCAAGAAAAGTTATGAAGAATGAATCTCAGGTGGAGAAACATACAGTCCTATGTTAGTCTAGGTGAGTTGATCTTTAGAGACCAGTGGTCCTCATTAGTGGTTTTCAAACTTAGATCCTTTCCTCAAACCATCTATGAACTTACATTTAACAATTGCTGAATCATTGGAAGATGAAATTGGAAGGAGGTAGACATAATATACTTTATTCTACTTTTCCAAAAAGAAGTAATGTTGACACTTCAATCTCTGTAACCACAGAGATTTTCTGATCTCATTATTCCTGATAATGAGTGTATTCAGAAATATGCAGAAGCACTGCAATGTGTGATATAGTGCCTTGGGGAGCCCAGGACATTACCCAGTAAGGCTGGGGAAGGGAGACTTTTAAGGGTAAAAAAGAAGTACCTGTAATTTGTTTTGTAGAAGTCGATATCGGTTTGTTAGTGGAGACAGTGTATCAGGGAAGCGACCTTGTTCTTCAGGCTCACTGTCCTTGTGACTCATGTGGCAAGCTGCAGTTTGGAAAGTCCTTGGCAAAAGGTTGTGTTACAGGCCCATGTGTTTATGAGCATCTTAATGAGTCTTTGCAATAGTTCCTCTTTAGGCACGTGTAAGGGTTTGACACAAGAGAGTTGATGTTGATTCCGACGACTTCAATAGCTAAGGGACAGTTTTTTGCATGAGGGTATGAGGAGAAATACAACATCTACTCAAATTACTTTCTTTTTCTATTCTGTTCCTTTGAAATATCCTTATAAATTATTTGACTTATGAAAATTATTCTTGGGTTCCAGAGCAAGTGCCACTAAATGCTGTACAAGTTTCAGTGAACTATGTTCATTAATTATTTAATTTGAAAATTACAATACAACTGAACGAGGGAAGGCTTCTTCATGGGGGAAAAAACTATATTGAATAGAGTGTTTGAAGGTGTTCTTTTGTGTCTGGGTTAGAGCTTCTGGTAATTTTATCTTGTAGATTCAATATAAAATTTACATCCATAAGGATTAGGTAAAAGTTAAAACAGAATCATTCAAATATTTACATATTCTTTAGCAGATATCAAAGTTGGTAAAAATCAGTTATTTTAAATGGTTTAATGTACCCAACTGTCTAAAATATTTTTCTTGAGTATGATTGTAAATTTCTACAGGAAGCCACAAAGTCTTTGTATAGAGTAATATTCAGTAGACATAATAACAATGTCAAATTCCCAAGAAATACAAACTACTTTATTTTGTAACATAATACATTTTTTAAAATGCACACATACATTTTTGGGATTTTTATCATTGCCCCAAAAGAGCATAAACTTTTTATGGTTATCCTATTTGGTTTCTATGAATAAACAATTTTATTGCTTATAATTCTGTTGGGTAAAAAATTAAATAGTCAACAAATTTTCTTCCTATGCATTTTAATGAAATTTCTCCCCACATGTTTAAATTTACCCTGAAGGTTTTCTTTCCTGTTTAAACTGTAGAAGATAGTGTTAGTGGTTTAAGGTAGGAGAATGTATTTTGTGTTTAGAATCCCATAACTTTTTCAGGGTTTTTTTTTTTTTTCTGGAAGGCATCCTTACTGAACCATTGCTAGAGTAACTTCTTTGTTTTGTAGATAAAAAAATGAAAATCTCAATGAAGTCAAGTAAACAATCTGAAATGCATGTCAGACATACCAAATCCCAGTTCATGCTATAGATAAATTCAACAAACATTTGCTGACTACTTAGATAATTGAGAAATAATATCAGCCTTCTAGGAGCTTGTGATCTAATAGGGTATGTGGATGCATACCCAGAAAATTTCAATAGAATGTATTAAATATGGTGATAATGATAAGCACAAAATAAAAATATAAAAGATAAATAATTCAATTAATAAATGCTTTTATTTTCCTTCAAATAACATTTATTGAGCACCTACTACTTGCCAGGTGGTAAGTGCTGTAACTAAAAAATAGACATAATTCCTGAACTCCAAATTCTTAGTCTTTTGGGAGATAGATGTCAATTAATTAATCAAATAAAATGTACAATTACAAATGAAATAAGTATTTTGAAAGGAAGAAAGAAGGTCAAGAGCACAAAACAAAATAACTAGGTGGGCTTAAAGCTCAAGAAAATCTTCCTGCTTGGTTAATCACCTTGACAACCCTCATGTTGAAAGGATCAAATTCACTAAGTAAGTGCTTCTTTTTTAAAATTAGAAATAAAAGAGTCTCTTCTAGATAATCTAGTTTGTACAGAAACAATTTTATAGGTTCATATTGCCACAGCTGAAAATCACACCCAAGTTGCATCCCTGGGGTACTTTAGCAGATGTGTTCTCTGTGGCTAAGCAAAGACCCTAGAGAGTGCCCTGCTGGCTGGCACCGGTGTTCCAGTCAGCATGAAGACACCTGCCCCTTTGATTCTGGTCCTGGGATGCCTCTGGCCACTCTACTGGAATGAATTCTGAGAGGAACCCACTTCTTCACACAACTGCCCGGCCAAATTGAAATCTCATGAACAAAGTCAGAATTGGCATGAACCCACAGAAGCTTAAGCTCAGGAACCCTTACTTGTATAGGTCCCTTCCAAAATCCTGGGTATGGTGCTAGGTATTTATTTTTTTAAGATACATTTTTGTAAAATTTGTAAAAGTCAGCATTTTGGTCTTGGCAAGTGAAAACTTTTTTTAATTTTTCACTCCTATTTCTTCTCCCATTATATTCCTTTCTGTGTCACATAGTTTTGAAGTGGTTCCAGGAATATTGGGAATCCATCTTATAGACAATGGAATTGGAACATTTAATTTGCATTGAATGAGATATGCAGTTTTCAGGGCACTATGGGCAGAAATAAACTTCCAGAAATTCTCCTGTTGCCCATGGCACTGTCTTATCTGGCATCACGACACAAAGGTACAGGACCAGATGTTGCCGTACAGCATGAATGTCTTGCGGTGGCCAGCACCATATGTGTGTGGGCAATGGAGTCAAAACAAGCTTTCAAACAGCTAGAGGCTAGCCTGGGTTATATCCTTCCAGTCATTCAGCTGTAATACTGGAAGCAAGTGATTTGACTGTCATTCATAGCAAACCAAAAGGAAAGTTCTCCCTGGCTATGTGCATATTGTATAATGTGGTATATACGATTATCAAGGAACCAAATGTCTTTTACTTTTTGATGGAACCTTTAAACTAGAATTTATTCAGATTGATTTATTGGAAGGCACAAACCTATAGCAGAACTACAAACAGCAAGCACAGCTGCAGGTGAAGGAGGACACTATGTGCATCTTTAGCATAAATAAATAAGAAATATTAGTTAATTCTACCAGTGTGAAGACTAAAACATCTCTTTATTTTCCTAATAAAAAATTATAAAACAATTATGTTCTCATGAAGAATCAAAGAGAATTCATCTAACATGTGGGAAAGAAAACATATGTGTGTGACAATAAGTCATTTAACTAAAAATATTGTGTTATTTTTCTAGATTTCAGGTTATTAGAAATTCGCCAATTTTTCCAAATTTGAAATTAATGATGATTTCTTTTCCCTTTCTAAATAAATATTTAGATATTTATATTTTTGTAAATTATTTTTATTTTTAATATTGTATTATTTTCCTTAGAAAAGGGTGCCTGTAATTTTGTAAGCTTTCCACCCCGCCCCCCAGTTGGGTTCATCCTTCTCATGAGGGTTTATCTGATTGGCAAGACATAGGATACTTGCCAACTTTTTGCTTTCGAGGAAGCTGGAGAAGCAGGTTCAGCTTCTCCTATGAAGAGGTGCTTGGTAGTCATGATGTGCAACACTCCAAAGAGGTCTCACCATCAAATAGATGTCATGCTTTAAAGACTGCATGTTAATGGTGCCTAAGGAAACAGAAGGATTCTAAAACATTTCATTTTCATTTACACACACACTTAGCTTTTTCGCTGCTGTGACTAAATGTTCTGACCAGCACAATTATAAAGGAGGAGAGATTTAATTTGAGGGCTCACAGTTTCAGAGGTCTTAGTCCATAGAAGGCTGGTTCCATTCCTCGGGGCTTGAGGTGAGGCAGAACATCATGGCAGAAGAGTGTGGCAGAGGGAAGCAGCTCACATCAGGAAGCAGAGAGAGGCAGAGAGAGAGAGAGAGAGAGAGAGAGAGAGAGAGACTCCATTCATCAGATAAAAATATATACCCCATAGCCACACCCCAATTCCCACCTCCTCCAGCCACACCCTATCACTTCAATTAATCCCATCGGGGTTGATTCACTGATTAGGTTAAGACTCTCACAACCCAATCATTTCTCCTCTGAACCTTCCTGCATCGTCTCACCTGTGAGCTTTTGGGGGACACCTCACATCCAAATCATAACAGAGGGTTAATATGGGAAGAGGAAATCTGAGAGGCTTTCACCTAAGGGAATAATCAATAGGAAGTCTAACATTGTTGAGAGTGTGCATTAGATGTGTATTGTTTGGAGATATGGAGAGAAGTCCCAAAAGCAATGGCCAAAGTAGTAGAAGGTGATTGCTTCTGGAAGGGGTGGTGGGTGGGGTTTGGGAGGTTATGTGTGGTGTGCGCTACACGCTGCATGGATTGCAATGTTTCCCGCAGGCTCATTATTGCCATTTTGGGTGGTAATGATGCATCTTTTCATGGGACACCTACATGCATTGCAGGTCAGTTGGCTCAACTAATGATTAAAAATCTGATGTCAGTAGCACCTCCTGGTCACTGTGACACATCCAAATGCTCCTATACTTTTTTTGTTTTTTGGTCCGTGTACACATCAATTTATTTTTGTCAAGAGAAAAAAAAATGTTGAGAAGATGGTTCTTGTTTTTTTCCCCCCAACATTTCAAATCAGCTTTATTTGGATTTTTCAACCTTTTAAGAGTTGGGTCCTAGATGGAACATCTTAGGCAGGGCAAATAGCTTCTCAGTGTTCTTTGTTGAGATCTCTCTGAGAGGTAGATGTCTGTTGTTCTGTTTGCTAGTAGAATTTTACACATACAGACTAAACAAACATAAATGTGGTTGCTACACAGAGACCAAAATGGCTTCTATACTTTTGCTAAAGCCCTCTGTGAGGAAATGGTACTACTTGAAGCAAAGAATTCTAATTATATTATTCTGAGAAAAATAAAAACAATTGCAAAAACAAACCGAACACGTAGGGCACAGAGAAAGCAGAGAACTTTTAAAAAGTGAGAATATTGTGCAGTCATTATGCAAATACATTTAAAAATTTTAAGGAAAAATGATTTTGCTAGTCAATTTGAAATTATAAAATATTAGTGAGAAAAAAGTAACCTTGAAAAGAAACAGAAATGTGTTCAAAACTGACTTTCGAACACACACATTATAAAAAACACATTATAGGCTTATGGAGTTCTAGGAACTTTGAAGAGATGGATATTTTTGCATCATTGGAACTATTTTATAAAAAGAATTAGAAAGTTTTTTATAAAGCAATAATACTAAAATGGAAAGTGTGGGCACACACACACACATGCAAATTCTGTGGACCAATTTTGTTTTACTTGTGGATGTAGATTAAGATTCTAAAAAAAGATCAGCAAACTTTATTTAGTAATATATAGAAGGTGCTATTAAATCACAAATTACATAATATCCAGTCATGCCAAAATATATCATCAGGAAATTTAATAATCAAAAAATTATCAAAAGAAAAATTATTTGTCAATATCAACATTAATAAACACATTTCATGACTCACAACACATATTAGTGAGATGATACTATAGAGTCTTGGAACATTCTTTCTTTTTTGAGTTTTTAAAAAATTAAAAATTTTTATTTTTATAGATTGCATTTTGATTCATTATACACAAATCTCTTTGACTTTTAAAGAAAATTATTAGTTGTTCAGTAATTTTCAGTTTCCAATGTTGTTATTACATGGGTTAGTATTTTCTTGTTAGTGTCCAGTTTTATACTATCCCAAGAAAAACCAGGTAATAGCAGCCAGTATTGCTATTCACAAGTGTGATGTTCTCCTTAAAATTAGAATGCTGCGGAGGATGCTCAGGATTGTTGCTGTTATCGCCAGATTGTTCTGGGAGTGCTGGTCAAGTCATTAAAGATGAAAAAATGAGAAGAAAAGGTACAAACACCTCTGTAAAAAATCATTTTTATCTTCAATAATATAACTAATTTAAACAAATCTCTGGAAAATAATGAGCTGAAATGCGACTGATTTTAAAATCAATATGTAGCAACAAATAGATTCATTCTCAACTGAGAATAATGACTAGCAAGCAAAAATTTAAATATGTTTCTTATTTAAAAAAGCAAAAAGAAAAGGTGAAATAAAATTACCTAAGATGCACATATTATATTTTTGGTATATTTGAACAAATGAAGAGACAATCTATGGAAGTGATGCATTTTTATTAGATAAATAAAATTTTTAATTATATAAATAGGTTTAATTGTGGCCTATTTGTACCTGCAAATAACATGCTTTGATCATATCTACCCTCGTCATTTATCCTCCTCTCCCCTTTCCCAATCCCATTCCTTTTCTCCAATACTTTTCCTGTTATTTTCACTTTGTCTTTAATCTCCTCATATGAGGGAAAACATGTGATACTTGTCTTTCTGGGTCTAATTTTGCTTAATATCATTACCCCTAGTTCCATATATTTTTCTGCACATGACATGATTTCATTCTTCTTTATGACCCAAAGTACTCCATTGTGTGTACCTACCACAGTTTCTTTATCTGTTCACCCATTGACAGGTACCTAAGTTGATTCCATGACTTGACTATTGTGAATTAGGCCAAAATAAACATGGGTGTGTAGGTATCTCAATAGTGTGCTGCCTTCGCTTTCTATGTGTATGTACACAGGAAAGGGATTGCTGAACTACAGGGTAGATCTATTTTTAGTTTTTTGAGGAACCACTATACTGATTTGCATAGTGGCTGTACTACTTGATTTTCTCACCATCAATGTGTAAAAGTTATGTTTTTCCACAGCTTCATCAGCATTTATTATTATTTGTAACCTTGGTGATAGCCTTTCTGACAGGGGTGAGATGGAGTCTCAGTGTAGTTTCGATTTGCATTGCCCTGTTGGTGAAAGATGTTGAACATTTTTTTCACATAATTATTGACCATTTGTACTTCTTGAGAAGTATCAGCTCACTTGCCCACTTACTGACTATGTGGTTTGGGACTTTTTTTTTTTTCTTTTTTGGTGTTAAGTTTTTTGAGTCCTTTATGTATTCTGGATATTAATCCTTTGTTGGAGAAGTAGCTGGCAAAGATTTTTTTCCCATTCTGTAGGCTGTCAAGAGTACATATTTAAAGCTGTTTATTCTCCCTAAATTGCAATCCAATTTAAAAGAAATCAATATAAAACTCTTTTCTGTGAAAGCTTAATTAAATGATTTTACATTTAATCTAAAAGAAGAAAGAAATCTGAGGCCATATGTGTGTCAGCTTTTCATCACCGTGACCAAAATCCCCAACAAGGACAATGTAGTTTTGAACAATAAAGTTGTTCAATTGTTAATTTAGCAGTTAACTTTATTTTGGCTCATAGTTTCAGAGGTTCGGTTCATGGTGGGCCAGCTCCATTGCTCTGGTCCAAGGTGAGGCAGAACATCATGGCAGAAGGGTGCAGAAGAGGAAAGCTGCTCGGGACATGGCTACCTGGCAGCAGAGAGGGAGCAAGAGGAAGGGGCCCCAAGGCAAGATGAACCCTTTTGGGGCATGCGCCCTGTGAACCACCTCCCTCGTCATGCCCCACCTTCCCGCTTTACCACCCAGCTAATCCATTCACGTTAGGATGAAGTGATTAGGTTGCCGCTCTCACAATCCCATCATTTTACCTTCAAGCATTCCTACATCAATAGGAGCCTGTGGGGGACACCTCACACCCAAATCATAAGACTATGAAAATAAGGAAAGTTAAAATAGCACCTAATTTCCACAACTAAAGCAAGGTGGTATCCGAGCAGACAATCAAAAGAATAAAATAGAGAATACACTCAAAAATTCATAAAGGAGTGACAGTAAACTTGAAAACTAAAATTGGTGGGTGAAACAGATGGATTGTAGTTCTGGGATGACAAGTGATTTTTTTTAAAAATAAGAAAATTCACTGTTTATCTTATAACAGAATAAATGGCAAATGGGCATTTGGTATGACTTTGACTAGGAGGTGGTATGTGTTCAGTGTCTGTTGCAGGTGACAGTGGCTTCAGATTCCTCCAGTGTCCTTGTTCTGCTCTCCTGTGTTGTCTTTGGTGTTCCCTGAGATTATCTCCTCAAATGGAGTCTATGCCTTGCAGTTCTTTGAGGTGTTATCTCTTATTGTCATTACTTTAGAACCCTGTTGAAGCGATGGGTAGGCATGGGAAAGGGCAAGTGATCTCTCATCTTATGGTCAAATTTCAGTCTTCTTGTGGCCTGTGAGTCTGTATCCTTGGCCTGTGAACTCCACAAATGTATCCGAGTTTTTTCTCCTCCTGATTATTGAGACAGGATGCTGGAGTGAACTGGAATAGGATAAGTGCCTGTCCCTCAGGTGTGTAAAGCTCTGGTAAAATCTTTCTCCCTTCATATGGCGAACACTCTGGGCATATTTCAAAATGGTTACTCCTCCTTCTCCTGCCTGTCATGTGAAAGGATCCCTCTTGGCTCTTAATGGTAAGAACCTGCTGAGATTTCCTGAGGTAAAACCCAAACAGTGTGAGGGTTTCTTAAGACTGTGGCCTGTGGCTTGTCCTATTCTCTCCAAAGTCCACACTTAGCCTTCAGCAGTTTGTCAGAATTACCACAGGGGGGTCCCTCCAGTTTAGAGTCCACAACTTTGGCTTCAGGTGAACAGATCTTGGCTGTGGTTCTCACTCTCCTGCTGTCTTGATATTACAGTGTGGTGGTTTGCTCTATGATCTCAATTCTCTGATGGAGGTTATTAATTTTTAGCACATTTAGTTTTATCCCTCTGACTTTAAAGATGAGAATGATTATTTGTAAGCTTTTGTATGTCAGAACTGAAACTGGAAGTTGAGATCAATTTTTTTTTTGCAACTTATTTTTATTTATTTATTTATTTTTATGAAAACTTTTATTTTTACAGACTGCATTTTGATTCTTTGTACACAAGGGGTACAACTTTTCAAGTCTGTGGTTGTACACAATGTAGATTCACACCATTCATTTAACCATACATATACATAGGGTAATACTGTCTGTTTCATTCTACTATCTTTCCGTTCCCCACCCCTTCCCACCCCATTTTCCTCTACACCATCCAAAGTTCCTTCATTCCTCTTCCCTCCACCACCCAGCTCGTTATATAGTGTCAAGCACTTATCAGAGAAAGCATTTGGCCTTTGGTTTTTTGGGCTTGGCCTGTTTCACTTAGCATGATATTTTCCACCTTCATCCATTTACCAGCAAATGCCATAATAAGAGACCAATTTTAAAGTTTCATTTCGCTTTGTCTTATTTCTTTTTAAAATTTGAAATGTAGAGCGATCCCGCGTGTGCTGAATAACCCAGCTATTAGGGATCTCATCCACACAGTTGATCCTCTTGGCCTATCTTTATCGTCAGGTGACACTCTGACCCCTCCCTAGTTCTTGCGTGTAGTCCGATTCTACTTGCACCATCGCTCCGGTTACTTCATCGTTCTCTTCTTTTTCTTATATTTGAAGTCCTTACTTAAGATTTCTAGGGGAGGTGGAAGGGATGAGTGTGATGCCCGCACATCTGTCGTTAGTAAATCCCCATCAGACGCATCTTTTATAAAGTCCCTCTGCCCAGGTGCTACCTGAGCTACACCACGCCTTCACGTCTCCCGTGCACTGTGCACTCCTCCCCAGCAATGGTGCTCAGCTGCCGTTTCTCCAGTACAAGTTGTATTTTACAAATAATGTCCTCATTGTTTTACAAGAATCAGCACATTTGTAAGGGAAAAGTGAAAGAAGGAAATGCTCTGTCCAGCTGTATCCCAGGACATACTTTCCTCACCAGCAGCTGCTTCTAAGTAACTGTAATCCATTCTCCCCCTCTGACCGCTTCTGTGCACCAACCCCAGACTGCCCAGGCATCCAGCAGCTTTGGCTTTTTCTGTGCCTAAAGGCAGAATTACAACCTATCTACTTTTGCACCTCTTCACTGTCTTCACTTGCAATTCTAGAATTGGATGGCAGAACAGCCCTCAAAACATTCCACATGGACGTTATAGTCAGAAGAAAGAAAGTGACATCCAGAAAAGCGGGATCAGGAACAGAGATAGTTGGGTAGGTCACAGCTCAGTCTGACTTCATCTATCATGGCTTGAACATTTGGTGGCTCAGGACTGGCTTAGACTCAGCTACTTGGTACAAGAGTAGGTTACAGGCTGTTTACATGCCAAGTTAGGTTATAGTTTGCTATGAATGGAGAAACCTTTAGTCAAATTAGGTGAATAGACTCAGCCTTAGGGCAAAACCTGTCATGAACAAGGAGGTCTGGACCCCAGCCTTGGTTGAGGACAGAATCTCTCCTAGTCATTAGTTCTATTTTCCATTTTTCTTCAGCCTAAAGGCACTAGTTTCTTTTGATCTTGTGCTAACTCTGGGACTTTTAGAGTCCTCTTCCACCCTTTTAGTAGTTAGCTACTAGCGAATTTTACTGAGTAAAATTTCTGTATCCTGATGGGACTGATTCCTTTGTCACTGCACATTTTTCTTCAGTCTACCTTCATCTGTTTCCCTTTTACATTGATAATTGAAGCTGGTAGGTTATAAGGTTTAAGTCATAGGCTATATTGTAATCATCATTTAATTTTTAACATCTTGCATTATCCCTGACATGTGATAAGTACTCAACAAGAGTTTGGATAGCATTTCTCAGAAGAGGAAATATGAATGGTCAACAAATATATAAAAAAAATGTTCAACATCTCTAGCAATTAGAGAAATGCAAATTAAAACTACACTGAGATTTCATCTCACTCCAGTCAGAATGGCAATTATCACAAACACAAGCAACAATAAATGTTGACAAGGATGTGGGGGAAAAGGTACATTCATACACTGCTGGTAGGACTGAAAATTGGTGCAACCACTCTGGAAAGCTATATGGAGATTCCTCAGAATACTTGGAATAGAACCACCATTTGACCCACTTATCCCATTCCTCAGTATATACCCAAAAGATTTAAAATCAGCCTACTACAGTGATGCAGTGATATCGATGTTTATAATAGCTCAGTTCATAGTAACTAAACTATGGAACCAACCTAGGCGCCCTTCAATGGATGAAGAAAATGTGGTATACATACACAATAGAATATTACTCAGTCATAAAGAAGACTGAAATGAATGGCATTTGCTGATAAATGAATGGAACTGCAGACGATCATCCTAAGTGAAACAAGCTAATCCCCAATAAACAAAGGCTGAATATTCCCTCTGATACGTGGATGCTAACACACAGTAAGCGTGTGTGGGAGGAATAGAAGAATAGAAATTCATTGGATTAGACAAAGGGGAATGAAGGGAAGGGAGAGGGGATGGGAATAGGAAAGACAGCAGAATGAATTGGACATAACTTTCCAATGTTTGTGTATGAATATACAACCAGTGAAACTCCACATCATGTACAATCATAAAAATAGGATTCTAATTAGAGTAAGTTATGATGTTTACATGTATAACATGTCAAAATATACTCTACTGTCATGTATATCTAAAAAGAGCAAATTTATAAAAAAGAAAAAAAAAAAAAAAGAGAGTTCCATGGTTCTGAAACAAGGCAAGAGAGTCAGAGTCC
Source organism: Sciurus carolinensis (assembly GCF_902686445.1). Taxonomy (NCBI): domain Eukaryota; kingdom Metazoa; phylum Chordata; class Mammalia; order Rodentia; family Sciuridae; genus Sciurus; species Sciurus carolinensis. The sequence continues at coordinate 20,374,038 of NC_062219.1, forward strand.
ACTCAGGACAGGGAGGATTTAGTATCTTTATAGCTCTCCAAACTATACTTCTGTTCCTGCTTGATACATTGAGACAGGTAAAGGAACACTCAGGTATAGTTGGAAATTAATGAGCAGTAGATATAATTACACTTTTTCCTCTCACTCAAGTGAATATGCTAAATTGCAAGTCTCTACGATTAAAGTATGTGTGCTCTAACTTACTGAAGAAGAAAGCCATTCACAGATTTTTGTCCTTTAAATATTATTGTCAACAAATTACTTGTAAAATATGTTGAAGTTACTGGAACTACAACAGAGAATCTAAGATGACTCGTGGCATATATCTATAAATATTTTTTGAATTAGCAAAAAATTGTTTGAATAAATGACTGAATTGTAAATTTTTAAAATTGAAAAAGTGGAAGTGTTTTTGTGTCTGTATAAAATGAAACAAACAAAAAACCCAGCATAGAATAATGAATGCTAATTTAGGTGCTTTTCATTAAATGTTCATATTTTTCAATGCTCCTTAACACTCTTCCCAAATTTCAATCATTTAAACTGTAGGATTAGCAATGAAAATTGGAATGAAATCTCCTGAAGGACATTACTAAAAAAATGCCCAAATTAAACATGTTCTCCAAGTTAAACATGTTCCACCTGAAGACTCTTTACTTCTCTTCTCCAAGTAATTAATCCATGAATTGCATGATTTGTCCGTTCTTGTTAAATGAAGAATAAATAGTCCTCTAACGTAAAACTAATTTATTTCCTCACAATACTCATGGTTTCTTTTAGGTTCTTTCTAACTTTAAAGAACATTAAACTGTGAGATCACATTTTTCCAGAAGATAAACATATCAATATCATACTCCTTGAAGTCTAAAAAGCCTGTCTTTGGCAATGAAAGTACATTATAAGGCAACCCAGACACCCCAGGGATCTGTGTAATTCATTATGGGTTATCGAGAAACCTATCCTGAGGTTTGCTGTTCGTAGTCAGCAATTGATAAGCATATCCGTAATAAGTATTGCAAAAGATTACACAACTACTGAACTTGTGGGTGGTTTTCCAAGCACAGTGATATCCGACTTGGTACATATACAACATAACAATTCAGACATTTTGTTCATGAGATTTTACCAACATTAAATTTTCATTTCCAAATCTCTTGAGAAATTGTGTTCCAGAGAATAGGATGGATTTATGTAAGAAAAGTGGCATGCTCTTCAAACTTTTAGATATTTTATTATGTTTTGTACCACACTAAAGGATCCGTTAGCCCAATTCTTACCTTTTTCCCCTCCTGGGAATGTTTTTTAAAAAGTTGGATTAAGTGAGAATTCTGCTCAGTAATGAAAATTAGAATACATGAATTGGGCATCAACTTTGTGTGATACATTGAAAGGAATCATAAATCATGTTCTGGCTGTAGCTTCACCTGTTCAGAAAAAAAATGAGTCCCTCCTCTCTCTGACTTGCTGTACTGAGAGAATTCTTATCTTCAGAAGTCAAGGAACAGCTGTTTACTAATGGATCACAGCAGGAGAATAAACACAGCAGTCGGGGCCGGGGATATTTTTCACTCTTGTGCAACTTGTTTCTCAATATTTTGTCCTCTGTTTTGGATTATAAAGTGTGTGTGTGAGAGTAAACATCAGGCAATCACTCTTCCTCTCCCTGCAGGAGCAATAACACTTCAAGGCATATTAGTAATTCATATATTCTAAGCAATGTGCAACACGGTTCTTTATTGAATAGAATGAGTACAAAATGGAAACACGGTTTGGGTTTACTTTTCTCATTAATCATTAGAACAACATATTAAGATAGGAATATTTCTTTCTAATGAGTTACCCCTGATTTGCCTGTTTCTGTGTTCTGCTGTATTATGTTATTACCTGTTGTAGCATGCCTTCTATAATTACATGGCTATTGTGGTCATCTAGGCGAGATAGAAGAGTGAACCAGAGGAACCAGGGACTGGAATAACAACGTTTCAAAAAGATGAGTGTTCAAGGGTTTCAGATATTTTAGAGGGGTCGTACGTAAAAGGAAATGAGCAAACAGAAAAAGCAACCAATTATAGTAATCAGATTTGGCCATCAGGAGGTTTTTGGTAGCACCGCAATCTGGTTAGGAGGCACACTATAAAAGAGAAGGATTGATTATCAATTTTTCCTTCAAGAAGATTAGCAGTAAGGACCAAAGGAATTCCTTTGTAGTTCTGTTTTGAGTACAGTGAGCAGTACTCAAAACTTTTCTTTGGATTGGGAATATCTGGAAAAATACCTGTTATGTTAATTTTCAAAATTACCAGTTTGGAGATTAAGTTAGGATTTCAGAGGGTGCTCAAAAATAATTACTACTAACTAAAGAGGAAAGATATTTCTGGGGATGACAGGGAAGTCTACATGTTATATAAAGATCTAAAGGAAACAGAGTTTGAGTATGCATCTTGTGTAACTTACTATATCACTATATCACTTTTCCTTCAAATGTGGCATTTACTGTCCCTCCTTTCATCTTGAAGGTGCTCAAAATGTAGACACTGGCTATAGCCTCAATTGCACAGTGAGTTAATTGATTTCAAAGGCTAAGCAGCTCTACAGGGATATTGTGATATTGGCAGCACTCTGCTGTTACACCAAGCTTGCTGCTTGCTCACTTCTTCCCTGAGGGTAAGGCCACATTTTAGCACCAAAGGGTATCTCAGACAAATAGTAGAAAAAATAAGGCTGCTGAAGTAATGATCATAAAGGACTTTAAAATTATTTTTAAAATAGGATCGTGAAGATAAAGGGACAAGATTTACCATCCTGCATTACATAAGCAAAACACTAGACACCTATATGAAAAAATGGTTTCCAAACACTATACAGAAGACAGTGGAGGACAATGATCTCTGGGTGATGAGAAACAAATGACTTGAGCTCTAGTGATTGCCTCAGTTTCCAGGCAGTGGCTCAAGAAATGACCCAGGTGAAGCCCAGAAGGGTTGGAAATATGGGGCTGAGGTTGACCAAAGTGACTAGAGGTTATGGAATGGAGTACTGCAGAGGTACTCCAGCTGCTCAGACATAAGGACTACCTGCAAAAATTTCCAATTATGCGTTAGAACTGGTTCCTACTAATCAGACTGGAAAACCTAATAATTCATGGAAAATTGAATAAGTACAAAGAAGAACCTTGCATAGTAGAGAGGCAAAATTAGACTAAGGCTGCTGTGAACCTGCTTAATATATTTAAATACAACCCATCAAAACATCATACTGCTTCCAAGAAACTTGTGTACCAAAACAAAACTCAAATTTGTCCAGAGATACCAAATATAATCAGCACCCAACAAGATAAAATTTAGAATACCTGGTAAAAAATTGAAAATTATCAGCTCTACAAAGAAACAGGAAAATTATAGCCCACAATGAGTTGAAAAACCAATTAATCAAGCAAGACCCATTAATGTTACAGTTAGGAGACAAAAACATTAGAAAAGCTTATTACAGATGTATTTCATTTATTTAAAAATGTAAATAGGGAGAAGGAAGACAAAAAGACTCAAGTTGGACTTCTAGAGATGGAAATTAAAATGTGTGAGATGAAAAATACAGTTAATGAGATTATACATGACAAAAGGAAGGACTAGTGAATGTGAATATATTTTAATATGTATCAATAGAAACAATTTAAAGTGAAATGCAGAGAGAAATAAAGCAATCTGAGTCATGCTCTCAGCTTCCCTGGTTCTTCAGCCTACAGATATAGCCAGTGTGAGACTCTTCAGTCTCCATAATAATGTGGGCCAATCTCCCAATAAATCTCTTCCTATTGATCTATCTATCATCTATGATCATCTCCAGTTGGTCTCTTTGAAGAACCTTGACTAATACCCAGTTAACAACAAAGTATCAAAATATGTGAAAGTTGAGAGAACTGCAAAGAAATATATAAATCACTATTATATTTGGAGACTTTAATACTCCTTTATCTATCAGAAATGGACAGATCCAGTAGGCAGAAAACCAGTTATGATAGCTGAATTCCACGGTATCATCAATTAATTGGAATTGGTTGTCATCCGTAGACTATTTCATTCAAGAATAGCAGTATACACATTATTCGTAAGCTCATAAGAAATATTCGCAAAGACAGCTCACATTCTGGACAATAAACCATGCCTTAGCAAATTTCAAAGAATAAGAATCATGTAAGTCTATTGTCAGACTACAATGGAATTAAACTAGAGATCAATATAAGAAAGATACTTGGAGATCCAACCAAAAAGGAAATCTCAAGAGGAATTTAAAAATATTTTGAACTAAATGAAAATGAAAACAGAACTTTCAGAAATTTGTGGGATGTAGCATAAACAGTGATTATATGGAAATTTAAAACATTGCATGCATTTATTAGAAAAGAAGTGACATCAAAAGTCAATAACCCAAGCTTCCAGATTAAGGAACTAGGAAAAGAATAACATGTGAAATTCAAAGTTAGCAGAAGAAATAAATAATAATTATAGCATAAATGAATGAAATGGAAAATACAAATCAATGGAGAAAAATCAACAAAACCAAAAGATGGTTTGTTGAAAAAAATCAATAAAATTGACAAACCTTTAACTAGAATATTTAATAAAAGGAGCAAGGACACAAATTGCTAATATCAGAAATGAAAGATTACTACAGATTCCACAGACATTAAAAGAATAACAAAAAATATTATGCAAAATTCTAAGCCCATAAATGTAATAACCTAGAAGAAATGAACCAATTTCTTGAAAGACACAAACTGTCAAAACTCACACAAAAGAAAATTGTCAACAGAAAGCCTGAGGCCCAGGTAGATACACTGGTGAATTATGCCAAATATGTATATAGAATTATACTACTTCTATACAATATTTTCTAGAATATAGAGGCATAGGGAATGATTTTAATCTTATCCTCTGAGGTCATGATTACCCTAATATCCAGATCAGATAAAAATGTTGCAAGAAAAAAGCAAAAAATTATTGTTTGATATATCTCATGAACATACATGCAAAAATCCTCACAAATATTTGCAAATCAAATTTGACAATGTGTAACAATAATTATACAACATGACCAATGGGACATATTCCAGGTATATAAGGAATGTAAGAATGATTTGACATTTGAAAATCAATTAATACAATCTATTAACTGGCTAAAGAGGAAAAATCACACGATTGTATCAATAGATGCAGAAAAACAAAGCAAACTATTTATGATAAAAACTCTCAGTAAGCTAGAAAAAGAAGGAAACTTCAGCTTAATAAAGAAAAACCTACAGCTAACATCATACTTAATGGTGAAAAACTGGAAGATTACCCATTATGATCAGAAACAGGTAAGGTTGTCCTCCTTACCACACCTTTTGGACTATCCCAGCTCCTAACTAAGGCGATCAAACAAGAAAAGGGAATAAAAATGTAATAATTGGAAAGAAAAAAGCAAAACTGTCTTTCCTTGCAGATGATAACTGTCTTGGTAGAAAATCTGAAGGAATCAACAACAATTCATGGAAATAATAAGCCAGGTAGAAGGATGCAAGGTTAATGTATAAAAGAATATCACTTTCCTATATTCCAACAATGCACAGGTGGAATTTGAAATTATAATACAATGCCATAAATATGCAAGAAAATGAAACACTTAGGTATAAATATAACAAAATATGTATAAGAGTAAATTTATCAGGTATCAGATATTAGATATATCATATATATATACATATATGTATATATGTATATGTATACATATATATATATATATACATGTACAGATATATATCCTCTACTTCCACCCTGAAAAAATAAAAAAATAAGATGCAATTGAACTTAAATGGAAGAAAGGAAATATTGTATCAGAGCAGAAATCAGTGTGATAGAAAACAGAAATTCAATAGGGAAAAATCAACAAAATCAAAATCATTTCTTAGAGATCGATGGAATCAACAAAAAAAGGAAGGAGCAAATAATTCAGCACTTGCAAGAGAGTAATGCCATTGCTAAAATTCTACACATCTTACAATAAGAAGAAATAATATGAACAACTTTATGGCAATAATTATGACAACCTAAATAATATGGAGAGAACTTAAAAGAAACAGGATACCAATGCTCTCATACAAAAAGAAATTTAGAGCCCTCAATTGACAAAATAAATTTTTATTTTTTGGTACCAAGGATTGAACTCAGGGACACTCAACCACTGAGCCACATCCCCAGCCCTATTTTGTATTTTATTTGGAGACAGGGTCTCACTGAATTGCTTAGTGCCTCACTTTTGTCAAGGTTGACTTTGAACTCGAGATCATCCTGTCTCAGCCTCCTGAACTGCTGGGATTACAGGAGTGTGCCACCTCACCTGGTAACAAAATTAATTTTATTAGGCAAAAATTTTACAATGAAGAAAATTCTAGGACCAGATGACTTACTTCAGCTTGTTTTTTATAAAAAATTTAAGAAATAATTCTCATTCCTGGGACATTTTGGAAAATGGAAAAGGAAAGGAATACTTCTCAACTCATTCCATAAAAGCCACCATTAAGAGGGAGGGTGGGTATGAAAAATGGTGGAATGAGACAGACATCATTACCCTATGTACGTGTATGACTACACGAATGGTATGACTCTACATCGTGTACAACCATAGAAACGAAACGTTGTACCCCATTTGTGTACAATGAATCAAAATGCAGTCTGTAAAAAATAAAAAAATAAATTTTTAAAATTCTTTTTTATTATTATTATTTTTATTTAGCTTTTAATTTCTATGGTTGTACACGATGTAGAGTCATACCATTCGTGTAGTCATACACGTACATAGGGTAATGATGTCTGTCTCATTCCACCATTTTTCATATCCCCCTCCCTCTCATTTCCTTCTACATATTCTAAAGTTCCCCCATTCTTCTCTCATTCCCCACCCCACCCCCATTATATATCATTCTCCACTTATTAGGGAAAACATTCGGCCTTTGGTTTATTTCACTCAGCATGATATTCTCCAATTCCATTCATTTATCTGCAAATGCCGTAATATTATTCCTCTTTATGACTGAATAATATTCCATTGTGTTTATATACCAGAGTTTCTTTGTCCATTCTTCTATTGAGTGGCATCTAGGTTGGTTCCACAATCTAGCTATTGTGAACTGACTGCTATAAACATTGATGTGGCTGTGTTACTGTAGTTTGCTGATTTTAGGTCCTTTGGGTATAAACCGAGGTGTGGAATAATTGGGTCAAAAGGTAGGTCCATTCCAAGTTTTCTTAGCATTCTCCATACTGCTTTCCAGAGTGGCTGCACCAATTTACAACTCCACCAGCAATGTAAAAGTATACCTTTTCCCCCACATTGACGCCTACATCTATTATTGTTCGTGTTCTTGATAATAGTCATTCTAATTGGAGTAGGATGAAATCTTAGAGTTGTTTTAATTTGAATTTCTCTAGTTACTAGAGATGTTGAACACTTTTTCATATATTTGTTAATTGCCTGTGTGTCTTCTTCTGTAAAGTGTCTGTCCAGTTCCTTGACCCATTTATTGATTGGGTTCTTTGTATATTTGGTGTAAAGTTTTGTAAGTTCTTTATAAATTTTGGAGATAAGTGCTCTATCTGAAGTGCGTGTGGAAAAGATTTTCTCCCACTCTGTAGGCTCTCTCTTCACATTCTTGATAGTATCCTTTGCTGAGAAAAAGCTTTTTAGTTTGAGTCCATCCCATTTATTGATTCTTGCTTTGATTTCTTGTGCTTTGAGAGTCTTATTGAGGAAGTCTGATCCTAAGCCAACGTGATGCAGATTCAGGCCTACTTTGTCTTCTATTAGGTGCAGGGTCTCTAGTCTAATTCCTGTGTCTTTGATCCATTTTGAGTTGAGTTTTGTGCAGGGTGAGAGATGAGGTTTAATTTCATTTTACTGCATATGGATTTCCAGTTTTGCCAGCACCATTTGTTGAAGAGGTTATCTTTTCTCCATTGCATATTTTTGGCACCTTTGTCTAATATGAGAAAATTGTATTTATTTGCATTTGTGTCTGTGTCCTCTATTCTGTACCATTGATCTACCTGTCTATTTTGGTGCCAATATCATGCCATTTTTGTTGCTATTGCTCTGTAGTATAGTTTAATGTCTGGTATTGTGATACCTCCTGTTTCACTTTTTCTATTCAGGATTGTTTTTACTATTCGAGGTCTCTTGTTCTTCCAGATGAAGTTCGTGATTGCTTTCTCTATTTTTATGAGGAATGTCATTGGGATTTTAATTGGAATTGCATTGAATCTGAATAATGCCTTTGGTAGAATGGCCCTTTTTACAATGTTAATTCTGCCTATCCAAGAACATGGGAGATCTTCCCATCTTTGAAGGTTTTCTTCAATTTCTTTCTTTAATGTTTTGTAGTTTTCATTATAGAGGTCTTTCACTCTTTTGTTAGATTAATTCCCAAGTATTTTATTTTTTTTGAGGCTACTGTGAATGGAGTGGTTTTCCTAATTTCTCTTTCAGAGGATTCATCACCTATGAATAGAAATGCATTTAGATTTATGTGTATTGATTTTATATCCTGCTACTTTGCTGAATTCATTTATTAGTTCTAGAAGTTTTCTAGTGGAGTTTTTAGGATCTCTTAAATATAGGATCATGTCATCAGCAAATAGTAACAACTTTAGTTCTTCTTTTCCTATTTGTATCCCATTAATTTCTTTGGTCTGTCTAATTGCTATGGCAAGTGTTTCAAAGACCATGTTGAATAGAAGTGGTGAAAGAGGGCATCCCTGTCTTGTTCCAGTTTTTAGAGGGAATGCTTTCAGTTTTTCTCCATTAAGAATGGTGTTGGCTCTGGGTTTAGCATAGACAGCCTTTATAATGTTGAGGTATGTTCCTACTATTCCTATTTTTTCTAGTGTTTTAAGCATGAAGGGGTGCTGTATTTTATCAAATGCTTTCTCAGCATCAATTGAAATAATCATGTGATTCTTAACTTTAAGTCTATTGATGTGATGAATTACATTTATTGATTTCTGAATGTTGAACCAACCTTGCATCCCTGGGATAAAACCCACTTGATCATGGTGCACTATCTTTTTAATATATTTTTGTATTCAATTTGCCAGTATTTTGTTAAGGATTTTTGCATCTATGTTTATCAGAGATATTGGTCTAAGTTTTCTTTCCTTGATGTGTCTTGTCTGTTTTTGGTATCAGAGTGATACTAGCCTCATAGAATGAATTTGGAAGGGTTCCCTCCATTTCTATTTCCTGGAATACTTTGAGGAGTATTGGTATCAGTTCTTCTTTAAAGGTCTTACAGAATTCAGCTAAGAATCCATCTGGTCCTGGGCTTTTCTTGATTGGTAGGCTTTTGATGTCTTCTTCTATTTTGGTGCTTGAAATTGATCTGTTTAGATTGTGTACATATTCCTGGTTCAGTTTGGGAGGATCATATGTCTTAAAAATTTGTCAGTGTCTTCAATATTTTCTATTTTGTTGGAGTATGGATATTCAAAGTAGCTTATAATTATGTGATGTATTTCAATGGTGTCTGTCGTGATCTTTCCTTTTTAATCACGAATTCTAGTAATTTGGGTTTTCTCTCTCCTCTTTGTTAGTGTGGCTAAGGGTTGATCAATTTTGTTTACTTTTTCAAAGAACCACTTTTTGTTTTGTCAATTTTTTGAATTGTTTCTCTTGTTTCAATTTCATTGATTTCAGCTCTGATTTTAATTATTCCTGTCTTCTACTATTTTTGGTGTTGATCTGTTCTTCTTTTTTCTAGGGCTTTGAGGTGTAATGTTAGTTTATTTCGTTGTTGACTTTTTATTTCTTTAATGTATGAGCTCAGTGCAATGAACTTTCCACTTAGCACTGCTTTCATAGTGTCCCAGAGAATTTGACATGTTGTGTCATTGTTCTCATTTACCTCTAAGAATTTTTTTATTTCTTCCTTGATGTATTCTGTTATCATTGCATCATTCAATAGCTTATTATGTAGTCCCCAGGTGTAGGAGTAGTTTTTGTTTGTTATTTTATCATTCATTTCTAATTGCATTCCATTATGGTCTGATAAGATACAGGGTAGAATCTGTTTTTTTGTATTTACAAATGGCTTTTTTGTGGCATAGCATACGGCCTATTTTGGAGAAGGATCCATGAGCTACTGAGAAGAAAGTATATTTGCTTGATGATGGATAAAATACTCTGTAAATATCCATTAAGTCTATATCATTGATTGTATTATTTAGTTCTATAGTTTCTTTGTTTAGTTTTTGTTTGGAGGATCTATCCAGTGGTGAGAGCGGATAAAAATAAATAATTTTTCAAAAAAGTCACCATTATTAAATGCTGGATAACAAACCAGATATGAACAAGAAAAATAAAACTATAGTTCAATATTCCTTATGAACATAGATGTAAAATTTCTAATCAAAATTTTAATAAATTGCATAAAACAATATATAAAATAAGTAAAACATCATGACCAGGTAGTGTTTATTCCAGGTTGATTCAATATTCAGAATATCAGGTAATTTACCATATTAACAAACAGAAAGTAAACTATTATGATTATTTCAATGATGAGAAAAATATATTTAAACAAAATCTGACATCCATTTCTGATAAAAACTCTCAGTACACTTGGAAAAGAAGAGAACCCCTCAATTTGAGATAGGGCATTTACAAAAACCTAGGCCTTCATACCTTCTGCTGAAGATGGAATGCTTTCCATCTGTACTCAGGAATAAGAAAAGAATATCTACTTTTACAATTTTTATTAGCATTGTACTGAAGGTTTTAGTACAATAAAGTAAATAGCTAAAATAAAATACTTGAAGGATATATAGATAGGAAAGGAAGAAGTAAAAGTTTGCTATTTGTAGACAACATGGTCATCTCTGTTAGACTATCTGATGCTATCTACCAAAAAATGCCTCAAGAAGTGATAAAGTGAATATAGCAAGATTATAGAAGACAAAAATGAAATATTGATGAATGTATCTGACACATACAAAGCCTGTACCTGAAAATTATAAAACTGTTGGGAAAAAGTAAAGTAATGCAGTGATACACTGAGTTTTGGAACTGGAAGTGTCAAGATCATTAATTTACCAACTTTCTTCATACTGGTCTACAAATTTGAGCTATTCTATTAAAAAATCCCAACTTGTCATTCACTTTTTGTTTGTAGACATTGGAAATGTGGTTCTAAACCTCACATGGAAATGCAAAGAATGGTCAGAATAGTTTTGAAAAACAAGAACAAATTTGGAAAACTAGAATAACTCAACATGAGTGTTTTTTAAAGTTAGTTACCAAGACAATGTAGTGTTGGCATATAAAAAAACTGAACCGACTAGAGAAACTAGAGAGAGACTATAGACCTAGACATAGAAAGACAACCAATTTCCAACAAGGTACAAGGTGAATTTAGTGGGGAAAATCTAATCTTTCAAAAAATGGTGATGGAACAATTGGTTATCCATAGGCAAAAGAAAAAAAAAACAAAACTCAATGATCCATATCTTACACTATACGAGGAATTAACTCTAAATAAGTAATGGACTAATGAGTAAATTCTGAAAGTATGACATTACTAGGAGAAAATACAGGAGAAAATCTTTGTAATGGTGAAGTAGACAGATCACTTAGATACAATACTAAATGCATGATTCATAGTAAAAAAAATTAGAATTCCTTTTAAAACTTATACTCTTTGAAAGACACTATCAAGAGAATGAAAAGACAAGTCACAGAACAAGATAAGATGGATGTGAGAAAGAAATTCTACCTAAAATACATAGAGGACACTCAACACTCAGTACTAAGATATAGCCTCAAACTTGTAATAACCCAATGTCCATCAGCAGGTGAATGGTTAAACTGGCACATTGATGCACTGGAATACTGCTTTCCCAGTAGAATGAAATGTAGTTTACAACTTAGAAAAATCATGCTCAGTGAATGTAACCAGAACTCCGTTCCCTAAGTATGTAATCCATGACTGGTTTATTTATATTAAACTCTAGAAAATGCAAATGGAAACCAGAGGAATGATTGCCTGAAACCAGGGATAAGGAGCAGGAGGGAGAGGTCAGACAGAGAAACGAGGAAGCTTGTGGGGGCGAGGGATATATTTGCTAGCTTGATTGGGGTGATAGATTCATGGAATTTACACATTACCAAAACCTATCACACTGTACGCTTTTACTTTGTGCAGTTAATTATATGTCAGTTATTACTCAATGAAATCTTTTAGTGTTGTTTATTCCTGTTCTTTAATTTTTAAACAGTAAAATCTGTACTTTGGAATATTATGTACATTAGGGTAAACTGGCCCTCATTGCTGGAAGGTCCTGATGAGGAAATTTCAAGCTCCTGATTCCTATTTCCCAGACTCAACCTTAGAATCTGGTTGGACAAGGAAACACAAAGGAATTGCAGAACAGCAGAGGGCAGCATTTCCCATAAATCCTTGATCACCAAGGGCGAATCCAGCATTGCTTGGAGAGTTCTAGAATTGTAGTCTTAACCAGCCTGGGGACCATCTTTGTGAACTGAAATTGTGGGATGAAAGAGATAGGGAGGGGTGGAAAGTAGGAGTGTATGAAAATCTTTGGAGTGTGGAATGATGTTTATGGTTTAAAAACAAAGTGGGTCTATGTCCTCTTTATGATTTCTTTTTTTGTCATGATTATTAATTTCCTTAGATTTTAAAACAACTTTTAAGAAGGGCACTGCATTTTTATGATCATCAGTGAGAGAAAAGTTTATAAAGACTAGGAAAGACTGTTTTAGGACATTCCTATTTCAGATGCTCCTAAATTTGTGATGGGATTACTTTCCAATAAAACCATCGTAAGTAGAAAATATCATAAATTGAAAGTGTTTTGAATAGACCTAACTACTGATGGTCACATGTTAGCACACAATACATTGTAGAGTCTTGGTTGTTCCTCCTGTGGTCACACAGTGGACTGGGAGCTGAAGTTTGCTGCTGCTGCCGGACATTGAAAGAGACACCAGGTATCACTAGACTGGGAAAAGACAAAAATTCAAAATTTTAAATATGGTTTCTACTGAATGACTTTCACACCGTTGTAAAGTTGAAAAATTGAGACTTGCACCTTTGTAAATCAGGGACCGGCTGTGTAAGTATAAGAACTCTATCAAATGTAAACAGGTGCTACTCTGCATAAAAACACAGACTATGTAAATAACGGGGAGCTTTTGACCAGTGCATTTGAATATTCTACTTTTGAATTGGGATGAATGGGACTGCGTTTCCTTCTTGTCAAGCAGCTATGTGAGGGGCCTGGGTATAGCTCAGCTGGTAGGGTGTTTGCCTAGCAAGCACAAGGCCCTGGGTTTAATCTCCAGCGCTGCAAAAAAAGAAAAAAAAAAAAAAAAAAAAAAAACCACGTGAGACTGAAGAGCTCTGTGCAATTGCCAAGTGTTTTCCCACAGAACATTTCCATCACCAATAAGGGTTTGCGAATTTTCCATTTTCATCAAGAGTGTTCCATAATCCGATGTTTAGTGCTGTCACAGGATATATACTGTGGGGAGGGGAAGTGAGGTCCCCCAAAAGTGCTCTCATGAATGTATTGGCCCCTCAGTGATGGTACCCCAACTCGGCATGGACTGCCCAGAGGCTAGCAAGAGTGATCCAAGTACCGAAGAGTAAAACATGTTTGCAAAGATCGTGGTGCCTTAGCAAGGACTTTAAAAATAACTATCTAGGCTATGATAACAAAACTGAGCATGGTCTACTCCCACCTTGCAGGATTCAGGGCAGAGTCCCTGCTGCAGTGCAAGTTTGACTTTTTCTTTTAAAGAAGTGTAAATTTTCCTGAAGAGCATTTCAACAATTCATCTCTCACTTGGTTTTGAAAATGCCACACCAGGGCTACCTCCCCCCTTTCTGTGTTAGTCGTAGTGACGCCTCCAGTGCTGACTCCTTTGTAGTCTGGGCACCAGCAAAACCAGAGCCACTTGCACACCCGGTAGGGGAGCAATTATTCCATCAGCGGTTCCTCCTGGTCCTCGTCATGCCTCTAATTTCTGCATGATTTAAATGCGCCCTCGCCATTGCCTATTACTAGCGTGGTGCTAACACCACAGGCGCCTTTATTGGAGTGGGCTCAGCTGCCTATCTTTTTCTTCCCTGCAGAGTCAGGTTGGCATTCTAACATTTGAAAAGAGCACAGGGGAGAGTGGGATCTGGTTCTGGGCATTCTCTTATCCATGCACTTTGCACTTTTCAATCCTCATCTGTGGATTGAAAGCCACAGATCCTGGGTTCTTGTTCTGGCTTTGCCATTTACTGGTCATGTAAACATATCAATCAGTCTTTCTGTGTCTCAGTTTCCCATTTGAAATGTGGATAACAAAACAAGAGTTTCAGTCTGTTGGAGAAATCTGACATCCATTTCCAAGATATCACTTCTGTTTGAGTCCCTTGAGAATATCTGAAACAAGCACACTTATTTTAGAGCTATTCATACTATGTTTAATTAACATAATTTTAAAGAATATAAATGACATTAGTGTCATGACATCCTTCCTTCATGTTGTCAAATTCTTGATCTCTGAGTCTGGAGATGTAAAGATGCTAGGTTTCCAGTCAATGACAAGGATAATGCCTAGACAGTGTACCATCAGATCCACCAAACACCCAGTTTGTACTGGGAAAAGATATGAGGAACAATAAGGGGCACACAGGTGCAGAGACAGAGCAAACCAGATGTCAGACCCTGGGAGACTGACCAGTGATCTCACTCTGCATGATCAGAGAAGTTCCTCAGTCTTTGGCATGACCTGGTGTCTGCATTCCACATCGATCTGATCTGTCGAACCTTAGTACCTGTACTGTTCTTTAGTCAGTGTGTTTGCTTAGGGTATGGCAGACACGGTTAGCATCCCCTAAATTCCATGCACGTCCCTATACTTCTCAGGCTCCCCTGAAGTTAAATTGGGACAGTGTGGCTAGTTCTGGCCAGTGGGTAGAAGCAGGTGTGTTGGAGGTACTCGTGGACTGAGGAGATGAGAGCCAGTCTGCCTCACGACCAAGTTTCTTTCATCCCGCCATAGTTGCAGATGGCGTCAC
This sequence comes from Sciurus carolinensis, assembly GCF_902686445.1. Lineage (NCBI taxonomy): Eukaryota > Metazoa > Chordata > Mammalia > Rodentia > Sciuridae > Sciurus > Sciurus carolinensis. The sequence goes on from NC_062219.1 coordinate 20,389,156, forward strand.
TCCAAGATGGAGCTGGTTGCACAACCTGCACTGGACTTCACCTGAGGGAAAACTAAACCTTTGTTGTTTAGGTCACCCAGAGTTTGGGATTTATCTATTGTAATAGTGAGTATCTACTATTCTAGTTAAGATAGGGCAAAATCCATGAATGAGTGAGGACCAGGGTTGAAAGTTATCTAGAGAAAATTTCAGTTCTTAAGGAAAACCATTCTAACAGAATGTTTTGAAAATAGGATGGTTAAAAAAAAAAAAAAAAAAAAAAAAAAAAGCCATCCATCCCGTGAGAGAGAGAAAGTGAGCTTTGGGTCACCACAGTGCTCAACGAACTTGCAAGGAAGGGGTACTGTGAAATAGATACTGAGGGTCTGCATCCTGCCCTTTCTTCCCCTGATTGCTGGGAGACCCAAAGACTGCACAATGTCATTAACTCATGAATGATGGTTTATAGAAAGAGTACCAAGCATATTTCTCCTTTATCAAAATCAACTTATTTTGTGATTTCTAAGGAAGGAAATAGACTCAGTGTATTGGATTTTCACTGTCCTTTTATAGGACTACTAAACCAGAGTGACTTTGACACAAGCACCAGGCAATTTTCTTTCCTAATTTACTAGATTTATCCAGGCCATAAGATACTCTTGCCTTTGGGGTTGTTGCCAGGCAACAGCCTAAATCCGTTGGTGGACCTCAGAGTAGCCCATCTTTTAAAAAAGTAAAACTTCAGTAATTTCTTTTGACCTCTGTCAAAAACAAAGATTTAGTGACAGTTTGAAGGTGGCCTTTAGTACCTTCCAGATGTTCTTTGCTCTTTGGGGCTTTGGTAATGATTTCTTGCTCTTAATCTCATGCTACAGAAAAACATCTCATTTGCAATAAACTTCACTGGTTAATGCTCAGGAAAGAAGTTGGTATAATAGAGGGATCACCACTCAGTATACAACTGAGACTTCTTCTCTCCCCCTGAATAAGGTTGTGGGTGAGAGACCAGCCTGGGGGCAGCACATTAAAGGAAATTCCATCTAACAGGTGGTTTGTGAAAATGATGCATCTGAATAAACTGTGCAGAGAGGTGCTCAGCTTTTTACATTTTAAACCAAATAATTTTCCAGAAAGGATTGAAACATAATGATAGTGATAGAAGGAGCTCATGGCTTATATAGTCCAAATTTTTCAATTTGAAAATCAGTGAAGATATGAAGGGGTTTGCTTAATATCGTTGAGTTAAGACAAATTCAAGACTGATGCTGGAGCCTCCCAATTTCCAATCATTGACTTTTGCACTGCACTGCTAATGTGTTTCTTGGAGATAGACTATGCAGGTACTTTTGTTAAAAGTACTTTTTGTTAAAAGTATCCACTTAAGAAAGGAGAACCTTAGGTCTTTGAATTACTATAACATTTATTCACTCTTTCATTTTTTTGTCACCTCATTGAGAAAGTTCTGTTCTTGCCTGGAAATAGAGTTCACTGACCTAGACATTGCCTTCGTATCTTAGTACCTTTCCTTGTTAAGCACACTGATGTTTGGACAGGCTCATATCTGGAGCAGCAATGATCTGTGGCTTGTTCCTCTTCCTGACTTGTTTCCTTGGGGTCCTGATTAATGCTGCTCCCCTTGCTAACAGAGGGCTCAGCTCCCTGACCTGCTCTTCCACCACTCCTTAGAGATAAGGAGGGTGCAAAGTGCAGTGATCCCCACCCGTCTTCCAGGTCTTTGTGAGTCTCAGAGGGCCCAGATCTTTCTGGGGAAAGCTGTACTTTCTCACCCAGAACTTTTCTTCCTGGATCCTGGCTTCTATCCAGGTCAGGGAACAAATAGAGCCTCATGCAACCTCTTGGTCTAGGAGGTTGGGGAGGTTGATAGGTAGACTGCAGTGGCGAGGGTGGAGATCAGGTATAAGTTTTAAGATTATGGTGTTCCAGAGTTCTAGTTTGAATCCAAAGTTTATTTCTTTTTCTTTTCTTTTCTTTTCTTTTTTTTTTTTTGTAAAAATATTTTACAAAAAAATGGGAAGAGATTGTCTTCCCATTGCTTCATAAATAGCCACCTCATCTGTGAGGACAGATGAGGTGGCAGCTGCTTGGGTGCCCTGCTGTGATCTCTCATTTGCACCTGCACACACATGAAGCCATGCTGCCAGGAGCACCAGTCGTGAGTGCCGAAAGCTGGAATGTGACATATTGGAGGCAGAGTTAAACAGCAGGTAAGCGCAAAAACCCTGGGCCTTGCTTTTTGGGATCATAAATGAGCATTCTACAGAAATGCTCGTCAGTCTGAGGATGCGAAGCTGAGAAAAAGGACACCGTTCATGAAGTATATATCAGGCTGTGGGACAAAGTTCAGACCAGACAGAGAAAGGAAGAGGACAAAGTCACCTACAAGCTTCACCTTCATCAGCGCTGCCTAAACATCTCTCCAGCAGAGGCACTCACTGCAGAGCACGCGGCTGAGAGCTGGCTAAGACCCGCAGGACAGGATCAGGGGTGCAAATACAGAAATGAGCTCCCAAGAGCCAAGGTTAGCTGGGTCACCTTCCATGTAGATGGAGGCCCTGATACTTTTGTTAGTTTTTTTTTTTCTCCTACAAAACTTTTTAGCTCAACCCCTCTTCCAAACACACACACACACACACACACACACACACAGAGAGAGAGAAAGAACTCTGTGGTGTGCATTTACATCTATATGTGTATACACGTGTGTTAAATAAGTAGGAAATAAATGGGAGGCCTTTCGACTGAGGCTGCCTCTGCATTTGGAGTTTCTTTGTAACAAAGAAAGTTTGTTTCTTTGTAACAAACTGTGACCTAACTTAGTAAATTAACAATCTGAAACCCACTTAGCTGTCTAACAAAAACCATGTTCCAGCCAATCACAACCAGCCAAATTTCAATTTGGAAGTCAGTTGATCAGATCATGCCCCACAAAAGCCAAATACCTTATCACACACCATGCCCAGATTAAGCAAACACCTTACTATCACCAATGAGATGATTTCTTCACTTGGCTTCCAGGTTCAAGCAATAAAAATTTATATATTCAATCTATAAAAATATATTCACATGCATATCTATGTATATGTGTATATGTATGTATATATTATGTATTTATATAGTTGATATACATGAGTATACATGAAGTGTTCTTAATTTACTGCTCAGTTATACATACATATATAATTTTCATTTTTTAAGTTTATTAAAGAATTTCTTTTTGAGAGAAGAAAGATCACAGGTATAAAAAACTGTAAGGTAAAAGAACAATTAATTACAAATCAAAAAAGTAATTTCTACAGTTTTTGCTTTGAGCCACTGCTAAAACAAAATTTTAATGCATGCTGAAGTTATTAATTTGGTAAGTGAACATATTAAATTACTAAAGATCAAAGTGTGTGTGTATGTATATATATGTATATATTTATGCAGTAAAAACTGTTTGGTCAGACCTTGTGTAATTTTCAGAGTTTGGTTGACTTCCTCCTTCCTTGGAACTACAGCTGCCCTGCCCACCTATGTACTGTGATTCCTTGGACAGAGCTACAGTCTTCAAACCCTTCGAAATCCATCTATTTCTTAAAACTTACCTGTCCAGTGCCCTCATAGATATGAATCCTTTTTCAGGGTCTACATTGCTAAAAACACTTTTTGTGGGGTTGGGTCTAATGTGATATGCCAGCTTCATGTAGTGGTTGCTAACAGCTCCCTGTATTAAACCTGTTAGAGAACCATTTGCACATAAATAAGGTCCTTCTCAGCTTTATCCCAGATGGACTGATAGGAGGACCAGGATGCAGCCTAGGCAAGGGAGGGGCCTAGCAAGCAAAATTTAAGGAGGTGTTCCCATTACACTGAGGTGAGTGCCCCCTTCCCTTTCCTCCTAGTTTGGACCCTGACTGCCAGATGGTAAAAAAGTGAGGCCTGTGACGAGCAAGAAGAGAGAGGCATCTTACGCTTCTCAAGACATCTATCACTATGTGCTTGCTCTAAGTACCAACCCTGGGACATCTCAGGTCTTATAATTATTTTCTAAGTCAAAATATAGAACATCACATAAAATGTCAATTTCTCATGCTATTTCTTAATGTTGGACAATTTTGAATCATAATTGAAAGATGATTATTGGGCATAAAGTGACACTGATTTGGCACCAACCTAGTTGTATTTTAGAATAATAAAAATTGTGGAGCAGTATGGTATTAAGGATAAATTTAACATACAAAATTAGATATAATAAGGAAAAATGGATTTTATAAGGTATTTCTCAAATTGGCTAATTGCATCTAAAGGCAAAAGTTAAGAATATCCAGTGCATGGACATATTCCATTTCTAAGATGGAATCTTTCCCTTTCCAGGTACAAAAGGATGCATGTAATGCTAATGTTCCGTGACATCCTGTCACCTTAGTCCTTGCCTAAATCATGAATGCAGGTGATAATATAACTAAAAAAGAATATTAAGGAGGTCATTCTGGGACTTCTGGAAATCATTCTGGTTATTGAAAGGCATTGAGCTTTTGAACAACAATTGGTTTTGGAAAAAAATGGACAATTTTTTCAAATGTATCACTAACGATAAACTGCTAAAAATAGGAGATGTGAGTTCTGTAACAGGGCTTTTTTAAAGAAGCAATAGTATATAATTCCTCGAGCTGGTGTATACTAGTGATCTTCCAGCTCCAAGTGCTTCCATTTGACTTCCAGTCATCTTTTTAAAGGGTATTTGATGGATTGGAGCTGAGGAATATAACCATGAATAGAAAAAGGAACACCTAGGCAGTACTGAAGCTCTCTGTACAGCTTTCCACCAACGCTGAAGGAGGGATGGCTAGGATGTGCTACTTTTCTGTATCATCCATTTATCTTGTTTTTTATGTTGATGTGCAATTATTAATTCAGTGCCCACAGAGTATTGTGCTCACTATGGTAAAGGTGGGGGATGTGAGGGCATTTTTGCAAGAATCCAAAGCGTGTCCTAAGTCTTAGGCTGAACTCTTTGGTTCAAGAGGGCTAGGTTTATTTAAGTACACAATAAATAAATAAATAAATAAATACATACATACATAAATAACATAACATAACATAATGTTAGAAATGCTTTATTATTTTTCTTCTTTCATCATATCCAGATATTAAGTTCTATCAAGCTTGAAACAAAACTATAATTTCATTTCTCCAAGCTTCTCATTGCAACTGTCAAATCCGAACTCACAGCTAAGCTGAGTAAATCCTGCCTGGTCTGCCTGCTTTTGCCCTCTCTCATCCTCGTCTTCCAGCTACACTGGCCTCTTGTGGCTCCTCAGGTGTTCAAGGCCCGGCACAACTTTGGGCTCCCTTTGTTTGTAATTCCCTGCCTCCAGCTCTTCCCTCCACTAGTCCAGACTTCATTCTCAACTGAAATGCCACCTTTTAAAAGGATCGAGCTCCATTTCTGGTGTTTAACCATAGCCGGATTCAAGCACAGTGTCTCTCAGCAAGTCAGGAAGAAACTCTTCGGAGTCGCCCTGCACAGGCACAGCTGGGAAGGACAAACTTCGGGAGCCCCACCCCCAACACAGTTCCCCTCACCTGGCCACGCCCTCTCACTACAATGCAGCCACACATCATATGTCCCTCCCCCTTTCTCATCACATTTTGGACTGAGTGCCCTCCTTGCTCCCCCAGAAAGCCTCAGTCTGTAACAAGCCCTTTCAAATACTCATAGTGTCTGCTAGATGCATCCTCAGTTTCCATGTTGACAACAATTTTGAATGGGAAGTTTGATCTTGTTTTCTCTGGTGCAACCCCAAGACACACTTTCTCAGAGAGGTCTTCTCTGTCATCTTGAGAAGAATTTGCTCATATTTCTCTATTTCATCTCCCTTTCCCATGTCACACTCTCGAAAATATTCGTTAATGTTCCTTGATGTCTTCAGGACAAGTAGAACAGTGTTAACCTTGCATCCAATGACTTCCCATGAGCTCACTGCTGCATCTCCAAACACGTCTCTCCCTGATGTCTGAATTTCCAACTGGTTCCTATGTGTAGAGCAGTGATGTAAATCATGGTCTATTTGACTGCATTTGCTGCATTTGTGCTGGGAGGTGTGTGTGTGTGTGAAGGTGCAGGTCAATATGCCCCGGTTGCTATGGTAACTCTGGTTGTGGGCGCTACGAAGATACACGGTTCTGTCAGTCAAGCCCTTGAGTTCAGCACCTCCTCCCAGGGATAGTGAATTCTGAGCAAAACAAGATGACCCTAGTCTCTAGTCCCGCTCTTCAGATTGCTTGTTTTGCTGAAACTTTCCCACAATTAACCTTTTGATGATGAAACCTATATAATAAATGTGCTGAGCTAGCTCTGGAGTCAACTAACCTTCACCAGGTCTTGGCTACCTACCTGACCCCAGCCTTTTCTCCCTATGTGTGTCTCTTTGTCTTTTCTTTATCTCCCATTGCCCTGCCTCCAGTATCCCCTTAATTAAGGGCCACTGCTCCAAAAGAGAGGAGAGGGTTGCAACATCTCTGCGGTTCCTGAATAGGCTATAATATTCACTCTTCACCTCCTTGTTCATTCCAATTATACTTACTCAAAAGCCCTGACTCTTCTGTACTTGTTCAAGACTAATCCACGCATCAAATCTTGGGTTTAGGAGTATTCTTCCAGGAATCCTGCAAGATAACTTCAACACTCAGTGATTACTTCCCTTTCTACGCTCATTCAGAAATATTTGTTGGCATAATTTCTCCCTATACTTTTCATGTTCTTCGTTTACAACGGGTAGCCAGATCTTCAGGAATTTTGGCAAAGGAAAAAGTTGGTGGTGCCTGAAGTCAACAGCTATTCCTGTTTTTGTAATATGGTAATCCATAATCCACTGACATGATTAGATTAGTATCTTCGAGCAGCACCAGAGAGATGGGAGGGTCCTCTCATGGTACAGGAGAGAAAATCTAAGATGCTCACAATAAAGTGGAGACTGGACAGCAGTTCCAAGGCATTATCTGGGTGGGACCGTATCATGGTTTGCCCAAAAACGCAGTGGCCAGGGAACCCAGCACTCAGTCTTTATAACGAGGGTCAAGCACTAAGCAGGGATTTGAAATAGCAGAGTTCTTGGGTTTGATAGGACAACAGTATCACAGAATAACTAATGTGGACAGTGTACTGGTGACTTTCCCAGATATGAATCCTGAATCATCATAAGGAGGACAACCTTCTGTATGACTCAAGCTGACTTTTCTTTCAATGCAGGTAAGAATTAGGTTGAGCTGAAAAGGGAGGACACTTGCTGTTTTCTGCACACCTGAGTTTATGTTATATTATTTTACACTTGCTACTCTAGTGATTTGATTAAATTAGCATGATAGTGCTGTTGTTTTTGTTTTATATTTGTAATATCTCACCTTAGCAATAAAAAAGCTCCCAAAGAACTGTGAAATTTGAGACACTAGTAGAATTTGTTACATTTAAATAACGAGCAGATTTCTGCATAGAGAAAGCTTAGAGACACACTGTCTAGCCTATAGACTTTAATTAGTCTCATGGTGACCATTGTCCTCTCAAACAGTACACACGCTGGAAAGTGGTTCACATGTATTCAGTAACTTAACATTCAACAAACAAGGGCAGATATGCTATTAGGGAGTGGGATGAAAAAGCATGGGTCAGTTGTTAGGGCTTGCCCGATCCATGGCTATCATTTACAATAATAGCTACCATTTGTGTGTCCTTATCAGGACAGACTCCGCTGCATTCTCTCCTTGCTTTATCACAGTGCTGAATGTCAAAAAAATTAGAAATGTCATTCAAAATCAAATATATGAAGCTGCCCATTAATAAAATATGGTAGGAGACAAGCTGAATATAAAATATTACTATATTTTTGTTATTTGTATATTTATGTATGTATTTGAAGAATACTAACACAAGTAATTCATTTCACAAAACTATGTGCATAAAACTCTATCTATACCTAAATTTTAATCCTGGTTACCCTGAAATAGAAATTCCTGATGATTTTTATTAGTTCATATTTTTATACTTTCCAAAGTTTCCACAGTGAACATGCATTTTTAACAAACACAAATAATAATGAATGCAATAATAAATGCTTTCATTTTCAAGATGGCAAATATATAGATTAGTAAGATGAATTATTATTGAATACTTATAAACAACAAAGAATTAATCCAGTATTTCTCTACCTAGCATGGACCCAGAAAAGAGCAACAATGATATATGAACGATTTTGCCATCTGTGATCTGTGCTCTTCAGAATATGTTTAGTAAAACATTTTCTGAATTGTATCACTAAAATCAATTGTACGAAGCAATAGCACTGATGTTTAGAGGTAAAACAAATTCAAAGTGATTACTTCAAAATGGTATCTGTGGGGAACTAAAAATATTGATGAGCTGTTTTTTAATTGTGTGGTTTTAGAGCTAAGCGGGCATTAATAACAGAGTCGATGGCACAGCTACCCCATACCTCTGCTTCCCAAGTCCACACGTCCCCCTCTTCATGCTCTCCAGGGGGGATGGGTGGAGCACCTAAGCAGGTGGGACCTGAGGTGTACCCAGATCCTCTGGGTCCTGAGTGTGATACGGACCAGAACCACAGATTGATTTGATTAGATTTGCCAAGTTCTTTGTTTGTGTAAAAACACTCTTCATTTACATTTTAAATGCAATCAGGAGATTTTACTTAAAACTCTAGTTTCTAATTTCTCTTATATTTCAAAGGTTTTTAAAAATGACCCAGTCCTCCCGTGGTCTCAACTGTCTCTTTCTGCTCTGTTTCACAAAATTAATTATCTGTGTCGCCCTGCAGGCATTTATATATGCAATGTATGAAAGCACTCTAAACCCAAGATTACAAGGTTTGGGACTTTTTTTTTTAAATTGGTGTATTATAGTTGTACATATTGATGGGATTTGTTGTGCTTTTGTTTTAAAGTAAATATTAGGCAATGTCCTACTATTAATTTACCTAAAGAAACTACATCTTTAATTGTGACATCCAAACTCTTTGAATACAAGTTTTTTCAGAACTCACTTGGCAGCTAAACTTGACCTTAACTGATGTTGGGTTTTGTACAGATGTTATCAAACACTTTAGTTTCAGATCTCCTTTCAGTCTTAAAAATCACTGAGGTCTTTTACTAATATAAATCGTACCTATCCTTAGTTATCATATGAGAAATTAAAATGGAAAGTAAAAACATATTTATTTGTAAGTTTGCCTTTAATAATAAGAAATACATTACCTGTTAAATAAATATTTTTAGTAAAATATTCAGAATATTTTGGGTAAAACATTTTCTGAATTGTATCAAATCAATTGTATGAAGTAATAAGTGCTGGTGTTTAGAAGATAAAACCTTTTTTATATCTCCATAAGATATTATAGTTATTTTAGGGGAAATAACTATATTTTTCTATACCAAAACTTTGATAAGAAACATGGCATTGTTTTATATTCTTGCAAATCTTTTTATAGCTGTGATTAGCAGTGGGATTCTGATATCTGCTTCTACATTCGATCTCTTGTGATATAAACTTCATTTAGCAGCTTGAAAACTTCAGGTACACTAAGGAGAAGATAAGAGAGAAAATGATAAAATGTCTTACTATTTCTATGAAAATGATATTGGCTTTATGAACTCTCTGAAAAGACCTTGGGGATCCCCAGTATTATGGTTTGGATATGAGGTATTCCCCAAAAGCTCATGTGTGAGAAAATGTCAAAATGTCGAGAAGTGAAATGATCAGGTTATGGAAGCCTTAACATAATCAGTGGATTAATCCACTTGAGTGGATTAACTGGGTAGTACCTATAGATAGGTAGGGTGTGGCTGGAAGAAGTAGGTCTTTTTTTTTTATTTTATTTTTTATTTTATTTATTTTTTTACGTTTACATAGGGTAATGATGTTTATTTTTTTTCCCTTCCCCCCCACCCCTCCACCCTTTTCCCCTTATACAGTCCTTCTTTCCTTCATTCTTACCGCTCTCCTTAGCCTAACTCTAAACCTAACCCTAAACCTAATGCTAACCCCTCCCACCCCCATTATATGTCCTCATCCGCTTATCAGCGAGATCATTCGTCCTTTAGTTTTTTGAGATTGGCTTATCTCACTTAGCATGATATTCTCCAATTTCGACCATTTGCCTACAAATGCCATAATTTTATCATTCTTCATTGCGGAGTAATATTCCATTGTATAAATATGCCATAGTTTCTTTATCCATTCATCAACTGAAGGGCATCTAGGTTGGTTCCACAATCTGGCTATGGTGAATTGAGCAGCAATATGAAAAAATGTTCAACATCCCTAGTAATTAGGGAAATGCAAATCAAAACTATCCTAAGATTTCATCTCACCCCAATTAGAATGGCGATTATCAAGAACACAAGCAACAATAGGTGTTGGCGAGGATGTGGTGAAAAAGGAACACTCATACATTGCTGGTGGGGTTGCAAATTAGTGCAGCCACTCTGGAAAGCAGTGTGGAGATTCCTCAGAAAGCTTGGAATGGAAACACCATTTGACCCAGCTATCCCACTCCTTGGCCTATACCCAAAGGACTTAAAATCAGCATACTACAGAGATACAGCCACATCAATGTTCATTGCTGCTCAAGAAGTAGGTCTTTTGAGATTTGTATTTGACTTTCAGATTCGTATTTGGTTCCTGGTGAGTGAAGCTCTCTGCTTCCTGTTTTTAACAGCTGAGCAGCTTCCCTCTGCCATATCCTCTCCCCATGATGTTCCACCTCACCCAGGTCCCAGAGATGTGGAGTCAGCTGACCATGGATTGAACCTCTGAATTCATGAGCCAAAGTAAACTTTTCCTCCTCTAAGTTGTTCAGTGTGAGTAGGTTGATCACAATGATGCAAAGCTGACTAAAATATCCAGGGTTCTCCAAATCATACTTTGAGATTTAATAAGCAATCATAATCTTTATATCATTTAACAGGAATATTCATATATTTCTCTAGAGAAATACTAACATTTTTGATTATATGATGGTACCTTATATTCTGAGAGGTGTGGGGACATAAAATATAGGATATACACTATATAAATTTTGTAAAATATGAAAAATTTACTAAAAAATCCATCTTTAAGAATTTTGGATAACCAATTATGTGCCCTATACTCTTTTTAAAATTGTTTCACAACAATAACAAAAACTGAAAATAAAAATCCACACTCAACAATAAAAGAAATTGTCAGCATAACAGAATTCAGATATGCTTCACAGAGTTGAAAAATTTTGTGGCATATGGAGATGCAGCATTTGAGCTGCTACTCTTTGATACACCCCTTTATTCATTAAACAGATAGTTACCCAATTTCTTCAAGAGCACCTGCTATTGCTGTAGCAATAAATTACCCAAGTTACTTGAAGATAATAAAAAATTTCACCATTGTTTTGTAAACTTTCCAGACAGAGACACCAATAAATTGACATATAATTTGTGTAGCATGATTTAGATGTCCATGTGAACTGTTCAGGGTTTGGCAAATGATGACCTGCATCCCAAATCCTGCCCTCCACCTGTTTTTGCAAAGGCAGAGCCCATGCCTGTTTATTTACATGTTGCTTTTGTGCTCAAAAGGCAGAATTGAGTCCATATGTCTTGCAAAGTTTAGAGTATTTGCTGACCCTTTACAGAAAAGACTTTCCTTCCCTGTTTTAGAATGGCAGTTTGAATTTTCCCTAAATAACTAGAAAAATCAGATCCAGTTTACTATAAGATGAGTACATTATGACTCAGGTGTTTGAGACATTTCTGAAGATGCCAGTTCCTAGGAAAGTGTAGGTTGCATCAAAAGTTGGTAGAATATAGCGTAAGCAGATATCATTTACTGAGAGAAAAGTAATGATGCAGCAGACAGTCCTTTACAGATGGATTTCCCTGCTGACCTTGCTTGCTCTTCTCTGCTGGTGTCCAAGGCCAAGATTTATCCACAGCATGTTGCTCCTGTTTGTCCAATTTCTTGCCATAGAGAAGCACCTGCCAAATGTACTTTGACTCTACAGAGGTGGTCTTTTTGCTATTGCTTTGTGTGCGTCAGGTCTGGTGTCTTAAATCATTAGACCAAGCTTCCTTTTGTTATTACTTAAATTACAAAGCTAATTCTGGATTTATGAATGGTACATTTGAAGAGTGTGGGGTGACCACAGAGAGTAGAATGGAAAATTCCATCTTAATGTAATTGTTGTATAAACCAGCTTCAGGTTAAATGTAGTAAAGAAATTCGTATCTTATGATGTTAGAATCAATGAATTTCTTGATTTGGTGTTTTCTTGTAAACAGGTCATCTCTTTTAGAAAGAGAATGTCATTGGAAAGAGAGGCTATCCACAGGAAAAATTGTGAAGGAGAAAATGTCTGTTAGTCTCCCTTCTATCTTTTTGTTTAAAAATTTCCTTTTCTTAGAGGTGATTATTTATCAACATTAATGGTATTAAAAATAACTATAACAATTATAAATAATTTTAAATGTCTACATTTTAGTCTCTCTTCATTATTTGTTACCCTCCTATAGGGTTATACTATGTTTAATAATTACAAACTATCTTTTTTTTTTTTTTTTGATAATAAAGACTGAGACTAAGAAAGCTCAGGGACTTGGCCCAAATCACATTGTCAAAAAGTGGAAATGGAATGAACTCAGGCTGCCTTTATGTTTCCAAATCCTCTTCCTTTATTGACCATTGTATTTTCATTACCACTCAGTCGGATCTAGTCTATTTTTGGAAATTGCCCTTGGATCCTGGACTTGTCTATTCACCTTCTCTATCTCCCATTACAACCACCTCCCAAATAGTTTACTGACTGAGTTAGTCATCTTTATGGTGCTGTGACCAAAATATCTGACAAGAACCACTTAGAGGAGTAAAAGTTCATTTTGGGCTCATGATTTCAGAGGATTAGTCCAGGGTTGGTCAATTCCATTGCTCTGGGCCTGAGGTCAGGCAGAAATTCATGGCTAAAGGGGGCCAGGGAAGTTTCTCAGCTCATGATAGCCAGGAAGCAGAGAGAAAGAGAGGGAGAGGAGAGGAGAGGAGGGGAGGGGAGAGGGACCAAGCAGGGCTAACTAGGGACAAGATATAATCTCCATGGTCACACCCCCAATGACCTACTTACTCCAGCCTACAGGTACTACCCAGTAATCTATTCAAATTACTAATCCATTAAGTGAATTAATCCACTAATGAGGTTACAGCTCTCCTAATCACTTCTGAACATTCCTGCATTAACACAAGAGATTTTGGAGGGACACCTTATATCCAAATCATAACACTGATTGTCAGGGATAAGGTAAATTCATTCACACTAGGACTGAATGGTATTCATTCATTAATGGGTCCTATCAACAGTGATTGATGACCTCTTTTTACCCACCTATTTTTCCTGGATTTAGATTATAAAAATGAGCATTTCTGCACTTATGGAAGTCCTGACTCAAGACATCTGCACTGAACAAATAGTGATCATCTATTATTTCTCCTCCATTTTACTAGTAACAGAGTTGTCATAATGCAACCTGAGGCACCAGCCCACTGTCCTTGTGAATTGTAATAGGGGTGTGTGCAGCAGTGGGGGGCAGGGAGCCTTGGGACCTGCAACTGCAGGACCTTGCTTCTTCATGAGGTCGATCCCACTAGAAAATGGTCCATTTGAGACTGTTATCATGTTTAAAATGTTAGTAACTAGGAACTCTGTGAAGTCTCATTGCTTATTAAAATCTAAATTCTGATAAAAAATGTATGAAGGATCTGAATAGACATCTCTGAGAAGACATACAAATTTAAAAATGTTCAGAACCACTAATCATGAGAGAAATTCTAATTAACACCACAATGAGATATCACCCCAGACCTATCAGAATGGCTACTCTCAAAAAGATGAAAGATAAGTGTAGGAGAGGCTGCAGAGAAAATGGAACCCTTGTGTACTGCTGGGAATGCTAATTAGTACAGTCCTCATGGAGAATAGTACGGAGACTTCTCGAAAAATTGAAATAGAATGTAATGTGACCTAGTAATCCCTTTTCTGGGTTTATGATCCAAGGGAAATGAAATCAGTGTGTTGCAGAGATATCTGCACGTCTCTGAGAATTGCAACTTTATTCGTAACAGCCAAGATGTGAAATCAACCTAAGAGCCATCAACTGATGAATGAATAAGGGAAAAGTGGAATGATGCAGCATCGTGGAAAGCTAGCCACCTTAAAAAGAAGGAAATCCACTCATTTATGACAACACAGAGGAACCTCTGAAGGACATCACGTTAAGTGAAATAGCCAAGCAAATAATGTATGATTTCAAGACTATGTGGAATCTAAAAACGTTGAACTCACTGACGTAGAGAGTAGAATACTGGTTACCAGGGTTTGGGGAGATGTTGATGAAAGGATACAAAATTTCAGTTAAAGCCAGGTGTGGTGGTGCACACCTGTAATCCATTGACTCCTGAGTCTGAGGCAGCAGGTTGGCAAGTTCGAGGCCAGACTCAGCAACTCAGCAAGCCCCTCAGCAACTTATTAAGACCCTGTATCAAAATAAAGATAAAGAGGACTGGGATGTGGTTTAACGATAAAGACACCCTGAGTTCAGTTCTCAGCCAAAAAAAAAATTGTTTTTCAGTTAGATGGAATAAGTTCAAGAGGTCTATTGTAAACCTGATGACTATGTTAATAGCATGTATTATTAAATATTGCCAAGAAAGTTGACTTCAAGTGTTCTCACCACAAATGAAAGGTATTAATTACCTCAATTTAGTCATTCAACAGTGCTATCATATTTCAAAGCTAAGTCTTGTTCAATATGTTATATATTATTTCTATTTATCAAAACAGAAAGAAAAAATCTAAATTCTGCAATGTTGTCTAACAAGCAATTTCTTTTCCATGATGTTTCAAATCATGATCTTGAAAAATCAGAAGATAATATGATACTTTTAACTTGAAATTTTATCTGTTACCTGTACTTTGTTTCTACTTCTTTCATGCAGTTGTGCTTATATTTCAGGCAATTGTTCTATGGAACTTTTGTCAGAAAATGAACTGAGAGATTACTCTTGAAATATATAATTCATTAATATAATTATCAAATGAAATGTTGCTATAAATGTTTGATGCTTGCATATTTAGAAACATCTTTTGTGTTTATGTGGTGAAACATACACAGGTAATCTGTTAAAATTGCTGTACTTTTACTTTATATTTTTATAATGATTCATTATTCCACTGGAGATAGGGTAGAACCCACACATGACATGATTTGTTTTGATCTGAAGCTATTCTGTCTTCCTTGTTTAATGTGACTGTTCTGGTTTGAATGAGGTGTGTCCCAAAAGCTCATGTGTGGGACAATGCAAGAAGGTTTAGAGGAGAAACGATTAGGTTATGAGATCCTTAACCAAAGCAGTGAATCAGTCCCCTGACAGGATTAACTGAGTGGTAACTGAAGGTGGGTAGGGTGTGGCTGGAGGAGGTGGGTCATAGGGGCTGTGCCTTTGGGGTATATATTTTGTATTTGGCAAGTGAAGTCTCTTTCTCTCTCTGCTTCCTGATCATCACATGAGCTGCTTCCCTCTGCCACACTCTTCTGCTATGATGTTCAAACTCTCCTCGAGTCCTGAGAGATGGAGCCTGCTGTCCATGGACTGAGCCCTCTGAAACCGTGAGCCCTCAAATGAACATTTTCTACCCTAAAATTGTTCTTTTTGGGTCTTTAAGTCACAACAGTGAAAAAACTGACAAAGACAGTGACCATGTATAATTTTTCCATGTATACATCACCAGACTTTCTCAAACGATTGCTACAAACAAATAAAAGCAAAAACACAACCAGTCTCAATAGAAATGCGTTGCTAATACTTCAAACATGTTCAAAGAGGGATTGGAAATCAGAAACAAGCTGCTACAAGATACAGTAGCAATATGAGCAATATTTTAAAGGAGCAGATCAGCACTTTTCGGCAGATATGTGATGGTCACCCCAAGGATGATCACCTGATCAGATGAGATGAGCATTACAAGATGGTCTGCTTCTCAAAGTTTTCTAGGAAACCTTCATAGAGCTTATACCAAAGGCTGTTCTCCAGTCACCAAACGGGGTCACTCTCATTTCCTGAAGGGTATTTTATAAGGGCTTCTCCCTGTTTTCATGTTACCTCACTTCCCGCAGCTCTAAATGCTTTCTGCCTTCTAAATACTCCCTTATTAACCTTAAAGCTATGGTGAGGCCAGCAGAGAATTTAGAAGGGCTCTTCATCTTCTGAGGTCCGAAAATTCTATCTCATCAGGGTCAAGTAACTTTTGCAAGAGCTCTGCTTACCAGAAACAAATTGGAGCCTGCTGTCTTTGCACAAGAAAATGAGGAAAAACAAAACCACCTCCGAGGTAGTCACCCTACCTGCGGCCCCCAGATGAAGTGAAGAATGTTTTTCAACTTGCCGGTTGAAGGCGTCTCCACAGGCACACAGTTTGAGGCCTGGGGAATCTTGGCATGCTTTTGTCATGTTCTAGTCACCTCACGCATTATTAGTTGAAAATAGAGCCCTGGGACAGAAACCTAATATGTACATTTTTTTTTCATTTAATAGATTGACTGTAATTATAGAACACAAAGTATAAGCAGATGAAAAGGTGATGGAATCTAAAAATGGATTATGTATGCGTAAAGCACTGTGACAGCAGAAAAAGGTTAATATGTGACTTCGTTAATTTTCTTCATCACACAGTGTTTGCCTTTGCCAGACTGTGCCTATGTTAGGTAAGCACAGCAAGTTTGATCTGTTTCTGTCAGAAAGGTCAGAAAACTACTTATGGGAAAACAAAAGAATAAATCCAAAAGGTGAGAGGGAAGGAAAAAGAAAGATGAGAAGGCTGGGTCGGATGAAGAGGTTAGGCCATGGCCATGTTCCTGTGTGCACGCACAGATGTACTTGTTATTCATAAAGAAATCTGCACACATACTCAAGTGTCTCTGAGAGAGAGAGAGAGAGGAGAGTTTTGAGAGACAGGAAAGGAATTTTAGAGATTTTATTTGTGGATTAAAAATTTAATTCCCCTATTTACTTTCAATTATTTTTGGATTTTGGCCTAGGATTTCTTTTTCATCCACAGCTCATAGTGCTATAATGTAACTTAGTTTTATTAAAATTGAACCATATGAAATTTCAGATTTTTGTAAGGCAGTCAAATATTGCCAATTGTTTTCCTGGCTCTATCTAATTTATGGGCCATGTCAGATTTGGATGTAGCTAGTCCATGCACAAAGATAGGCTTGAGTGTTCTACGTAGAGGAAAGTCACATACACAAAGGCCAGGGGGAGGGGAAGCCAGGCAGGTCAGGGACCTCTGCTCTGGGGCCGGTGTCAGATTCCCTGAGAGCTGGAGAGCAGAAGCTGACCGATACCTCTGATACTAACATGGTGACACCTGGCACATGCTTCTTCTGGACATGGAGCCAAACTGATAGAGCAGATGCTGCTACAACCTTACAAGGAGCCTACAAAGCAAGCGTTCTCACCATTCCCATTTCACTGGTGAGGAAATGAGCCTGTTACAGGTGACTTTGTGTGTCAACTTGGTTAGGCGATAATGCTAAATTGATGTGATTAACATGCAAATGATTAAATTTCGAGTGAAGCAGATCATTCTCTAGAGTGCTTATGGGCCTCATTCTTTCAGTTCAAGGTCTTAAAGAAAGACTGAGGTCCTAAGATGAGAAGAAATTCTGTCTCCAGGCTGCCTTTGGATTCAAGACTGCAGCATCAACTCTGCCAGAATCTCACTTTCAGACTTGCCAGCCCCCACAATAACATGAGCAGATTCCTTAAAATAAATGTCTCTCTCATCTATCAACATCTATCTACCCATTCATGCTTTTGATTCCGTTTCTCGTGATAATCCTACTAACAGAACCTGAAGTCAGGTAGCTGCTAAATGTATAGCAGGACTGTAAGTAACTCAGGGTTTTCTGGTTCAAAGTCCATGGTTTTAATCACTACATTGCATCGTCCCCACTCCCCTTGTTTGTTACAGAAAGTGTCATTCTGGAGTTCCATCGTTTTGCACGTGATGGTTTTCCCTACTAAACTATAAGCTCCAGAGGACAAGAATTTGTGTACCCATAGCATCTAGCACAGTGTCTGTCATATGACATTGCTCCGTACATATGTATTTTAGCATTAGGAACGAAAGATTCATGGTAAAGTGCCTTTATACCTGTAAAGTACAACACAAATGTAAGATCTGTTATATAGAAAAACATGTAATTATTGGTCAACTTTCATAAGCAAATATAGAAAGCATATATCTAAAAGTCAGATTATATGTGTCTAAGTCACCGTCAACTCCTAAATTAGTATTATTACTTTTTTATCCTTCACCAGCAGCAAAGTACAAAGGAATATTTCCATGATAAGAAGTAAAATGATATTTATCCCTTTAACAACTAATGAAGGAAATGGCAACCACAGACCATTTTTTTTCTTTCTTTTTGTATGAAATAAAGTCAAGTGGGGCAACACAGTGAGGCTGGATGTCCACTAGCATGTGATTGCTGAGATAATGGAGCCCTGCAGGAAGGGGCCATGGTTAATGAGCAATGTCCCCTCTTGGGGTCTGTAGGGTGAACCACCTGAGTACCATTGTGTCCCCTGTGCTTTTAAAAGTAATACAGGACCAGTCCCCTTGGTATTTTGGGGAGTTAATGAGGCTTGCTGTTGGGGAGGAGGACAGGAATAAAGATTCAATTTGAAAGAAAGTCAGAAAAAATCCCTTGCATCACATGTAAAGCACTCTGTGTTTAGGGGAGTTTATAAATGTTACCTTCGACGTGGACATCCTATCTATTTTCTTCCTTTAATCACTCACCAATATTGACCAATATTTTGGGACATGTGTTTGCTGGGCTAGAAAAATCAGTTATGAGTTCATGTTTAAAGTTTAAGCCTGTGTTTAAATATACTATTTTGTGGTTTGTTTTAGTTTTAGCCTGTATTTTGTGATATAGTTTAATTTCATAGTTTTATATAGTCAGTTGTTACTTATTTTAACTCACATACTTATTACACTATGCTGTTGACATGTCAGACCTTCCCTGTGTGATCGGTTTCCTTCTCCTGGAAGTACATTTATCCTTTAGAATTTACTTTAATAGAGATCTTTGGGTATAAATTCACTTCTTATTTTGTCAAAAAATATACTTGCTTCCTTTTGGATCTTGAAAGAGCTTTGCTTGGTACAGAAATCCAGGTTGACAGTGATTTCATGTTTGTCTACTTTAAAAAAAAATATATATATATATATATATATTTGGTTATTGATGGACCTTTATTTTATTCATCTTTTTATATGCAGTGCTGAGGATTGAACTCAGTGCCTCATACATGCTAGGCAAGTGCTTTACCTGTGAGCCACAACCCCAGCCCCTTGTCTACTTTTTGTGGTCTTGTGGTTTTCATTATTTTTGACGTGAAGTCAGCAATAAATCTAATTGTCATTCCTTTGCAGATGATCTGTCTTTTCAAAGTTTTTAAATATATTTTGCTTTTCTTTGTCATTTTTTTCAGAAATAATTATGTATCTAAAACTGAATTTCTTTTTAACTTATTCTGCTTGAGATGTGGGCTTCTTGGATCTAAAGGTCTACCAAGGTTCTTAGAATTTCTCAGCTTTTTAAAATCTGCAACTGTTGTCTATTTTCAATCCTTTATCTTTTTCTGCATCTCTGATTTGACATTACCATAGCTCTTGTCACTTTATCCTCCTCCTTCAAACTAGTTTTTATACTTTGTATCTAATTTATTTATAGCTGCATTTCAATTCTCTTTTCCCTATTCACATGCATCCATCTGTTGCTTAATTGCACTAAAGGTATCAACTTAATTATGAAAGTTTCATTTATTTGGTTTCATTTAAATAACTTTCTTTAGTCCTTCGTCAAATCTAGTCATTATCATGTCTTATTCTTTTCTCATGTTTTCAGATTTCCTTTTTTGATAAGTTGATTTAAGCACATTAAACTTAATGAGGTTTCAGTCTTTATATGAAAATTCTAATATCCAACATTGGTTTTAGTCTGGTGGTTTATGCCTCACGGTACTGTGTTTGTGTAAGCCCCTGGATTTTGTCCTATCAACTCTCTTGGGCTTCATCTGTGCTGAATCTTTGGTTAGAGTTGAAGTTATACTTGTAGAGGGCATGCACATTTTTTCATATGATTCTCTTGTGGGTGACACAACCAACTCAAAAAAACATTTTAAATTTAATATTTTAAAAATAAATCTTACTGTATGTATTCAAGGTATATAGCATGATGTTATGAGAAGCATGTAGAGTAATATTACTATGGTAAAGTAAGTTAGCATATCTATCAACTCACATAGTTATCCCCCTGGCTTTTTTCTTGTTCTTATTTGCAAGAGCAAATAAAACCTACTTATTTATCATAAATCCCACCTCTATTGCAATTTTATTGCCTACAATTTGTAAGTTCTACATTAGATCTCTAGACTTGTTTATCCTCTATATGTGTTGCTTTGTATTCTCTGTCCTATATCTCTCCATTTCCTGTCCCTTGCCAGGTTAAGGTGTCCAATTCTCAAGGTAGATATAATTTGCCTTTATTCATCCAGTGTCAAAATCAAAACAGTCAAATTTCCTTACTTTTCCCTGTGATATCATTAAGGCCCCCACTTGATGCAGGGTTCTCCTATTTGTATCTCCATCTTTAGCAGTGCCTTGGTAACCTTGTGTCACTGTGATGAAAACACTTGCCAAGAACAATTTAGATAAAGAGAAGTTTATCTGTTGCTCCCAGTTTCAGAGGTCTCAGTCCATAACCCGCTGAGTCCATGCTCTGGGCCCAAGGTGAGGCAGCATATTATGGTGGAAGGGCTTGGTGGAGAAGCACTGCTCTGTTTATGGCAGCTGGGATGAATAGAGCGAGAGAGAAGGGGCTGCAGGGAAGAATAACCCCCTCTGGGGCATGGATAGCCACACACCACCTGCCTGGAGTTCCTACCTGGTCCCTTCAAAGGAGAGTGGATTGATGAGGATACAGCTCTCACAATCAAATCAATTCACCTCCAATCATGTCTGCATTAACAAAGGAGATTTTTCAGTAAGACCTCATATCCAAACCATAACAAACTGACAAATCAGAAATTCACGTTCTCCATAGCTCAGCAGAAATTCTTGGGGAAAAAACTAACCCTAGAATTTGTATACCCCAGAGTTATCATTTCACTTAATTATTAAGATTTTGGAATTGCTTATTGTTTTTGCATGTGTGTGCTATCTCAGTGGTGTATTGAACATGATTCCTAAGAAAATAATCTGTCTTAATCAGAAATTTGTTCAAGGTATGTAACCTTCCAAATTGTTGAAACTGTAAGTCAAAAGAAAGTTTTATCATACCATTTTTAACTCAGACTTCTGATGGGGGATGTTTGACTTGAAGACAGGCAATCTATTCCCATTCAGAACAGGATAACTTATTGACTATATTTAGGGACTACCCTGATGTGGAGGTGGAAAGTTCCAAGTGCACATACCACTTTATGAGCTTTCTGTTACACTGGACTCTACCATGTGTGATTACAGG
The DNA here is from genome assembly GCF_902686445.1 of Sciurus carolinensis. Taxonomy (NCBI): domain Eukaryota; kingdom Metazoa; phylum Chordata; class Mammalia; order Rodentia; family Sciuridae; genus Sciurus; species Sciurus carolinensis. Next base: position 20,410,771 of record NC_062219.1, read on the forward strand.
GGAATTCACATTAACTCAAGTTAGAAGCCTCCTTGGTTCATTTCTACCCCATTGGCTCTTACCAGACATTATAGACCATGTCAGGGTAGGAAATGGAGAATATTGAATTGTACATGAGGTAGTTGCAGAGAAGCAAGGCCTCATGGCTTTGTAAAGCTTCCTAACATGACCATATGACACATTCTTTTTCTAAGACTGAGGATCTTGTGACCATAAGTTTGTTCTGGGAAGGGCAGGTTGCTCATCATTAGGCACCATCTGGGACAGCTTACCCAAATGCAATTTCCCTTCCAATTTTCCTATGCTGGCTCTATTACCATAATGGATAGGTTTCTATCATCTGTTCCTTGGGAATATTTTGTAATAGCAGTGTTTATAGTGTTAGAATTTTTTTGTTTTTGGTAAAGAATGAAGAAATGTGGCAATTTATCATCAGTGCATTTGAAAAGTAAAATATTTTCTTGCTTTGAGTTTTTTGTTCAGTTCTGCCTCATGAATACTCTGTTCCAATTACTTGAATCTTCAGCCAAATGTATGGGAAAAAAAAAGCCTGAAAGGGAATTATATCATTGAAAGTAAAATACCTTATTTAAAATCATAAAAACAATGTTAGGTTTCTAATTTTTCAAAACAGCATGATATTCCTATATATTATTTTGCAAATGATAACCAGTCTTGTACATTTTAAACCAAAAATAAAGATTAAGCTTGAAATAAAAGTGCCTTTTGTCTTGTTAAATGTAACAGATAATACAGCTAAAGAACTGAGCAGTGGGGAGGATCTTAGTGTCTGTGACACAAATCCTGAGGGGTCTTGGGGACATGACCTCTGTGGTATAATTTTGCCCTAAAGCTTCTTGTGCTATTATTGGAGAATTTTCCTAAACAATAGCAAGAGACAAAGTTACATTTAGGTGGATGTCAAACCACCTAATCTAAGGAGTAGGTGTTTCTATTCCTCTATGTAGTTTATACAATAAAAATTCTTCTTCTAATTTTACAGAGTATATTGTCCAACCAACTACATGGGGTCATATGAGAGATTCGGTCCATCTCAGTGAAATCACAGATCACTTTCCTGAAGGACAAAGCCTTGAAACTCATGTTTGAAAGATGAATTCTAGTCTGGAGAATGTTGTTTGCTCTTAGCAGTGAAACTTCCCTCTGGGAAGAGCCTTGTTTTCTTTGATGGATAGTCTCACAATTCTCCTTGGATTGGGAAGGCTTATGTGTTTTTGATGTATTAAGGAAGCCAGTGTAGTAAATGGGACAGTACAATTTAGCCCTATGGAAACAGAGTTTTAAAGGTAGCAGAGGGCAACAGGTAAGGCAGAGGAGGTATGTTCAGGGGAGACGTCTTGGCAGGGAGAGAGGAATCGATAGCCATCATGTTGGGTTTTGGGTAGGTGTTGTTATCATGTGAATTTTCTCTTTGCATGAAGATTTTGGAAAAATATGCATTTATTCTTAAGGTATTCTGGAATCAGACCTACAATGTCCTGTCATAAGTTAAATACAGAGGCTCCTCCTAGAGACTTGGTCACCCCCTAGTTCCTAAAGGTCAGGACCACGATGGGAAGAAATGGGAAGATTCTTTGGACAAAGTCATGTAGGCAGAAATAAGTAAATATTTTCAGGGAAGAACACTTAGGGAAGTGAAGGCTCATACATTTTTAAATTCAGGCACTTAATGGAAATTAGAGAGTAAGTGCTGGAGGCTATTTTTTCTCAAGGGTGTCTAATGTGAAAATAAACTGAATTCTTAATTGAAAACTCATAAAAATATTATGGAGGGCACAAAACAGAGTAAGACTGGTGTGCCTCTGGAAGCTGAGAAGTCTGGCAAAAGTCGTGGGGATGGGTGGTCATCCCAGCTCCACATGGAGGCTGAAATAAAGAGGATGCTTCAATTGCTACATGGTAGAATATCAAGGAGAGTAGGAGAGAAGGCTGGAGAAACAATCAAGAGCCTTATGAAAGGCTATCAAGGCCAGGATTAAGTATTTGGGTCTCATTTGTTATTAAAAAAAAAAAAAAGAAAGAAAGAAAATGACAGAATAATGGTTTGGGGCTTGTTTTTTATTTATAAAATAAATTTCTATTACTTCTAAAATAATGCATTTTTATCAAGATAAATAATATAGAAGCAACATGAAAATAATTATCTTGGTCTCTTTGGAACCTATGTATAGTGTTCTTACTACAATTTGCTTCTGTGTACCGCTGCTTAAAAAAAGTAAGAATGTCATTACGATGCACCAACAGCTCTGTCACCTGTTATACCTTGTTTATCTCTGAAGATTTTACTTAGAGATCTGCTCTAGGACCTTAGTGTGGTTGAAATGAGACAATGGATCATACTGACCAGGGTCTAGAGTTACTGACAAAGCCCAGGGGACATCTCAGAAAGGCACAGAGCCAGAGACTGGAAGAGACCACGGGGAGAGTGGGCATACTGCGCCTGGGGTAGAGAGCAGAGGGGGGCTTAGTGAGCAATGGTTTCCATCTCAAAGCTGAAATCGTGGGAAAGTTAGCTAAGATAAGGGATTAGTATGAATCCTGAGTTTTAATAAAAAGTTGATAGGTTTGATTTGATTAAGTATAGCTGTCAGCACATCCAGAGGAAATGTCCACTAGGAACTAGAATATTCAGGCCTGGTAATTAGTGTAGAGGGCAAGAACTGAGAAGGGAATAAATGTATTGGTTCACACATACATTGTTTAAATCCCCCCAACCCTGCAAGGAAGTGGTTATTATTTTATAGATGAAGAAATGCATAGCAAGATTAAACTAAGTTACTACGTGGCAAAGCTGAGATTTAAACACAAGGATTCTGTTTTACTATGCAAAGTGTGTTGAGAGGGTGAAAGGAATAGAGGCTCATGAAAGAAAAGGTATGCAACTTTATACATGATAGTATAGAAATAAATATTTATATCTATTTTTGTATTTATAGTTTTCCTACTGCCTTGATTCATCCTGTGTGTGCACGTGTGTGTGTGTGTGTTTTGAGTGTTTATTAAGGGAAAAAAAAAAAAAAACTGAAACTAAGAAAATAACACTACAGTAAAAACTGCTTTCACAATCATGGAGCTTACCTTGTAGCAATGATGACAATCTTTCAACTATTAAGCATAAATTAATAACAATTGGGATATGATGGTTAATTTTAACTGTCGATTTGAGTAGCGTAAGGGATACCCAAATGGCTGGTAAAGTCTTACTTCTGGGTATGTCTGTGAAGTTACTTTCAAAAAGATTGGCATTTGAATCAGTGGATGAGTCCTAAAGACCTTCCCTCGTCCAATATGGGTAGGGACCTTCCAATAGGCCAATGGCCAGATAGAACAAAAAGGCAGAGTAGAGGCAGATTCTCTCCCTCTCTTCTGAAACCGGAACACTGTTATAGTCTGTTTCATGCTGCTGTAACAGACTACCCCTGACTCGGTAATTTATAATGAATAAAAAGTTATTGACTCATGGAACTGGAGAGTTGGAAGTCCAAGATTGGAGATCTGGCATCTGGTGAGGACCTTTGTGTTATGCCAGCCCATGGCAGAATTTAGAAAGGCCTGAGAAGGTGAGAGAGAGCAAGATGGGGCCAAATATATTGTTTACAAGAAAGTGACTCTTAGGATAATACCGTTATGGTTTGGATCTAGAAAGTCTCCCCAAAAGTTTATATTTTAGGCAATGAGGCAAAGTTCAGAGGTGAAAAGATTGGATTATGAGGGTTCTGATTTCATCGGTGGATTAACCCATTTAACGGATTGATAATTTGAACGGATGTACTGGGAGGTGGTGAAAGCAATAGGCAGTAGGGACAGGGCTGGAGGAAGTGGAATGGTCTTGGGAACTGTATCCATTCCTGGCCTCTCTTCTCTCTGTTTCTCGCCTGCCGTGAGCTTACTGACCATGACCTGAATCCAATGTGACTGTGAGCGAAATAAATCTTTTCTCCTCTAAGTTATTCTCATCACTTATTTTGGTCACAATGACAAGAAGATGACTAACATACTGACATTAACCCCTTCGTGAGGGTGGTGACCCAATGATCCACATACCTCCATTAGTTATTACTTCTCTGCCACATTGAGCATCAAGTTTCCAATACATGAACTTTGAGGGACATATTCAAACATAGGAGATTCCCCGCTTCTCCCACTCTTAAACTTCAAAACTCCAGGCTTCTGGTCCTTAGGTCTGCAAACTTGCATTAGTGGTCCCTGGATTATCAGGCCTTTGGTCTTGGAATGAGAGTTATACCATTGGCTTCCATAGTTCTGAGGCTTTTGGAACTGAACTGAATCATGCTACTGGCTTCCCTGGTTCTCCAGTTTGCAAACAACTTCCATAACTACATGAGCCAATCCCTCTAATAAATTACCTCCCTTATATCTGTGTATCTATGTATCTATGCAGTCATATGTCTATATAACTAGATATCTATAAATATTTTGGTTTGGTTTTGTTTCTCTGGAGGACCCTGGTTAATACATGTGAGAAGTGAATGAGAAAGCTTTAGCAGGTATTTAATCCAGGCTTGTTGATCAAGGATGATTTCTCTGAGGAAGTGACATCCTTCAGATCTAAGTTCAAATAAAGGAAAAGGGAAAGAAAGTTATTCAAGGCAGAGAAAATATTGTGAACAGATCTCTAATTTGGGAAAGAGTCTATTATAACAGAAGTCCAGTATGGCTAGAGCTTGGAAATGAAGGAAGAAGATGGCAAGAGAAAAATCTAGAACAGCGAGCAGGGTCTGGCCCTCCATGACAGGCACATGTATTAAAATGATAATGAAGTCATTCAAGAATATAGGGAGGGGGTAGATCTGTTTTCTTAAAAGAGCTCTGGTTTGGGGTAGTAAACTGGGTTGCTTTTAATTCTACATTCTCTCCAAAGTTACAGAAGAATAGATCACTGCATTTATGACTTTGTACCCTCTCCCAGTAGGTAGTGGGGGAGAGTATATTTCCTCACTGGTTTAATATTAGGCTGGGCCATGTAACTTGCTTGGTCAATGGAATGCTGGTAGGTGCAACATGAGCAGAGGCTTTAGGCTTGCATGCGTGACTGACTGACCTTGGCCTACTGGCCTTGCATCAGTCATGAGAAAAGCATGCCCGGTAGCTACTGGTCCCAGGAAAAGACAAAGAACACACCTGAACTAAGCCAGCCCACAGACACTGAGTGAGGAAAATGGGGGTTTCTGCAAGCCACTGAGTTGTCATTGTACCTTTTGCCAAATAATAAGAATGAAAGCAGAATGGAGATCCTCAGAAAACTTGGAATGGACCCACCATTTGACCCAGTTATCCCACTCCTCAGTTCATACACAAAGGACTTAAAATCAGCATATTACAGTGACACAGACACATCAATATTTATAGCAGTGCAACTCACAATAGCTAAACTATGGAACAAATCCAGGTGCCATTCAATTGACGAATGGATAAAGAAAATGTGGTATGTATACAGATGGAATATTACACAGCTTAGAAAAAGAATGAAATTACGGTGTTTGCTGGTAAATGGATGGAGTTGGAGACTATCATGGTAAGCAAAATAAGCCAATCCCCCAAAACTAAAGGCTGAATGTTTTCTCTAATATGAGGATGCTAATTCACATTAAGGTGGGGATGGTAGCTAGGGAAGAATAGAGTTACTTTAGATTAGGTAGAGGGGAGTGGAGGGAGAGGAGGGGTATGGTGGTAGGAAGAATAGAATGAATGGGACATTATTACCTTATGTACATATATGACTGCATGACTGGTGTGATTCTATAACATGTACAACCAGAAGAATGAGAAGTTATGCTCCATTTATATGTGATGTATCAAAGTGCATAAATGCATTCTACTTGCATGTATAACTAATTAGAACAAATAAAAAATTATAAAAAAAATGAATGTGAGGAAGAAAGTTAGAGGTCTATGTAGGCATAATAGTGGATTGGGATACAATAATGGCAGAAATAACTGAAAAAAGAACCAAACAGATTCCAGGGACATTCTTACTTTAGAAGTGGTGGAGGATTCATGAGAGAAAAGGTAAGAGAAAAGGAAATGCTAAGATAGTATTTCAACCAAAGAACCTTACAATATGTTCATTCTTATGTTCGTGAAGATGACTGAATATGCCTCAAAGCTCTAAAGGGTCATATTTGTTCTGTGACTATTTAGTTCATCATTTTGGTGCAAAAATTAAATATTCAGGGTCCTTTTTCCTGGGAGGCCACAGGTAAAGAATCAGGCTGGTGGGAATTTACTATTCTTCTGCAAGAAAGCAGTATCAACCCAAGATTCAGACCTATTGCCACTGAGCTGGACAGAGCAAAACCTCTCCTCTTGACTGGATGGATCATCTCATGTCCTAAGAGGCTTCAAGATTGCCACAGGCATGTCACTTTCTGCTGCGAAGAGGCGCTAAACCATCACTTTTAGAAGGTAGGAAACAATAACCAAACCTGATTTGTGATATTTTAGTTCAGGGGCTTGTCAAGCTCTCTGCCTAAGGCACACTTTGTGCCTGAACTTGGATCCTGAACTTTATAGCCTGCCCTTTCCCCATACAATTTCCTGATTAGTGTTAGGTAATTCTTATGACTGGTTATTTATTTTTTTTCCCAAGAAAGCAACAAACTATGTTCTGTCCAATATTACTGAGCTACAAGCAGCATGAGTTTGATTAACACAGTGAGCAAATAAATGCTGGCAGTCCAGTTGCTGAGAAAATGGGGTTGTGATCTCCAGAAAAGTCACAAATCCAGGTGAAATCTGATTCACTCTGTCATTGACGTACTTACCCAGCTGCTGGAGGGCTTAGGGACCTGTAATCAGGTAGCTTGCTGTGGCCTTTCTGGTGGCGCTTAGGGAATCAAGACTCACTTGTGACTCATTCATCAGGCTATTTAGCCTGTTTGAGTTGATTTTCTGCATTCTGCCTGCTGAGTCTACCTTGCCGTACATCAGTCCATCTTAACATTTATCCATTTTCTCCTTTCAACAGAGCTCAGTCACTATGGGGCTCACCAGAAACTTTACTCTTTGGTGTAAAAATCAGGATGATTAATTTATATTCAACATGTTAAATAAGTGCCTTGAGAAATACAATATCCCATTTTGACTTCCCACCTTCAATGTTCAAGATCTCCATTGGAACAGTTTACAAGTCCCCAAAATGTACCAGTGTTTATTTTTGCCTTTTTCCTTTCATAGTTCTTGGAATTCTAGGGGAAATATGGCCCCTTGTGGAGGAAGAACATGACAAAGATCAAAGTAGTGAGTCTAGAAAATCTGCAACTGTGTTGTCAATACAGTCGGTGTCTTAGTAGTCAGGAGATACTGGAATAGCCTCACCTCTCTCATGCCCTCCAGAGAGTACCTTCATGTATGTCAAATCAAATAGGAAACAAATACATCACTCTTAATTTCAGTGATTAAAGTTACATCTGTTTTCAATGGAAAGGACAGGCAACTGGGAACCAGTAAACTTTGCTTTTTATAGTTCTGGCTCCGTATGGCCATTGTATGATCTTGAGCATTTCTGAGCTGTGACTTTCTTGTTAAGAATTTAAGAACAGACTGATCACCACTAAGAAGTCCAAATTTGGGAGTCTTTATTAAGCCAGCGGGCTGACTGTCTCACACAATGCTCCGAAAAATGACTATTGGGAGAACAGCCCCGACCACAGGGTTGTAGGGGTTCTTATACCAAAAATCACATCAATCATAAGTGTCTGTTGCTATGATTCGAAATTACACATTAACATCATGAGATCATTGACAGAGGGGGAAGTGAGTCAAAATGACCCTTACTTAGGTACAAACTAAAGAATGGTTACTGACATCCACACAATCACTGTTCACATGGTACATTGTTTAGGAGCAATAGGAATCAAAAGAGAGCAATTTTTCTTTACATAGGAATTATCATTCTGATGATGGGCACAGAGGTATGGTGTTCCCATGGGAGAAGGTTATTTCCTACATAACATGGAATCTCAGAGCAAAATGGAGTCTGTTTTGTCATTTCCCTCAGAGTCTGGCCTATGACATTCTCATGGAGCCAGATCTGTCAGCCCATCACATTTCTATTATGGAAAATAAGAAGTTTTTCTTAGATGACTTTCACCAAGATTTTATTCAAAAAAGGTTATGCTTTCCATTCTATGGTTTATCAGTTGATACTGGTCTGGATCTATTATTTTCATAGTGCTATTTTTGCTTGTGTAGATACCTTTCAGGATTCGCTAATAGTTCTTTGGCCTGATAAAATTTTATTTTGACTATATTCATTACTATTATTGATTAGTATAAGTGCCATTCATTTTTTTTATCATTAAGAAAAAGGAGTGTCCTTTGCCTCCATTCTGTTTATATCTTTTTGCATCCTTTAAATCTCATAAATTTAATCTAGCAATGAAAACTTCTGAGCAGTGCAAATGCAAAAAACAACAACAACAACAAACAAACAAAAATCCCCCAAACCCAATGATGAAATCAAGCAAACAAATCAACAAAAATTAAAGCAAAATGTCAGTGACTAAAGAATCCAAAGTAAGATTTAATAGTGCAAAGAGGTCTAGGGAAGAACCCTGATTTAAATTACTCACAAAGTGACATCATATGAAGATGCTCTGAATGGCTTTGTGAAAAGTGCTTTGTTTACTGGCTCTTTGTGGCTTATAGTAAGGGCTCAGCCTCAGCAGTTGGCTTTGTTATTTCAGCATTTTCATGTACTTTTTTTCTCTGCATAAGCTTCAAGGTGTCCTTTAATTGCCCATCCCGAAGGACATTTTAGATATATCTGAAGATAACTTTGAGTCATTCTCAGTCCAAGACATGTGGTTATTTACCCATCCCTGAAATCTATGTGTCTGTTGGGAGGTGCATGCCTGACTTCCGTGTAAGGAGGACATGATCAGTCTTTCCAGTTTATTAGAAATGGGAGTTCTCAAAGGAAGAATGGAAGCACCCCAGGTGGAATTTGGTTAGCAGAGACAAAAGATAGTCTTGAGAGCTTTAGCAGTTCTTCATGTTTGTAAAGTGGTCTAAACCTTTAACTAGTCCTTGTTAAGATAGACTTTTGACTTTCTGACTCAGTGTTTTTCTTTCAACTGTTTTATAGTCGTAGTTTCATAATATTTCCCACTAGTTGCAAGTTGGTCCCCAATTCCTTTGAAATGACTGTCTTTTATTCAAGGAAACCATAAGCTTTATTTACTTCTATCTTTGCATATAAAAAGCTGAGTTTTCAAAGAAAACAAAGGTATTTAGTGAAAAAAATAATCCAAAATGGTCTATGTTCCTTGAAAATATATATTTTACTATATAATTTCCTATAACTTTCAAAGTACAGAAACCAACCTGCATTCTGTATAGTCTAGTTAATTTCTGTGCTTACAAATTTTCTCTAATACAACACAATTAAAGATACTCATGTTAATTTGTATAGTCCCTATCTCTGGAGCATCCCCAGTACTTAGTGGTCATCATCACAATTATACCCTTAATTCTACCTCATTTATCCATTTCCAATGTCTAGTTAGTACTGATAATATGACAGATACTCTGCCAGTGCTGCTAAAACAAAGAAAAAAATTTGTGGATCCTTGACTCACTTTGACACCTTTAATTAGGAGATGTGGAGGCGTTTGTTGACAGGTCAAATATTTATAAAGACTTTAATTTTTAAAAATGTTAATAGCATAGGTTGTTTGATACTAGACAACTTTGGCTTGCTAAATAAAAAGATTCCAAAGTATTTTCATTTATTTGAATGGCTTACCATTAATGACTGATTCTGATAAGAATTAACAATAATTATACATATATTCCTAAACAGAGTTAAAATGTTATTTTCAGTTCTCCATGAAATTATTTGCTTAGTTTCTCCATCACAAGGCATTTGTTCACATCTTTAAAATCAGAAAAAAAACACAAGTGTGCATATATGTATGTGCATGTGTGCATGTTAATGAGTGTTATATCCTTACAAACAGTCTGCCAATTCTGCCAGTTATGGGCCAAGATTTATATTTGGCTTTGAAATACTTATTTTTATTTTGTAATGGATCTAAAAATAAGAACAGATTTAGTGTATTTGTAGTTATTCTATTTTAACATATTCTTTTAAATGGAAATAGAAAATAATTTCTATCATATCCACCTGCCCTCTAAATTAGCAAACATTTCAAGGATTTTGGAACTCTAGATTTATCATGCTCCTATTTTTTAATCTTAATTTTTACATTTTTAAAACTTTGAGGTATTTATGAAAGAAATTTGAAATAGCTTAAATGTTTAGATGGTAAGAGATCTTATAAAAGGATGTTTATATATCATCTTTTTATAGTTCTTCCCATATGTCAACCCTGTTTTATACATCCTTATTATCAAAATGATAAACTTCCCTAAGGAGCAAAATGTAATCTTTACTTATCCTCCATTCAGATCAAATTTGAACATAGAATTGGAGATTCGTCTTCTGGTTCAGAAGAAAATTTGTAACTAAGATCTTTTAAGATTTGTAACTGATGCTCTTCGACTTAGGTAAACCCATTGTAAGGTGAAAATATGGTTAAGTAGCAAATCGTTTCCTGCACTTAACTACCGAGTGCCATAGATGAACAACACAGCAGGTGACTGCAGCTTTCTGCAGTTCCCCAGCATCTTGAGAGTGTGGCACTACCTATCACCAGCCTGGGAAAAGATCAAAATTCAAAATTTGGAGCGTAGTTTCTACTGAGTGTGTGTTGCTCCCCCACCATGGTAAAGGAAAAAGTCACAAGTTGAACCAGCCTAATGTCAGGGCGTCATTTGTGCCTCATTCTCACATACAGATGAGAATCTCTGGTGTGTGAAAGAAAACTCCTGGGGGTTATGGGGTTAGTCATTCATGCCAGGTGAAAGGGGAGGGTAAATCAAAACCATATCCTTCTTTACCAGGTATGGGGCCTTCCTGTCCCTCAGGGCTTAAAGTAAATTTGTCCTGACCCCAGCTCCCCTGCCTGAGAATTCAGAGCGTTTCTTGGTGTCAGTAATGTCCTACGGATTTTTCCTTGTGGTTTCCTTTGGACTATTTCCAACTAGCATTTTGAAATTAAGTGTGTTAGTATCAAATCTGAGGTGCAGAAAGGCCAACAGATTGGAGAATGATTGCCATTGAAGAGGTAGTATTTACTCCCAGTTCCTAAAAGGAGGGGGTGTCCACATCCTAGGGAAGCACCAAAGCCAATCAGGAGATTTGGGAAAACTGTTAAGAGGCTTTGCTGAAGTTTCTGAGGGAAGGGGCAGGCAAGGCAGGTAATAGGTTTGGGGCTGACTATTTTGAATGATTTCAGTGGGTTCTGGGGCATGGTGGCTGTCCCTTGCTGTCTAGTACCTGGCTCTGGGATGATTAGCGGTAGGTGGACAGTGGCTCAGGGTGTGAGCCTGATTGAGGAGGCGGTTATGGATCTGGACTCTAGATCTGGGATTTGGATTTGGAAAGCACACCCACATGGGCCTGTTCTTTACTACCTCTAGGGACTGATTAGCTCTAGGAAGTACAGTCCTAGTGTCAGCAAGACCTGAGGTCAAAACATCAGAGTACAGAAAACAAAACAGCATGCTTAATGCAACCAGGTCTGACTTGTCTTTTTCTTCCCCTTAGAGACCTGGACCAAAAATGTAGCCTCTTCATCAGTTTTCACAAATGTTCCAATCACTCTGAGAATTCTGTGAAGTATTTTAGAAAGCTACCAGGTGATATAAAGCAATCGTGGGCATTCTCTCTTTTTCTGTCTTTCTCTAGCATCTTCCTTCCTCTTAGGGCAACCAACACATTCTCCTCCTTGCCTCTGTCTGGGAAAATTCTTATAATTAGGCCTGCCTAGGTTTTAGTTTCTACTGCAACCAGGGGTTCCAATAATTTTTTGAGTATTAGCGGATGTCTCCTCTCCTTGACAACTGCTGCCATCAGCCGTAAAGAAAATAGAAATTCCTTATTTATTATATATACACATAGGCTGATAAGATGCCTGGAGGAGAGCCAAAGGTAGCAAAAGCAAAAGCAAAATTTCAAATTAACCACAAAGTGAAAGCAAAGATGGAGACTATGGCAGGCCTGCATCCCGAGTGACAGCTTCAGCACCAGCATTGATAAACACACCATATTGCTCCCTGAGGCTGAATATGCTCAGTGAGCTCCCACAGAAGGAATTTATTGTGCATCCTTGTGTTATCACAATGCACTGAGCGCGTTGTCATTTGGAAGAGAGGGGACCAAGAAAGTTTTACCAACCAGCATGGATAGGGCTCCTGCGTGTAGGAAACCCTGCCTGGGCCTCTGGTGACTGAGCTGTCCCTGTAACTCTATACTTTATATAGAAGTGTATGTCCTGGATCAAGGACTCTTGGATATAGGGAATAAAAGCTGCACGATGCCGTGTTCCCTTAGGCCTTTCTAAGGTTATCACTTTATCTATAGTATGGGAACAATGTCTGCCTTATGAGTTACTCCAAAGATTGCATTTAAAAATGTTTAGCTTCATGTTTAGTTTTGTATGTTGTTACCATTTACTGTTTAATTCTTTGCAAGTGCAATTATAACCCCAATTTCAGCATAACAAACATTTTTATTTGTTCCAAACTAATTAGATAGCACAACACTTGTTACAACATTCAGACATTCAAAAAAAAATCAGACAATTTATGTTTTAAATATATGTTGGCCTGTGTTATTTTGTCAACTACAAAGTTTTTAAACTGAACTGGAAGGGTATTCAAGTCATGGGATATGAGAAAATCCTCCTGGTTGAACCAGTGCTGCTGTTTATGACTCTTTTCTTACCCTCTGGCAAGTGGTTCTCCAAGAAACCTGAGAGAGAGAGAGAGAGAGAGAGAGAGAGAGAGAGAGAGAGAGAGGAGATAAAGAGCTCTTAATGAAGAGTGGCTGGAGAGCTCTCTGATTTGCATTCAATGAATTCAGGAATCTACTTGCTCAGAATTCTTGATTTCCGTAGCTACTTCCCTTTTATTTGCAAGTTATTATTCAGCATATTTTAAGTTCCCACAGTGCATGGGCACAAAGCAAGTAAAGAGAAGCCTCTCTAGGACTTTCAGGTCCTTTTATTTCCCCTTCAGTTTAAGGGATTGAACCCAGATATATGCCCAGTCCTTTATTTACATTTATTTTTTATTTTGAGACAGGGCCTCACTGGGTTGATAAGGCTGGCCTAGAACTTGGGATTCTCCTGAATTGCTGGAATCACAGGTGTGCACCACTGTACCTAGCCTTCTAGGTTCATCTTTTCACCCAAAGGTTGTGATTACCCAGAAATATAATGTCATAATAAAAGAAGGAGCTAAAGGAATACTTCTAGTCCTTCTGCATTTTAAAAAGTAGTCATATTTAAAGAGTAAAATTATCAGTGTATTTGTGAGTGATCACTGCAGCTGGTATGTGGAACAGGCAGAGGACTAAATAGCCATCATAACCTATGTTATGTTGGTTTTGAGAAACTCAATTTGCAAAAAGACAGTGACAAGACCATGTGTAAAAATGGAACTTTGGGACCAGGCATGGTGGTACAGGCCTATAAACCCAGCAGCTCAGGTCAGGAGGCTAAGGCAGGAGGATTGTGAGTTCCAAGCCAGCCTCAGCAACTTAGGGAGGTCCTAAGCAACTTTGAGAGACCGTTTCTCAAAATAAAAAAAATAGAAAGGGCTGGGGATGTGGCTCAGTGGTCAAGTGCCCCTGGATTCAATCCCTAAAAAAAAAAAAAAAAAAAAAAAAGAACTTTGGTCCACAATCTTTGTCCCAGAAAATAAACCCACTCTCTATAGTAAATGCTGGAAAGCAGGAAGCAAGCCTGCAGTAAGCCAGACTTACAGGAAGTCAGACTGCTATCTCTAATAACAATTCATTGCCCCCAAAGGGCCAGGGATTTATTAAGAACTGACAGATTCCTTTATTTCTGTTTTCTAGTTCAACTTAATGTCAACCAGAGAAAGCCACATAGGTACCAATCACCTGGATGCCCAGTTTCTGGCTAGCCCTCTGACAGGTTAACTTCTTTGTACCAACAGCCTCTGATCATTGCATGACAGAAGCCTTCTGTTTCTTCCACTATGAAGCTTTCTCACCCTTTTATCTGCCTTTGAATCTCTGCTCAAACAGAAATAATGGTGGCCAACTTCCTCATGAAACAGACTCAGAATAAATAGGCTTCCCTTTCTTCATTTGATTACTTTATTTCCATGGTTCCAGGAAGGACAAGGGGGCTGAGTGTGGGTGATGCCGTCCAAATCCTTCCCCATGGCCACGGCAGAACTCAAGGCCTGTGAGGCTGGGCAGTGGTGTGCTTTGGAAGTGGACAGCCCAGGGTTTGTGTGTCACTAAGTGAACGCGCAGACCTGGGTGGGGAAGAGGGCAACAAAAGTTCTAGTATGAGCAAGGAACTGAGAGTCTGGATGCTAAGATGGTAAAACTGAACAGTACAACTGTTCTGGAAGGACCCTGTGAGAGTGGTGTTGGGAGCTGACAACTTGCAAAAAAGAACCACAACATACAAACTGAGCAATGTTTTCTACAGTTCATTGTCCTGCTGTGAAATTTCCAAACATTACTGACTTTAGCAATTTTATGACAATATTTTTCTAGCTTTTAAACAGCTTTTGACATAGCCTTGAAATTCATTTAAAAGGATTTCCCCCCTACCCTAAATACATCAAAGCAGAGCTTTAGGCAGAATGACACAGGGAGTTTCATTCCTATGAAAGCCAATTTGATAAAGGTAAAATTCACAAAGCAGAAGACACTAAAAGCTTCACTGGAAATAGCAAAACCCAAAGGAAGCAACTGAGAGCAGAGTATTTTCACTCCATTTAACCTCCCAACAATAATTGTAGGCATGACACAATTGTGATTAAGACCTTGTAACTGCAGAATAGATCTTCTTTCCCTCACTTATCTTCAGCACTAATTGAGTTCAGTTTCTCCATCTCTCATTTACTTTATTGTATATTACCTTGTTTGTATATTATTAGCTGCAAAAGTCAATGCTGCAAAGCTGGTGTCTTCTCCATCAACCCAGCTTCCTGGAAGCTTGAAGATCCTGCTCACCCACCTAGAGCAGTGGTTCTCAACCACAGCAGCTCATTAGAATATTCTGGGAAACTTTAAAAAATACTCATCATCAGATGCCACCTCCAACCTATTAAATCATAACCTCTTACTTGTATTTTAAAAATAACTCTCCAGGTGATTGTAATGTGCATAGAGTGTTTTTTTAAAAAAGAACCCTCCTAGAAGCAAGATTTTCTTGACAGTAAGTGTCACCTTGAGTTGTATTCACTTTGTTTGAGGGTTGTCAAAATTTAATAAAGCAAATTTTACCTTGTCCATTTTAAAGTGATGGTAACATAGCTATTGAAGCTGGCTGACTCTCAAGAGATTTGCTAGTTTTGTCAATGCTTTGTGTGCCTGGATGCAAAGGTCGAGGGGTCACCTGGCTTGGAGTAATGGAACAACAGAAGGCAGATTTGTCTATTCATTCCTTGTTGGTTAAATTCTCAATTTGGAGACCATAAATTACCTGGGAAGAAGGAAAAGACATAAAGAGCAATCACAGGTAAAGCTGGTTGTGTGAAATGGTCCATATATTGACACAGTGTCACATGCCTGTTCTGCTAATGCAGTCTTCTTTCAACACTGCCAGTGACCATAGAAAGGAGCCAGGACATAGAAGCGAGGTGGCACTTTTGCACTGATGACGAATCAGAGGAAGCTTTAGTTAACTTGGTTTGGTGACATGGATACTGCACTTTTGATGCTTTCCAATATCAGAGCTGGATGCAGAAATATCACCAAGTAACTTTTCCTAGAGGGGTGTAGTTTCCTAGAGTTCGTGAGATCACAAAAAAGGTCCAACTCTTTCAGAAGGGAGGAAATCGGAACTGCCCGAGTAGCCTGTTAAAAAGCCTTGGGAACTGGGCAGTCAGGGAGGAGAGCAAGCTTGCCTCTCCTTCAAGTCAGGGAACAGATCTTCTGCAGCAGCCGAGAGGTCTGGTCCCCGAGCTTAGGTTGACTGGAACTTTCCTTGCACAGATACATCTGGGAATGGCATTTGAGATCTCCTGAGAGGAGTACAACTAAGAACCAGGTTGATTTTCCAGATTGACTTCAAAATTTTTTTCTTTCTGTGTGTGTAAATGACTGCTTTTGGTTATTTCTTGATTTCCTTGTAAAATGGGCATCGTTTCCTTTATTTAGCATTTGAGGGATCCAAACTGTTGTCATGTTGTTGAACTTCTTGTCGCTTTAGGAGAGAACATCTACTCTCGCCCTCCCTCAAGGTAAGTACCTTCAGGTACTGTTTTGTGTTTGATCCCTGTCAGAGCTGGGCAAGTGCCCCGGCAGCCCGATTGTGCCCTTTGAACTTGCCCTTCCGCGATGACCAATCATGCAAGAGCACTAATATCATCTGTGAATAAAATCGCTCCAGTATTACCACTACTTTCATCAGACAGCAGATTCTCAGTTGCGTTTGTTAGTGGAGTAAGGAGTGTTGGTAAGCAAAATCATAAAGAATATTGTAGTTTTTTAAATTAATAAATCCAGCAACTCTTCTCAGCAAATGCTTTTGGATCTGTGTTCATGCGTATATGTTTTTGAGTGTTCAGCAAATGCCTCATATGGGTTCAGGTGCAGTAAATAGAGCTGCAGAGATAGCCTCTCCTGAATCATGGTTTAGAGGGAAAGAGATAAGCCAAAGTGCGCTTGCAAATAGCATAAATTTAAAAGAGAGAAAGCATTGTGAAGATCACACTGTGAGCCGGGCAAGGTGAGGTAGCACAGCACATGTCTGTAATCCCAATGACTCGGGAGGCTGAGGCAGGGGGATCGTAAGTTCAAAGTCAGCCTTTGTGACTTAGTGAGTCCCTAAGCAACATAGTGAGATCCCTGTCTCAAAATGAAAAATTAAAAAAAAGGACTGGGGATGTGGCTCAGTGGTTAAGCACCCCTGGGTTCAGTCCCTGGTACCAAAAAAGAAAAGACACAATGGGTGACATAACAGAAAGTGACTGGTGATGGGGGGTGGGCAGGGAATCACTAGTAAGGGTATTTGAAGTTGCCTTACTGAGGAGGGGCATTTGAGCCTTCACCTCAACTGTGAGCTAGATTCAGTCATGCAGAGCCTGGAGGGTTAGCCTGTTACCATACAACAAAGATCAAATTTTAACTTTTCCCCAAACAGGAATAAGCTGACGTGTATGAGAGATTGAAAGAAGTCCCTGATACCCAGGGCATAGGGTGCAGATATGGGAGTCAAGACATGGGTCGGGTCAGATGGCATAGGGATTTGTGGTCATGGTAATGCACTCATTTTCCAAGTGAAATGAGAAGGCATTGTAGGACTAAAAAGGGGAGTGGTGTATGAGCTGCATTTTATGAAAATCACCTTGAGTACCTTGTGGATATCAGAGAGTAGTGGGGCAAAACTGGACACTCTAAGATGGGTGAGCATGCTATTGCCAAGGTCTGTATGGGAGAGACAATGAAGCTTGGGAGATGGTGGTTGCAGAAGAGATGGAAGGAAATGAAGAAGTGGTACAGTCAATAGGACTTAATGATGGATCAGAAACAGTGAGGAGGGACAAGAGAAACCTATGATGACTCCCATTTGCCATTTACAAGACAGGGAAGAATAAGGGATGAACAAGTATTTTTGTGTTATGTTTTGTTGGGTAAAATTTTGAGGAATCATTAGTTGCGTTAGACCTGTTAAGTTTGAGAAGTCAGTTAGATATTTCCATGGTCATCATAAATAAACAATTAAATGTACTGTGCAAGTCTAGTACCTAAGAAGAAAACTAGGGTTGAAAATATACATCTGAGAGTCACCAGGAAAAAAAAAATTGTATTTAAAATAAAGGAACTGGTTGAGATTTTTCTAAAGAAGGAGAATGTGGGAAGAGAACCTGGAATGGGTGCTTACAGAGGAAGAGCAACCAACTATGAAGCCTTTGAGGAGTGGCCAACCAAGAGCTCAATGCCATCTCATGGAGGGACACCAGCCAGACAGGAGTGGGTTTGAAACAAAACAAAATGGAAAACCTTTCCATATTTTGTAGTGAAGAATAAAGAAAGGAACAATTAACTAGAGAAGGGTTATAGGTGTGGGACCAAGGGAAGATTTATTTATTGGTTGATTGATTGATTAATTGATTGATTTCCAGTGCAGCTATCAGAACCAGTCTGGGGTCTGATGAAGTGAACCTGGGTGAAGTTAGTGTGAGCAGCAAAATTCTGAGGCTTGGTTTTAAAATCTTCCCTGCCACCTCCTTCCAGCAGGATTAATTATTCCCTTGTCTCTGGTCCCATAGGGTTTGCTAAATAATATTTATACCATTTTATTATGGTTAATTATGTAAATCTCTGTCTCCCAAGTGGATTATAAACTCCTTAGGAGAGTAGATATTCTTTATTGATTGTCAGCTATGTCAAGTCCTTTATTGAGTACATTATAGGTGTGATCCCAGTTACTCTTCACAACAGCCCTTTATGGGAGACATAATCTTTATTTTATAGATAAGGGAATTTAGTCTCAAAGAGGTTGAATAACTGGCACGATAATGTGGTTGGTGAGTGAGAGGCAGGGTGAAGACCCTGCTTCTAACCTGCTAGCTTTCCCTGGCTGCACTTCTTTTGCAATGGCTTCTTTGGCTATTCATCCCCAGTGCCTAGTTGGCACAGTTCAATACCAGGCACATACTAACCTGGAATTCAATAATGGTGAATGAAGTAAAACAAAGCTACAGTAATAAACCTTAATAGCTAGCAATTCAATTACTCTCTCATTCCCCTGTGTTTGATTATATATTTAATTTGTTGATCTAGGAGGAATATCCCAGATTGTCCCAACCCACCTGTTCCCTCCATTGGAATCCCAGTGCCCCTCTTGAAACAGGGGCGTCTGTGCTGGAGGTCAGTGGGCTGATTTCATCAGCTACTGCAGCTCCGGGTCAGAACTGGCCGGGAAGGAAGAGGACCTGCTGGAATTGGAGAATCTTTGGTTAAATAAGCGAAGGTGGTTTGCTGCAATTACATAACCACCAAAGTCAAAGATACCAATTTCCTTGTTTTTTTAACTTCAAGGTGATTATTTCTTGTGTGGTGGATTTATTCGCAGAATTTTTTTACCAAATTTAGCACATAACAATGATAACCTCCTGCAATTTGTAAAATAAGAGATCTAGACGCTTTAGTACTTAGCTCTGTCATCAAATACACTTAAACCTTTTTATTCTATGTAAATTTAATGTAGAAAATTTTCTGCAGTTAAAGAAAGTTGCTGATCTTGGAACCACATTTTTGCTATAAATGAATGAAACTAAATCCAGTCAACTCTACTCAGTTATGCTGTTTTCTAGTAGATCTGAGGTTGACTGATCTGAGCAGATTTTACAGGTACTGACCCTGCTGTATCAATGCAGTTCAGTGCTGACCAAGTACCTGCTTTGTATTGCCAAAATTTTGTATGTACTCCAGAAACACTAAGAATCATTATGCCAAAGAATTCTCATGAAAAATTGGGACCTTGGAATGTGCACAGATAGTTAAAACATGGTAAAGGAAATATTCAGTTAAGTACTAATCATTTATTCAAAAGATCTATACTAATTTCCCATCTTATGCCCCGAAAGTGTGCTAAGAACTATGGGAAATTCAACTGAAAAGCAAAGTTCTGCCCACATAACCTCATAGTCCAGAGGAGGAGACAGGCAAACTAAAAATGACCAACTTACAAACATAGAAAGTGCCTCACTATAGATTGGAACTGGTTGCTCTGAGGACACATGAATGAAGATTTTAAGCCTCTTAAAAGACCCTCCGAGAAGATCATTTGGAAGAGGGCACGATTGAGTTGATTTAGAAGGATGAGCAATTGTTAGTTAAAGAAGCAGGTGGGATGGGAAAGAGCACTCCTGGAAGAAAGAAAAATATTTTCAAAGATAAAGTTGTGAGAAAGGAGAGCATCCTTGAGAAGCCAATTACGGCCCAATATGGCTGTAGCCCGGTGCAGTCTGCTGACGAGAAGAGAAAGGTAAAGCAGGAGATCGGCATGCCCAAGATTGTAAGAACCTGTCTGTTTTGCTAAGAAGAATGGATATTATCCTAAAGTCAATATAAAAACCACAAAAACACTTTTAGCAGGTTTGCAGTCTAGAAAGAATAGTTCAAAAGAAATATGGAACACTGACTTGAGAATGGATAAAGACAGAGCAAAGAAGCTGAGAAATGCTACCATAATCCGGTTTTATAATTGTGAGGGTATCAATTTCAGCCTGTGGGAATGGGATTGGAGAAAGGGAAGAATTTAAAATATAGAGGTAGGAGATTAAATCAGCCAGAGATTTTTAAGTATTTTAATGTTGCTGGTAAGGGAAAGAAAAGATTTAGCAAATCCTCTTTTCAGCCTCAGGTGGATTGGATGAATGACATCACTCTCTGGATTTGCTGATTGACAGATGAGGGGAAGGGTGCAATGATGAGTTCACCACAAGACATATTATATTTGAAGTGCTTATTTCACACCAAGTGGAGGCGCCCGCCAGGTAGAGCTTACTTAAGCTGGATATGTAGACAGAAAGTCATTCTAATCACTTGTTCTCTTTGCTTAATTGTGCTTACTTGACAAAGTAAGTACTGGTTTAGTCAATCCTTCATCTTCTATCTGTGCCTGCACCTGTTCAACTGATCAAGCCTAGAATAAAAGCTCACAATCACAATGACTGGTCTTATTTTCACATTTTTGAC
This sequence comes from Sciurus carolinensis, assembly GCF_902686445.1. Taxonomy (NCBI): domain Eukaryota; kingdom Metazoa; phylum Chordata; class Mammalia; order Rodentia; family Sciuridae; genus Sciurus; species Sciurus carolinensis. The sequence goes on from NC_062219.1 coordinate 20,431,577, forward strand.
TTTGGATTTCAAGGGTTTTTTTAGGTGCTGCCTAGAAGTCGGATAAGATTTCCTTATCTCTCAGTATACTGGGTGGATATTTTATATCTTCTTTTATCTCTTCAAACCTTTAATTTCTACCCGTCCCTTTCTCACTTTCAGGAGATAAGCTTGCTTTCTTTCTATTTTACCGAGAAAATTGGAGAATTTGCGTAGAAACGTCTGCGGCATCCCTCCACTCCATCCATCCCCCATCAGCATCCCACACGCTGGCTTTGCCTTCTTGACCACTCTCACAAAGTCTCCATACTGTTGAGAACCATGGTCCCCAGTGCTCACCAACCCCTTGCCGGCCACGACACCTCTGCTGCAGCCTCCTCTCTCCCAGATCCCACCAGTTTCCCACTCTCTGCCCCATCATTCCCATCAACACACAAACTCAATAGTTCTCCATCTTTAAAATGGCCTTCTCTTTCTCCATCATTTTTCTGCTCTTCGTGCGTGCTGTTTCTTCTGCCTGACTTGTCACAAACGTGGCAACTCCTGACATCTCTCCAGTCTCTGATTCACCATTAGTATCCCAATGAACTCAATGAAATACTCCCATACGCCCTGCCTGGGAACTGCCAGCTGCTTCCACCCTCACCCTGGCCCCGGCCATCACCTTTTATATTGTTCTGCTTTTTCTTTAGACACAGTATTCATCTATTTTTTTTTCCATAGTTTATGGTCTAGTAAGAGTATACAGGATTTTTTTGAGATTATTTGTTTTGTTATCATTGTTGTTAATCACTTTATTTCAACAACTGAAAGAGTGCCTGGCATAATGTAAGTCTTCCACAAATATTGTGGAAATAAATCCTGTGGGATGCTGCAGACGTTTCTATGAGAGAATACTTTGTCTATAAAAAATGCATATATATAAAAAAATTTGTGTCCATAGCAGGAACCTCCCTTACCACCATATGAACACATGTGAATTCTGGGTAAAATACTCCCAGGGAGAGACTGAGAGTAGGAGAAACCAGTAGGACACATCAGAATTTTAGCTCTTACTGGAAAAAATGAGAGATAGCAATTGCTACCAGAAGTAAATATGAAACTAAATCTAAGAGGTGACACAGAGATGGAGGTGGGGCTTTGTGAAGAAAGTCAGATGCTGTAGAGAAAGAAAATGAGGTGAAGGGGGAGATGATGGGCAAATACAGCAGGAACAAAAGTGAATGAGAAGACACAGCAGAGAGAGAGTGCAGACGAGATTTTAAGATGTTCGATTACCAGAAAAAGGGATAAGGAAAACAGTTGAAGAAGTTATTTTTAATAAAGATCGTCAAGGGCTGATCATCTTTATGTGCTGAAGGGAAAGAACTTTAAATGCTCAGTGAGGGATGTGGGGCTTCAGAGAGGGAGAAATCAGTGCAGTTTGGAGAAGAATGGCTAGCCATTAAGTGTGGGTAGCACTTGGCAATGTGAACATTCAATCTAAGATATGAGGCAACAAATTTTATATTCTACACTTAAGATCATGCCTTTGGAGTTCGAGTAGTATTGTAATTCTGCTGTAAAATGTTCTAAATGAGTAACATTGGGAGAAACTCTGGCTCTAATTTTTTTTTTCATCTTTAGAGTGCAGCTATAATAGAACTTCCTATGAGGATGGAATGCGATGACTTCATTACCCAGGTGGCAACCTAGAGTTTAGCTGCTCCTCCACATCTAGGACTGGTATCTACTTAAACTGCTGCCAGCTCTACATTCTACAACAACCTGCAGGCTTTCTTCAGAGCCCTGTGATCCCCTGAGAACCTATGTTCTGGGGTCACTGAGGCCCCCCTCTTCTCTGTGCTCCTTATTCTTACTCTGTTCCTTTCTTGGCCCTGATGAGGGCCTCTCTTCTCTCTGAGGCACCTTCAAAAATAAAAATAAAAAATAAATTAAATACAATCCTGTGATTAATTTTTTTCTGAAGATCTGTAGGGATAAGATTGATGTTGGAGGGGGGATTCTGCCAGCAGTGTCCACAAGTGCCAAGGGAACATCGGGGACACCATTTGATTCTTGCTCTCTTTCTCACTGCATTGCAATCTCCAAGTCTGCCTGTCTCCACGTTGCTCTTCCTCACATCTCTCGCCCCTTCTCTCTACCATTCACCTTCTGGAGTCAAATCTCTTTTGTGGATAACACAGAGAGCTTTCCATCTCCTTGGAAATCTGAAAGACACTAAAAAATAAAGCCTTAGTAGAGCTTTTCCCCCAATCACCTATCAAGATATTGCTCCAAAGGAAGGTAATTCTTCTATGAGGACTTCAGGAGCCAACTGTTTAAATAATTTTTTTTAACCTGATGACATTTATGAAGTACTTAAGTAAGTAAATCTAGCTGCTATTACCAAAAAGAAAGGCTGAACTCTGGCAGCAGAGAGTGGGAGATTTGAAACACTTCTTAACTCATTTTTGCCACATCTAGGGACTCGAATCCATAACTTTTCCCCTCCATACAGACCTGTCTTTGCAGCTGCCAGCTGTCTCTTCTGGTTGTGTGCTTGGCATCTCACAGTTATACCATTATGTTTCAATATGCTAGGCTGTTTTCTATGCTGTGTCAGAGTTTTGGATTGTTACCCTGGGGTCCTAACCCAGACCACCATAGTGATTGATGGCAGGGGCCAAAATGGGAACAGGAGCGATTAATTACTCTTAGAGCAGGATGAGCACATGGAATTCTTAATCTCTTCTACTCAAAGATAACTGTTGGCCAATTTCAGTCACAAAAAGCTATTAGTAGATTTACTATGTCATAACCTTTATTTTGTGAGTTTCACACAATCTGTAGCTGATCCGTGGGTAAATGCCATTCTGATTCCATTAAGGTTAAATTTCAAACAGACAGTAAAGGGCAAAGTAAGAGCTGAAAGTAATTACAGAGAAGAGTGCACATCTGCTTCACCTAGATGTCCATCTTGCTGTGGATGCTGAAATGGATTAATCCATTCTCAGAGTTGGCCAAGCAGCTTGAATAGTAGGATGCTATTAAACAAGAAGATGAGTCCATTTTGGAATGAAGACTAAAAATTAAGGTGTCCCAAATAAATTACCCCAATAACAAAGTGTATTTCTCCACTTCTCTGGAATCAGCTAAAGTTCTCTTGCTGAGAACACAAAACACTGACCTTTTCTTAACCAAAAACTTTTAATATAGGTAACTGGGATATTGAAAAAGTGATGCATGGTTCATTACATGAGGAGGAATAACCACGTTCACTTTGTGCTTAGGTCATACTTTTGCAGTAAGGTGTGATTTTAAGGCAATTTATAAAGTCCTTCAAGCCTTTGGAGAAACATTGAATTAGTGTTATGGTTTATAGCCTACATGGTGATATAAAGAGGCAAAATTTTTAAGTAGCTCATCAATTGAAGTGGCCTTAGGGATATCCCCTTGAAGGATAAAATGCCTTTTTTCCTCTCTAAAATGAATATTCAGAGTTTTTTTTTTTATGTCTTTAGATCCAGTTATAGAAATCTAATCTCAGTAGTGTAAAACATGATATTTGACTTACAACCTGAATTCATGATAGTTCACCATCATTGTAGAAGACCCATATTTCTGCCCAAATAGGATCCGAAATGTTTTAACATGCATTTGTAAGGGCCTGTCTGACTCCTAGGACTAAAACACCATCCATTTAGTGCTTCATTGTCTCCTTGCCACACACACTGCTGAACTGAGTTTATTAAAAGTATTACCTACCAATCAAACAAATTAGGTAGTCTTTTATAATGACAGAAATAAGTTATATCTATTGTTATTTAAATAGTTTTTTACATTATGCCTTCTGAAGCTCTTATGACTGTGATAATGGGTTATATGAAAATAATAAAGTCTTAGGGAAAGTCACATCTGGGCAACTGCAATAACAACCAGACTCCTTGGGGAGGCCCAAAGCACAGAGCTCCCCTGGCTATTCATTGCAACTTGTGTGCGACAACTATTTTTGTTTGCAATTTTTATTGATTAATTCATTTTACTGTGGTGAGAACATGTAACACAAGATCTACCCTCTTAACAAATTTTTATATGCACAGTATAATTTTGTTAATTATAAGCACCATGTTGTGCTACAGATCTCTAGAACCTATTCATCTTGTATAATTGAAGCTTTATACATGCTCAGTAGCAACTCTCCATTCATCTCTCCTCCCAGCCCCTAGTGACTACTATTCTACTTTCAGTTTCTATGAATTTGATTATTTTTAATTTTTTTCTTGTACACTTGTTGGGCTATTTTGGGAGGGGATGTGAAAATCTAACATTGTGTTTTTGTTTTATTTCCCCTCTTTACAAGCAATAATTGACCAGTGCAAACAAAACAAAACTAAAACAAAACCCACAAAAAACACAAAAAGCAATGGGCACTCATATTTCTGGAGAATAGATTAAAACAGCATTAGTAATCATACCGCCCTTGATTTGAAGTGTATCCCACTAAAGCAGCACAATGGATAAATTAATGAGTTCTTTTTTATTTCTTTTCAAATCTGATTTTTCAGGTCAGATGGTAGTTTCTAGGCCTGTCCTGATATCAGGATCTGGTCTTCCAGAGGTGTGATTAAAATCTCACGTGGGTAGGTGATAACATTTGGTTTACATCCCAGGCAGGAGTAAAACTTATTAATACTATTGTGAACTCTCTGTTTTCATGTGTGAGGTGTGTTTACTAAAAAATCACTCAAACAAACATTTCATGATGGGCTAGTATGAGACAGTGGGATACAGGAGACTGGGATCTCCAAAGAGGGTGATCTGGGATCCATCGTTGAACAAGTAGATGGCTCCTCACCACCTTATAGATTCTCTGTGTTCCTTTGGGTCTAGCTAGTTCCAGACTCTCAGTCACAATCTCCTTTAGGTTTCAGAGATTTCAGTCGGTAGACTTCTGGCTCCATTACTCTGGGATGGAGGTGAGGCAGAACATCATGGCTACAAGAAAATTTAACTATTTTAAATGCCTCAGATAAAAAGTATCATGTGATATTTGTTTTCTGTGACTGGGCTATTTAACTTAGCATAAAATTCCTAAGGTTTATTTAATCATATTGCTACCTATAACAGGATCTGTTTTATGACTGGATAATTTCTCAATATTATGGCAGAATATATTGATATATATTAACATTTTCTTCATCCATCTTCTGTTCCTAGGCATTTCAGTTGTTTCCACCTTAGTTACCGTTAATAAAGCTGCAAGGAATGCAAATATCTCAAGATCCCGATTTCAGATTTTTTTGGGTGGGGGGATAAATATCACAAAGTAAATTGCTGGTTCATATCAGGGTTTGGAGACACTTCCATAGGGTTTTCCCTGGGGAAAATTCTTTTACTTCCCTGTCTGGGAACCAAAACTGTCTGAAGTGGAGGCTCTTGGGACCCAAGGCCTATCACCTCTGTTCTCTTTTGGGGCCACATTCTTCTCTAATAGAGTTCCACAGACGGTCTTCATACATAGTTTTTATTTTCAGGTAAGGGAAACTCTAGGTGCGCTTGAAATACACTTAGGGCAGTCTCGTAATCTCATAGCCCTGCCATGGACACAAGTGACTGCATGTGGTCACTTGCCTTTCTGCTTTCCATCATGAACTGAAGTAATACTAAGCTCTCAGCAGCACCATGGTCTTGACTTTTCCAGCCTCCAGAATTATGAGCCAAGATAAACTTCAATTTTTAATAATCATTCAAGCTCAGGTATTCTGTTATAGCAACAGAAAATAGACTAAGATGGTCTTGTAGATGTTTCCGTTTTCCCACCTCCTCCTTGATCATAAAGATCACTGCTGTTTTCTGGCAAACTTTTAACTTTCCCTAATATTATCACTAAGCATTGGCTGAGCACTTAGTTTCTCTTAACTTCTAGGTCTTCAGAGAGGCAAGATCAGTTTCTAGTTGATTCTCTGAAAAATTCCACTTGGTTACAGAATCAGTTTATATCTTGAATTATTTTTCTCTTTCTCCAGAACCTTTATTTGAGAGTGGTAGCTACAGAATAGTCACCACCTGTTTGGGTTCATGGTACTTCACTGTCTATATTGTAGATGTATTTATATGTTAAAAGTTAATGGGGCATGGTAAAGACCACCACCTGGCATCTTGCAAGACTTTGATAATGGCAATAATTGCTATATTTCTCCCAGAGATATGATGATTTGAGGTTGATTATTCAATTAGGGAAGAACAGTGTATTAGTCTGTTTTTCATTGCTATAATGAAATAAATGAGGCAGACTAGCTTTAAAAGAAAAGAGGTGTATTTAGCTCACAGTTTTGGAAGCTGAAAGAACAAACAGTATGGCACCAGCTCTGGTGAGAGACAGAAGAATATGTATAAAAGATCACATTACCAAATAGGAAGCAAGAGAAACTGAGGTCCCATAATGCCTTCCAAAGACATGTCCCTATTGACCTAAGGACATCGCTATAAGTCCTACTTCTTAAAGGTCCACTTCCTGATATTACCACACTGAGGAATAAGTTTCCAACCCATGAAACTTTGGGGGCAAACTTAAACCATATCCAAACTGTAGGAGGCTGTTATCAACTGACCTCTGTAAGTCTCCTCTCTGACTGACTCTTGGTAATATTGGATCCTTAGGTTTCTGTCAACTCATAGCCAATGTCCAGCAATTCCCAAACTGTATGGGTGTTCCCCCTTCTCCCCCTGTAGTAAATGGATGCAGATCCCTTTGGGAAAGTTTACAAGGAGAAACTACTGTATAAATGTTTGGCTTGTCTTCAGGATCCTACTTAAGGGACCTGTGTTCGTTTTAAGCAAAGGCTTTTAACTTATGGACTGACTCTAGTTTGAGAATTCAGTCAGGGGCTATAAATTGTAGAGCTTTGCTATATATGAATATTTATCCCCCTCCCAATTCATATGTTTAAATTCATGCCTTCAAGGTGATTGTATTAGGCTGTGGAGATTTTGTGGGGTGATCAGGTAATGGGAACAGAGCCCTCCAGAATGAGATTAGTACCAGAATACAGGAGAACCCAGAGGAAATCCTCACCCACTTCTGCCATGTGAGGTTAGAGTGAGAAGAAAACTATCTATGAGGAATGGATTCTTGCAGGACACCAAATCTGACAACATCTTGACTTAGACTTCTCAGCTTCCAGAACTTTGAGCAATACATTTCTGTTGTTTATAAACCTCCCAGTCCTTGGTATTCTATTAGAGCAACCAAAAAAGACTAAGATAGGTTTCAGTCTGATCTCTCTTCTCAATACCCAGACTTTCTGATTTACATGAATCAAAAAAATTTAGTGTGCTGCCCGTTTATTTCAGTGCTAGAAACACTAGGATAAGTTTAGTCATTGTAGATTCCCAATGATTGCTCCAACACTGCTGCTCCCCATCCCTGGTACCCATGCCCTCCTTATCTTTGGCTCTGAGTGGTCTCTGCAGAGCAGAATCTTATTATCCACAGATATTAGAGAATCACTTCAGTGTCAGTTTCACCCCCTGTCATTATCTGTCTGCAGAAGACAGCCAGTATGGAACTGTTCAAATGTGCCAACCTTCCCAGCAAAATATTTCTTATTACCTTGGAGAAAGAATTGACTTTTGAGCTAGTCCAAGTGACATGGTTAAGGTTACGTGGGTGGCTTGCCATGATAAGTTCATACAAACTCTTCTACCACCTAAGCCTTCAAGTTTTCTTTTTGTGTCAGCATCCCTCAACCTTATCACTATTGATAATTTTAGACTGGATGATTCTTTGTGATAAGAAGCCATTGGGCATAGTATGGAATGTTTAGTGGCATCTCCGGTTTCACTATATTCTAGTAGCTTCTCCTGGTTATGACAGTAAGAAATGTCTCCAGGTGTTGACAAATGTCCTCTGAAGAGAGAGGGCAACATTTCTCTGTTGAGATACATTGCTTTATATTATTGAAGTAAATGTGGTGGACTCTATTCCAGTAAATTGTTAAAAACACATCTAGCTGTTCAAGCTGACATGCTGAATCTACAATTTCTAGTTATTGTATGTTTATCAATGAATTTGACTTGATACAACATTATGTTTGCTCTTCCCTGATCTGGTAAACTTAGAATCCATTCCCAGCATATTCCCCATGTTTTTTGCTGATACAGGTTGCAGAATCCCTCAATTTTTTTCATGTTATAACCTCTCTCCTTGATTTTTGACTTTGTGCTCACATTTCTGGGGTTTGCTGGTATCTAACTCAGCTATGGAGCCTAGAGGAAATGTAGGCCTTGGGGTAGGTCTTAGGAAATCCCAGTATCCAATTGCAAGGCAGATGCCTTGAGTGACATGGAAGACATGTTAGGCTCAACAAATATCCACATGCTCCACATTTTTCTCCTTGGAAGAACAAGCCATGAGCCTGGTTCTATAAAATGTGTTTTAAATAGAAACAACACATGACACCATCAGGCTGAGGCACTTGAGAACTTTATCTCTTCACCAGCAACAACTTCCATGTGCTCCACCAATTTAGATTCAGGATGACTTGAGGTCCATCATCTGTGGGAAATAATTTCTTGTCTATTTACGTTGGACTAGTAGCATGACGAAGAAATGCACTTTTGTTTTGTTGAGCCCCTGTAGTTTTGTGATTATTTTTACTGTGTCATGACCCATCCAATTCTGATTAATCCAATGAGGTCATTAGAGAATTTTCAATTCTGGAAATGGTAGCCTAATTAGGAGAAAGAACTGGCATCTTCTGACAAAGGAGGCTTAGTGGACACTTGATCACTGGACTCTACAATTGATATTTTAAGTAAGTACTTTGCCACATACATGCTATAAACAATCAATATTCATATTTTTGCTGGCAATGAAGTCAGTAATGACTTCAAATTTAATCAGATTAGATAAATAATCTCAGGTGCCTAACCTTGAGGGTCTCTTTGTTAGTCAACTTTCTGTTGCTATGATCAAAATACTGTGCAAGAACAACTCAGAGAAGACAAATTTGTTTTGGCTCATGGTTTAAGAGGTCCAGTCCATGTTTGGCTGTCCCAATCGCCTTCTCCCTGAGGTGAAGCAGAACACCCTGGCAAGGCTTCGTGATTCTAGATGTTAGGCTATGCATGAGCTCATGCTGTAATCAAAATATGGGAGTAGAAATTATTCAAAATTATTGCATATTCTTTTCAAAAGTGACCTAAAAATGTCAAAATCAGTGAGGAGATTCCTGTTAGATTGCATTGTTATTTCACTTGTAAAAGTACTTTGCATAGTACCAACTGCACAGTAACCCAATAAGTATTTTCTCCCTTCTGTTCATTCAATTTAAATTATTTCATGTTCCATGTAGGATATCTAGAGAAGAATGCATTTAAAAAAAAATCATTCACGGTCAGAAGTAAAGGTTTGTGGCTCACTGTCAGGCGCCTATCATCCGCCATTTGCCTGCCTCTCGCCTGTCCATTGCCTGCCTTACTCCTATCCATCACCCAGTGCACGAGGTTCACCTCCCGATCGTCCTACAACAGTCAGCAAACTGATCGCCAACCGCCAGTGGAGCAGCAGCTGCCTGCTGTTGCCTGGAAGTTCACTGTTACAGTACCTGCAGGTTTGATTACATGTGGCTGCTGCCATTTTGAGACAACAGCCAGGCCCTGTAGGACCCCTGGCTAAACTGACTGAGCCCCATCTCCAGGATCCCTCAGCCCGACCGATCACTCCCTGCCTCTGGGGCCCTCACATCAACTGACTGCTCCCTGCTGCCAGGACCCCCAGACCAACTGACTGTGCCCTATCACTGGGACCCCAGATCGACTGATTGCAACTGGCCTCCAGGATCCCACAAGTACACCAAATACACCCGACCTCCAGGACCCCTGCCTGACCAACCACATCCTGCCTCCAGGACCTCCTGCTGACCACGGCCACACCCTGAGCTGCAGCTCCCCATTTGCCAACACATTTCAAAGCCAGAGCAGTCATCTTGGATAATCCTGGAAGCCGTAGCTCTGATCTTTAGGTGGGGCAAAACCTATCCTGAGACATCTGCTGGAGGCTTGAAGCTCATTGTCAGGTACCTCTCATGCATCAGGCTACTGAACTTTGGGAGGTTTCATTACTATATGACTATTATACTGTAGATTTTCTTTTTGCTCCTTATTGAAAAATTTTAAGTTTTTATTTCTTTACTTTTCTTGCTCTCTTTTCCTTTTGTTTACCTGTTCCCTCAGAGTCTCTTTCTCCCTTTTTGCATGCTAACATCCAATTTCTTTTGATTACACTCTCACCCTATTACCTAGAACTTCTGTATATTTTTTTCTTATCCCATTAACAGCCACATTCTACATGCTAACATTCAATTTCTTTGATTACACTCTCACCCTTTCTATTATCTAGAACTTCTGTATATTCTTTTCTTATCCCATTAACAGCCACATTCTACATCCCTCTGCATCCTCTTTGTCCTCCATTTGAAATTGCAGACCATATTGCAAATTTGTTTGTTTTATTGAAGATAATATTTGAACTCATTCTGTTTATTATGACAATTTTGTTATTGTCCTCATAGGGACTATTTGGTCTAGGATTGCATAGTGTCTGAATTGGGCACTGCTGATATTGATCTCCCCTTAAAGAAAGGGTTTTGGAAACCTATAGGGACACTATAAGCCTATAGGGGGAAATCTTTAATACCCCAGATCTGCGCTGCTAGAGGGAAAGATACATGAACAACATGAAAAAACAAAGGAAGAAAATGATCCAAACAAATCTAGATTCTATATTAATAGAATCCAATGACAGTATGTTAGAAGAAATGTCAGAAAAGGACTTCAGATTATATATGATTAAGATGATTTGTGAAGCAAAGGACGAGATAAGAGAGCAAATGAAGGCAATGAATGATAATACCAATAAGCCAAAAGAGCAAGTGCAGGAAGCAAAAGATCATTTCAACAAAGAGATAGAGATTCTAAAAAAAAAAAAAAAAAAACCAAATGGAAATCCTTGAAATGAAGGAAACAATAAACCAAATAAAAAACTCAATGGAAAGCATCCCCAAAAGACTAGACCACTTGGAAAACAGAAAATCAGACAATGAAGACAAAGTATTTAATCTTGAAAATAAAGTTGCCCAAACAGAGAAGATGGTAAGAAATCATGAACAGAAACTCCAAGAACTATGAGACATCATGAAAAGACCAAATTTAAGAATTATTGGGATTGAGGAAGGCACAGAGATACAAACCAAAGGAATGAACAACCTATTCAATGAAATAATATCAGAAAATTTCCCAAACCTGAAGAATGAAATGGAAAATCAAATACAAGAGGCTTAAGGAACACCAAATGCACAAAATCACAACAGATCCACACCAAGGTACATTATAATGAAAATGCTTAACATTCAAAATTAAGATAGGATTTTGAAGGCTGCGAGAGAAAAGCATCAGATTACATATAGGGGGAGACCAATACGGATAGCAGCCGACTTCTCAACCCAGACTCTAAAAGCTAGAAGGGCCTGGAACAATGTATTTCAAGCTCTGAAAGAACATGGTTGCCAACCAAGAATCCTATACCCAGCAAAACTAACCTTCAGATTTGAAGATGAAATAAAATCCTTTCATGATAAACAAAAGTTAAAAGAATTTACAAATAGAAAGCCTGCACTACAGAATGTTCTCAACAAAATATTCCATGAGGAGGAAATGAAAAACAACAATGTAGGTCAACAAAGGGAGGAACTACCTTAGAGAAAAACCCACTCAAAGGTGAAACCAAGCCAACTTAAAAACCAAAAATAATCCCAAATGACTGGGAATACAAATCATATCTCAATAATAACCCTGAACATTAATGGCCTAAACTCATCAATTAAAAGACATAGACTGGCAGAATGGATTAAAAAGAAAGACCCAACAATATGCTGCCTGCGAGAGACTCATCTCATAGAAAAAGACATCCACAGACTAAAGGTGAAAGGATGGGAAAAAACCTACCACGCACATGGACTCAGTAAAAAAAGCGGGGGTTTCCATCCTTGTATCTGATAGAGTGGACTTCAAGCCAAAGTTATCACAAGGGATAAAGAAGGTCATTTCATACTGCTTAAGGGAACCATAAATCAGGAAGACATAACAATAGTAAATATTTATGCCCCAAACAATGGTGCATCCCTGTACATCAAACAAATCCTTCTCAATTTCAGGAATCACATAGACCACAACACAATATTTCTGGGTGATTTTAATGCACTGCTGTCACCACTAGATAGATCTTCCAAACAAAAACCAACCAAAGAAACCATAGAACTCAATAACACAATCAATAACCTAGATTTAATAGACATATATAGAATATTTCATCCATCAACGTGCAGATTCACTTTCTTCTCAGCAGCACATGGAACCTTCTCAAAAATAGACCATATGTTATGCCACAAAGCAACCCTTAGGAAATGCAAAAAAATAGAGATACTGCCTTGTGTTCTATCAGATCATAATGGAATGAGAATAGGAATCAATGACAAAATAAAAAACAGAAATTACTCCAACACCTGGAGACTAAATAATATGCTATTGAATGAAACATGGATGACAAAAAACATCAGGGAGGAGATAAAAAAAATTCTTAGAGGTTAATGAGAATGATGATACAACATATCAAAATCTCTGGGACACTATGAAAGTGGTACTAAGAGGAAAATTCATTGCATGGAGCACATTCCAGAAAAGAATGAAAAGTCAACAACTAAATGACCTAACATTACAGCTCAAAGCCCTAGAAAAAGAAGGACAGAATAACAGTAAAAGTAGTAGAAGACAGGAAATATTTAAAATCAGAGCTGAAATCAATGATATTGATACAAAAGAAACAATTCAAAAAATTGACAAAACAAAAAGTTGGTTCTTTGAAAAAGTAAACAAAATAGACAAACCCTTAGCCACACTAACAAAGAGAGGGAGAGAGAAAACTCAAATTACTAAAATTCGTGATGAAAAAGGAAATATCACGACAAACACCACTGAGATACAGAACATAATGAGAAACTACTTTGAAAATCTGTATTCCAACAAAATGGAAACTACCAAAGACATTGACAAATTTCTAGAGACATATGCTCCTCCCAAACCGAACCAGGAGGACATACACAATTTAAACAGATCAATATCAAGCAATGAAATAGAAGAAGCCATTAAAAACCTACCATCCAAGAAAAGCCCAGGACTAGATGGATTCTCAGCTGAGTTCTACAAGACCTTCAAAGAACTCATTCCAATACTTCTCAAAGTATTCCAGGAAATAGAACTCATTCTATGAAGCTAATATCACCCTCATACCCAAACCAGGCAAAGACACATCAAGGAAAGAAAATTTTAGACCAATATCCTTGATGAATATAGATGCAAAGATCCTTAACAAAATATTGGCAAACTGTATCCAAAAACATGTTAAGAAAATCGTGCCCCACGATCAAGTGGGGTTCATCCCTGGAATGCAAGGATGGTTAAACATCCGTAAGTCAATAAACGTAATCCATCATGTCAATAGACTTAAGGATAAGAATCATATGGTATTTCAATTGACACAGTAAAAGCGTTCGACAAAATACAACACCCCTTCATGCTGAAAACACTAGATAAAATAGGGATAGTAGGAACATACCTGAACATTGTAAAGGCTATTTATGCTAAGTCCATGACCAACATTATTCTTAATGGAGAAAAACTGAAACCATTCCCTTTAAAAACAGGAACAAGACAGGGATGTCCTCTTTCACCACATTCACAGAGGAAGAGGATGTCCTCTTTCTATTCAAAATTATCCTCGGAACTCTAGCCAGAGCAATTAGGCAGACCAAAGAAATTAAAGGGATATGAATAGGAAAAGAGGAACTTAAGCTGTCACTATTTGCTGATGACATGATTCTATATTTAGAGGATCCAAAAACCTCCTCCAGAAAACTTCTAGACCTCATCAATGAATTCAGCAAAATAACAGGCTATAAAATCAACACTCACAAATCTAAAGCATTTTTATACGCAAGCGACAAAACAGTTGAACAGGAAATGAGGAAAACAACTCCATTTGCAATAGCCTCAAAAAAAAAAATACTTGGGAATCAATCTAACCAAAGAGGTAAAAGATATCTACAATGAAAACTATAAAACATTGAAGAAAGAAATTGAGGAAGACCTTAGAAGATAGAAAGATCCCCTGTGTTCTTGGATAGGCAGAATTAGTATTGTCAAAATGGCCATACTACCAAAAGTGCTATACAGATTCAATGCAATTCCAATTAAAATCCCAATGACGTACCTTACAGAAATAGAGCAAGCAATTGTGAAAATCATCTGGAAGAATAAGAAACCCAGAATAGCTGAAGCAATCCTTAGCAGGAAAAATAAACCTGGGGGTATCGCAATACCAGAACTTCAACTATACTACAAAGCAATAGTAACAAAAACGGCATGGTATTGGTACCAAAATAGACAGGTAGATCAATGGTACAGAATAGAGGACATGGATACAAACCCAAATAAATACAATTTTCTCATACTAGGCAAAGGTGTCAAAAATATGCAATGGAGAAAGGACAGCCTGTTCAACAAATGGTGCTGGGAAAACTGGAAAACCATATGCAAGAGAATGAAACTAAACCCCTATCTCTCACCCTGCACAAAACTCAACTCAAAATGGATCAAGGACCTTGAAATCAGACCAGAGACCCTGCAAATTTTAGAAGAAAAAGTAGGTCCAAATCTTTACCTTGTTGTCTTAGGATCAGACTTCCTTAACAGGACTCCTATAGTACAAGAAAGAAAAGCAAGAATCAATAACTAGGATAGATTCAAACTAAAAAGCTTTCTCTCAGCAAAGGAAACTATCAGCAATGCGAAGAGAGAGCCTACAGAGTGGGAGAATATCTTTGCCACTCATACTTCAGGTAGAGCACTAATTTCCAGAATATATAAAGAACTCAAAAAACTCTACACCAAGAATACAAATAACCCAATCAACAAATGGGCTAAGGATATGAACAGACACTTCACAGAAGAAGATCTACAAGCAATCAACAAACATATGAAAAAATGTTCACCATCTTTAGTAATAAGAGAAATGCAAATCAAAACTACCCTAAGATTCCATCTCACCCCAATTAGAATGGCAATTATCAAGAATACAAGCAACAATAGGTGTTGGAGAGGATGTGGGAAAAAAGGTACACTCATACATTGCTGGTGGGGTTGCAAATTAGTGTAGCCTCTCTGGAAAGCAGTGTGGAGAATCCTTAGAAAACTTGGAATGGACCTATCATTTGACCCAGCTATCCTACTCCTCGGCCTATACCCAAAGGACTTAAAATCAGCATACTACAGAGAAACAGCCACATCAGTGTTCATAGCTGCTCAATTCACAATAGCCAGACTGTGGAACCAACCTAGATGTCCTTCAATTGATGAAGGATATATATATATATATATATATATATATATATATATGTATATATACACACATATACAATGGAATATTACTCAGCTATAAAGAATAATGAAATTATGGCATTTGCAGGCAAATGTTAAATTGGAGAATATCATGCTAAGTGAGATAAGCCAATCTCAAAAATCCGGAAGATGAATGATCTCACTGATAAGCAGATGATGAAACATAATGGGGGGTGGGAGGGGGGCAAGAATGGAGGAAGAAGGGACTGTATAGAGGGAAAAGAGGGGTGGGAGGGTTGGGGGGCAATGGAAAATATAACAGTATGAATCCAACATCATTACCCTATGTAAATTTATGATTACGCAAATGGTATGATGTTACTCCATGTACAAACAGAAACAACATGTGTCCCATTTGTTTACAATAAAAATAAATTTAATAAAATCATTCACAAATTATTGTCATAAAACTGATATTTATTTTTTCTTGAAAACTGGAACATGAACAAACAGGAAAAAAGTTCATTTACAATACCAATCCTGTGTATTAAGAGTCTGTATGTTTAACAAGCTCAAGAATTTCTCCCAGGTACCTAGTAACTGCTTAAGGATAAGGCTAATTTCTTTGAGGTGTTCACAGCAAGTGTCCTGGTCCCTTGCTGTTTCTGATTTGTTCCCTCTGACTTTGTCTCAAAGAATAGGGAACTGGAGAACAGGTCATTTCAAACCAAGATCTGAAATGGGCACGCCTGTTTGACTTCCTTGGTGTAATTCATCCTAATCTGATCCACAAAGGGCACCTGGAGTCTAGGCTGAGGCCTCAAGGCTTAGGGTCTGCTTGCTGCCAGAGGAAAATTTATGACCAGAAATAACCTGTGTTAGCAGAGTGACCTATTTCTTCTTATTTTCTTCAGGTCTTTATTTGTATATGCTTGAGATTATTTTACATGTTAAAATTTGATATTCTATCAAATTTCTCAACAAATACTTTTGTATGAATATTGTATTTGTAAGTAATAGATTATATTCGAAGTTGTATAACATTCTGTCTTATAGATATGCAATAATTTGTTGTCTTTCTTGTACTTTTAGAATTCTGGGGGTTTGTTTGCTTGTTTGTATCTTTTTTTTTTAAACTATTAGGAATTATGATGTAATCAAGATCTTTGTTTTTAAAGGTTTTTTTTTTTAAGTTAGGATTTTATCTTTGAAGGAATAGGTCAGTAGAGTAATTACAGAATCAAAGAATAAGGATGTTGAAAAGTATTGCATATTCTTTTCAAAAGTGTCCTAGAATGCCAAAATCAGTGATGAGATTCCTATTTGTTCACTATAAGAAGATCATTACTAATAAAGCATGTGCACATTCCACACCACCTTCTACTGTAACACACAAATCAGCCCTGTTTCCTGTACCAAAGGGACTTCCCTATTCTGGAAGGAGGTCCTCTCCCATGGGGACGATTCATTCTCCATCACTTCTTAGCAGCGGATGACCTGCTGTAGGTTGAACACACCCAGGAGGGCTTGCTTCACAGTGGAGATCGAAGCTGGCCAGCTCCTGCGTGATGCCCTTTCCAGGGTCTGTCAAAGTCACTCCTCACTCATGTTCAACCAACTACATTCGTTTGAGAGTTTTGAAATTGTCTTTAGAGCGAAATGACCGTTTAAAATATTTAAAAGCAAAGTAGCACAATTACATTTTAATCATTTTTTCAATGATTCATTTATTACAATACTAATATTATTGGGGAAAGAGAATCATAATGATGTACTATAATTTTTGTTTAATGAAACAATCACATTGCTTAATCTTTCAGTCACATATGCATTTCTACAATGACATCCAGTTGAATCTTATTTTATATTAATGCACACATTAGTTTTAGATAGGTAGAGATGTGCAACTAAGACATTTAAAAAAATTTCAATAGGGCTTAACTTTTTTCTACTTTATAGGTAGTTATTGGGGCAACAGGTAAAATATGAATAAGGTTTGAAGATTTTATACATTGAATAAAATTTTGTCAATATCTAATTTTAGTAATATAGTGATTATATAAAGGGCTAAAAGGAAATTGTGGCTTCATTGTTCCAACTTATCCTTGTATAATTCAGAAAAAATATACTTTGTACATATATAGACATATAAATATTCATATATATATGTTGTGAATATATATCTACACAGGCACACAACCACATATATATACATACACAGAGCACATATTGCAAAATGTTAACAGTTGGGGGAATTTGGATGAAGTTTTTTGTACTATTCTTGCAACTTTTCTAGGAATCTGAAATTAATTTAAAATTTAAAAATTACAAAAGTCAGCAACGAATGGACCAGAAAAAAATTCCTACATTAAAGTTTTCCTCTACTTTGTATAATTTTAATACTAGCATTTATTTAATAATTTGAGTAGAAAAGACATATGATAGTCTATAGAGGAATGGTCTTATAAATTATGTGATATTCTGGTTATGGGAACATCCCTCTAAAGCATTTAAATGAGATATGGCAAAATTAAAGCTAAAATTAATCGTCCTCTCATGTAGAATCAATGCTGTGCAGACTAATTATGCATTCAAAATCATCTCAATGCATATTCATAATGAATATTACGAGCTCCAGGATATTCATTCAATATTGAATTATCGTTCAATACAATAATTATTCAGTGAAATCCTGAAGATTCAAGATGTTAATTTTATTATTGATTTGTACATTCAATTTGTATAAAACAAATGTATTAATAGTCAGGGTTTGTGCAGGATTCATTGACTTTTATTATGCACTCTCACTTTGCTGAGAACTACATACGTGATAGGAGGCAGTCCCTGCTCACTTGCAAGGTGCTTTCCTCAGATAGAATGATCAAGACAGCTGGAGCAAGCACTGTCTGACAGGTTTTCTCGAGGCTGCACCTCTCTCCTCCTTCCAGATGGGGAGGAGAGGGCAGCCGTGCGCCACTCAGGGAGGTGGGCGGAGGGCGCAGGTGAGCAGTGGGCGCCTCTGGGAGCAGCCTCCTCAGCTGTCGTCTCTTCTTCAGGAAAGTCATTTATTTAGGGCCGTGCAGTCATTCAGAGGACAATTCTCTGGGGCTCGGCTCAGGATGACTTTGCAAAAGCAAGGAAGTCTGGAAACAAGGCCGGCAGAGGATGTGTGACAGATGGAAGCTTGGGAGACCAGAGGCTCTGCAGAGCTCAGTTTGGTGACGCTGGACCGCACGAAGATGCTCAGACTTCAAAGGAGACCTGATTTCTTTCTCCTTGCCACCTTAGTGTAACCTTACACCTCCTCCAAACGGTGGTTTCTTTCCCCTGAATAACTGCATTCACAGCGACCTCTCTGTTCCAAGGCTTAGCTAGGGGCTGTGCACCGCTGGGAGTCTTGTCTGCCTGTATTCATGCCTCTGCTGTCGGCTCAGTGTCTTCTTCAGTGCTCAGTTAGAACAGGAAAACTCCGTTTCTCTCCTAGGGGTTAAAGGCAAGACCTTGCACTTTCAAATTCCCAATTCTCCCTTCTCTGGTTCTAACACCCTGGACAAGTATTTAAACTCTTCTGTTCTGAGCTTTCACATCTGTAAATTGAGAATAAAAATAAAAACAGCAACTATTACTTCCATCTGTTATCAATTGTCATTAAGATCTTAGCCTTGGGTTTCTGGATGCTTCAAAAGAAATGAAAATACAAAGGATTGGGAAATTTCACTAGCCTCATAATATCTTATGGAAGACAGGACACAGGTCTTCCACCTCTGCCCACTGTGTGAAATGTCATGATGGGCAGTTTCTGAAGAGTGGTAGTTGAATGGGAAGCTGAAAGTGCAGTTCCATTTTCTGCATTTGGACAGGCCCTCTCCCAGTTACCCCCTCCAGTGGGAGTGGAGGCAAAGTCCTTGAATGCCACCAGATGGCCACACGATACTCCAGATAGGACTCCAGAAACAGAATCATTAATTGGGATAAGGAAAATGTAACCATCCTTGTGTAGTTAACCTAGGCGATTCTACCTTGGAAAATCCAGGGTCACTCAGGTTGTGTAGCCCGCAACCTGTGGAGCCCTCGGGAATATTGCCAGAGCCAATTTGCACACAGAGAAAAAATCTCAATTGCATTTTTTTCCCCTAAGATTTGTTCCAAGCTCATTTGAGTGTAAGTGCTTTTGTGATTATTTTGACTTACCAGTTTCAGGAGTCTAAATCTTTATTTCACCAGAGTCTTCAACATCTGCTTAAAAATTTCGATGGCTAATCCCTCAGTGCCTGGTATGTTGTGAGTGTTCAGAAAATGGTAGTTGTTACTGATATTTTGAAATATTATATGTATCGTTGAACGCTGCTACACAAGAAGTGGACTGAACATAGTCGAGTTATTCTACAATCCTTATGTATATTTTTACCAAAAAATAGTAGGTATGCTTCTAACCTACCTGACATTTTCCACAAATCAAACCTGAGCTACCCTAATCATCAATGCCAGTCCACTAACCTTGGGCTGCAGAGAATTCTGGTACAGCCACATGATATTTTCAGTAAATATGACTCTGTTTTTCTTTTCTATTTGCTTTTTTTTAATTTTTACAAACAATGAAGGGGTGAATATGGTCCTATCCCTGCATTTCTCAGCGCAATTAGAGTTAAGGGCATTTGCTAGGAGGGAGTTATTCAAGACAAGATCAGCAAGTACTTACTGAAGACAAAGCTCTAGGTATACACCATTGTTTGGGGCATAAATATTTGCAATCATTATGTCTTGCTGACTTACACTTCCCTTGAACAGTATGAAATGTCCTTCTTTATCTCTTCTGACTAACTTTGACTTGACGTCCACTTTATCTGGTATACAGATGGAAACCCCCACTTTTTTACTGAGTCCATGTGCATGGTATGATTTTTCCATCCTTTCACCTACAGTCTGAGGATGTCTTTTTCTATGAGATGTGTCTCTTGAAGGCAGCATATTGTTGGGTCTTTATTTTTAATCCAATCTGCCAATCTACGTCTTTTGATTGATGAGTTTTGCCCATTAATATTCAGGGTTATTATTGAGATATGACTTGTATTCCTGGTCATTTTGACTTATTTTTGGTGTCTACCTTGACTTGGTTTCTCCTTTAATTGGCATTTCCTTTAGGGTACTTCCTCTCTTTGCTGACTTACATTGTTGTTTTTCATTTCTTCCTCATGGAATATTTTGGGGAGAATGTTCTGTAGTGCAGGCTTTGTATTTGTAAATTCTTTTAACTTTTATCATGGAAGGGTTTTATTTCACCTACAAATCTGAAGGTTAGTTTTGCTGGGTATAAGATTCTTGGTTGGCATCCATATTCTTTCAGAGCTTGAAATATGTCATTCCAGGCCTTTCTAGCTTTTAGGATCTGGATTGAAAAATCTGGTGATATCTGCATTGGTTTCCCCTTATATGTAATCTGATGCTTTTCTCTCAGAGCCTTTAAAATTCTATCTTTATTTTGTATGTTAGGTATTTTCATTATAATGTACCTTGGTGTGGATCTGTTGTAATTTGGTACATTTGGCATCCTGTAAGCCTCTTGTATTTGATTTTCCATTTCATTCTTCACATTTGGGTAATTTTCTGAAATTATTTCATTGACTAGATTATTCATACCTTTGATTTGTATCTCTGTGCCTTCCTCAATTCTAATAATTCTTAAATTTGGTCTTTTCATGATATCCCATAATTCTTGGAGGTTCTGTTTGTAATTTCTTACCATCTTTTCTGTTTGGTCAACTTTGTTTTCAAGATTAAATATTTTGTCAATCTAGATGTCCTACAATAGATGAATGGATAAAGAAACTGTGGTATTTATACACAATAGAATATTATTCAGCCATACAGAAAAATAATATTATGGCATTTGGAGATAAATGGATGGAATTGGAGAATATCATGGTAAGTGAAATAAGCCTATCCCAAAAACCAAAGGCGGGATGTTTTCCCTGATAAGTGATGATGATATAGGGGGGCAGGATAGTGGGGAGTGAGAGAAGAATGGAGGATCTTTAGGTTATGTAGAGGGAAATGAGAGGGAGGGGGTATGAAAAATGGTGAAAGGAGACAGACATCATTACCCTATGTACATGTATGATTACACGAAAGGTGTGAATCTACATCCTGCACAACCATAGAAACAAAATGATGTGCCCCATTTGTGTACAATGAATCAAAATGCAGTCTATAAAAAATAAAATAAAAATATTTTGTCTTCATTGCCTGAGGTTCCATCTTCCAAGTGATCTAGTCTGTTGGTTATGCTTTCTATTGAGTTTTTAATTTGGTTTTTAGTTTCCTTCTTTCAAGGATTTCTCCTTGTTTTTTATTTTTCAGAATCTCTATCTCTTTCTTAAAATGATCTTTTGCTTCCTGCATTTGCTCTTTTAACTCTTGATTGGTGAGATCATACATTGCCTGCATTTGCTCTCTTATCTCATCCTTTGCTTCTTGGATCATTTTAATTATGTACATTCTGCACTCCTTTTCTGACATTTCTTCTACCATGCTGTCATTGGATTCTATTAATATAGCATCTGGGTTTGTTTGGGACACTTTCTTCCCTTGTTTTTTCCTGTTGTTTGTGTATCTTTCCCTTTAGAAATGGGGATCCAAGGTATTGCAGTCTCCCCCACCCCGCCATAGGCTTATAGTGTCCCTGCAGGTTTCCAATACCTCACCTTAAAGTGGGAGATCAATATAAGCAGCACACAATATAAACAGTTAACCCACATAGTCCCTATTAAGATATTAACAGGATTGTCTTAATGTATAGAGATGATGAGTTCGATTATTATCTACAGCATAAACAATATATTTGAAATAAGGTCCACAATTTCTAATGGTGGACAAAGTGGATGGGGAGGGGGTGTAGGACTTAATGAGATAAGAAGTGAGTCTATAGAGGTACTAGGTCATTGGAATAGTGAAAGCAGAATCAAAGAAATTGGTTGTTAGCATGAGAAAAGGGAGAAAGAGTCTAAGGAAATAGATAAGAGGAAAATAGAGAGAGCAAAAACAATAATAAAAAAGTCAGAATAATAATAGAAATAATAGGAATAATAGTAATAATACTACTAATGAAAAATATTCTACAATATACTGTACTGTTCAAACCTCCCAGTCTTCAGTAGCTTGATGCCTGAGAGGTACTTTATTATGTGGTGTCCCAAGAAGGGTGCTGCCCCACTAGGGATGGCAGGCAGAGGCAACCCCATGTGTTGGTAGATGTCCAGCCGCAGTGGGGTGGGGGCACCGCTGGAGACCATGGGCTTGGCCTGGGCATCACTGGAGACCTGGGCATCACTGGAGTTGTGCACAGATGGTGGGTTTCTGGACCTTTATTTTTATTTATTTATATGTGGTGCTGAGAATCGGACCCAGTACCTCACACATGCTAGGCGAGTACTCTACCACTGAGCCACAATCCCAGCCCTGAGAAACTTACTTATTGGTGCTGCTCATCCTTGGAAGGTAGGCATCTCAGCCTATGGGAGCACCAGGGAGAGCTTCAGAAATACATGTAAGGTCTGCAGATCTTGGGAGCCAGATGTTACCTGAGCAAACTTGGAGCAGTGTCCACAAGCATTATGAAAATAAAAGCGCTCACTCTTTCCCTTTATCTACTTGACTAGTCTGGTGAATGTTGCTGCACCACCAGGGGCCAGACCAGGGCAGAGAGTGGCCTACAGTAGGGTAGCACTCTATGTCCTTGCTGGTGGACAACTGTACTCCACAGGTCTGGGTGGCTGAATGCAGTTATCAGATACTCCGATAAATCGTTAGCCACCCTCACTGCTGAGATAGCACTGTTTCTGAGCAGTTTCTTCTTTGCAGTGTTCTACCCCTGTTGGGGCTATAACATCAACATGCAAGCCGGAGGAAATCAAACACTACGATTTACACATTCTGGAATCAAGACTGTCGCTCCTATTTTATTTACTTCACTCAAAAGGCTTTGATGAGGGATGTTTTGATGACTATCTCTCTGAACAGTTGCAGCACCCTATAAATGATTGTTCTACAGCTTTCAAGAAAATTCTGTCATACCGGTTCTCAAGTTCTTTTACCCAGCTCTAATTACATAAATTGTTATATAAACAGATGTCTGTTACACCAAAGTCTACTTTGGTTGGGAGCTATAATTTTTCTGAGTTCACATGCCAGTGGGCTAACAGAAACATCTTTTGATGTTACCAAGGAAGGTTTTTATGCAGTCAGGATGTGAGCAGAAAGGCAGTCATCGCTCAGGCTCCTTCGCTTCATGCTCCAAGGAACAGAGAGAAAAGACTCAGAAGAGGCTACACCACAGGCCTCAGCGTGATGCCTAATGGATGAAGAGTTCTTCACCTTGATTAAATTAATTCCTTTTCCCAAGTTACACACTTCTATCAATGACTCCCCTATAACCATGACAAGGACAATTGTATATAAATAACTCTCCTATGTGAAGTTTCGTTGGTTATAAAACAGTCATGAAACTGGTAGAGTACAAGCTATGGTCTTCCATTAGGCAAGACATATTTCAAAGCCACTGTGCTAACACTTATTCATTCATTTAGACCTGTTAGAATGAATTATTTCTGAATGTTTACTGTATGCCAGATGTTATGTGCTTATATAGCATAATGACAAAAAAAAAAAAAAAAAAAAAACACAGACTCGAAAGTTCCCCTCAGGAGACTTATAATTTGGTTCAGGAGATAGACATGAATCCATTCATGACAAAGTTGATAATGAATTATAAGACATAATAAGTTTATGGTTTGAAAGTATAAAAAGAAGTACAGCAGCATATAGAACTAAGAACTAAGGAGGATACCTTCAAAAGACGAATTTTGAATTTAATGTGATTAATGCATCAGGCAGAGTAACTAAAAGGAAGAGCATTTGTTAGGAAAAAAACATTATGCTTTCTGCCTTGAGAAGAGAGAAAGGGGTGAGATGAAATACCTGTAGAAAAACTCACAGGTTTGGGACCAAGAAGTCAAGAAATTTCACGCATGTGAGCCTCAGAATGTAGAGGTGGGCATTCTGAGCATCTCCCACCTCAGGTAACTGGGTAGAGTCCTCTCTGGAGATGCCCTCCTCCAACCTGCTGCAACTGATCACCTGAAAGCCTTATGCTTTCTAAAAAAGGTCAAAGTGGTTGGAACTCAGAGACGGGGGAGCACAGCCTAGGACGAGGAAAGAAGCCGCAGGGTAGTGTCCAACCAGGAAGAACCCGTGTGCCAAGTTAATTCTGTTCTTCAACTTGAGAGCAATAGAGAACATCACACAGCTTATTTAGAAAGACATATGGCAAGATTTGTGTTCTTAAGAGCTAAGTCTGGCTATAGAGTGAAGGATTGGGGCAGGCAACAAAAGTACAGGAGAGAGACTGGTGGTAAGGCGGTCTGGGGTCGGGTCTGAGGAAGGGAAGACTGGAGTTTGAACTAGACCTGGGTAGTGAAAGTAGAGAGAAATGGGCAGGTTTTAGAGACATTTAGAAGATCACATGTAGAGGTGGGCACTCTGAGCATCTCCCACCTCAGGTAACTGGGTAGGGTCCTCTCTGGAGATGCCCTCCTCCAACCTGCTGCAACTGACCACCTGAAGCTTTGTCCCTTGGGGTTCCCCCTTGTGAATGCTCTATTTGGAACTCTAAGGACTGGCTTACAGCTGCTGCTGAGAAACTTTGAGCCCACCTGAGGCTCACATGCATGAAATTTCTTGACTTCTTGGTCCCAAACCTGTGAGTTTTTCTACAGGTATTTCATCTCACCCCTTTCTCTCTTCTCAAGGCAGAAACGTCTCTTCACTCACCCACAGTTAACCAGGCTTCTGTGCTCTGGTCTCCCGTCCCCTCCTCTTCCAGGACCAACACCTCATTCCAGGTATTATCCCATCTACTGTAAGTGTTCCCAACCCTGCACAGTTATAATTACTCACTTCTGAGGTGCTGCCGGGGCTGCCCTGTCCTGCCCCTCCTGCCAGCCAAGGCCCGCAGCTCCAGCTTTCCGCTCCTCTCTTGCCTCACAGCTCACTCCCACTCGTTTACCCACTGCTGCACTGATGACCTCCGGGATCCCGAATCTGGTACCTAGTCATCAGAACATGTTTTAGAATAATCTCTCAGCAGCATTTGTTGTTCCTCTGTCCTCTTTTTTGAACTTCTCCGTAGGTTTCCAGGACTCTCTCTTAATCTGCCACGTCTCTTTTCTCTGATCATTTCTACTTAAGATTTATAAAATTTCCATTATAACTTATTTACTGTCCTAAGTTGGATCCAGAAAAATCCTCTTTTTCATGCTGTAATACACGTTTTGAACTCCAGCCCTTCCTTGGTTTTGACTGCTGCTCACAAGCTGATACCCAGCATCCTAGTCCCATAGCATGTGGCTGATCATTCAAAGGGAATTTCTAGTCTATTCCTCAGTCTCCAATGCTAACATTTCTTAAATTTAATGAACCAGAGACCTATGCCTGAATTCCAAAATAAAACAGAGTAAAAACAAAACTTTGACAGCATATATTTAAGTAACAAATTATATGACAGTTTTAGTGAATATACCCAAGCAAGTACAGACTACCATGACATGGTGATATTGTAGAGAGAAAGCAAACATTGAATAGGAAACTGAGGTTAAATTAAATATCCTTTAAGTTCTTTTCTTACATAATCTGAAATTTGGTGATTCAAATAACATTATAAGGGAAATGCAAAACGTTTTGTTTTCACACATTCATATTTATTGAACTTCTGAATAATCTGTGATTGAAGCATTATGCCCATCTTTGTTTTATAAAAAGAATTGATTGATTTATTTGTCCATAAACACAGAGCAGAACATAAATAGCAGAGCTGGGATTTAGAGATTTTTATCTTCTGGCTCCAAACCCCATTGCTTTCACATGATAATAGATAATTCTTTGATGTCTATAAATATTGTTTCTTCAACAGG